>NC_092588.1:21089558-21396911 GCF_047663525.1 Anas platyrhynchos | reverse complement strand
ACAGTTCTCGTGTCTGCATATTTATTACAGCAAGGGGAAGTTGTATACTCAGGGGCATTCCTTTTGTTGCTGGCAACATAATAACATTTGCTTAATTGTGTTTTATTAATGTTAATATACCCAGAGGCTCAGGCTCTGCCCGCACATTTTTGTAAATTGAATTAAAGGAAAAATGAATCAGAGTTAAAAGACAGCTGATTAATTTTACCCACTTGCTTAAGGGCTTTTAAGCCAAATGGTCTCCACGTCGATTTTTCTTTAGAGAGCAGACTTCATAGCCACAGGGCTAGGAGAAACTTGTCAGTGAGCCATTTTCATTGCCGTGTGTCAAGGAGAGCTATTTAAGGCATTAAAAGAAGTGGACAACGGGGAGAGGCACTCACCCCCTGCCCCATACAAATGGCAAGGTTAGGCAGAGATAGTCTCTCCCACCTGCTGCCGAGATCACACAATTTTCATAAAGCATTTTTTAATGAAGCTTTCAGAACACCCCCTGGAGCCTGCTGCTCCAGACGGACAAGGACACAGGCACAGCACAAACCTGCTAAAAAGGGCTACTTCAATCCACGTAAAATCCACCCTATTAGCAGGTCTGTCTCGACGCACGCTGTAATTTAAAGGCCATTATTGCACCGTTTAATAGGCTGTCAGCCAGTCACAGCAGAAATCTGTTCCTGAGACAGATTTCTCATTAGGAAATAAACATACTTCATTAGGGGAGCCTCTGCTGGATGTGTATTTATACAAAGCTTGGGAAGAAATATCAGTACGAATGTAGGGTTGAGATGTAGGAAACCCACCCTCTTTTCCACTTATTGAAAAGGTCTGAAAAGGATACACATGGAAACACGGCAGGCATTTCTGGGAACCATGCTTGGAGTCATTTCTTCAAGACTGCTTCGTCAAAATGTGATGAAAAAGGTGAGGTAAATGCTGTGTTGCATCCCAACCCAAAAGATATCCTCATGTGTCACAGGCGAAATGAGGAAAGCTGCCCGCCAAGTCAACAGACACATCGAAATGAGTAAAATCTGTGGCCCGGCTCCACAGCTAAGGGTGGCAAGATCCTCCTTTTTGGTGGCTTATGGTGTCTATCAAGCCCAAGGTCTCTGATCACAGGGAGGACATGGGCTTTCACACCAGCCTTTCCCTCCACGGAGCTCCAGAAGTCCTACCTGGTCTGACGTTTACATTAAACTTGCATGAATCTGGTATGTGTGGCTGAGCTCTGATGATAAGGCAGAAGCCTCCGAACAGTGCTGCAGACCAGAGTCCAATCACCCAGCCTGCTGCTTTTGTTTGGCAAGCCAAAAAATGGATGAATGGGACTCGCCGCTGACTCCCACAGATCTCAGGAACTCTGCTTTGAAGCAGGATGAGTGCAGAAAGTTTCAGGCCAAGAGATATGCTTGGATGTATAGCAAGACAAATAGTATATGTGCAATATAAAACAGATTTCTGTAATCAGAAACATAAAAAAAAAAAGAAAAAAATGAGAAGAAAAAAAAAAAAAAAAAATCCAGCAACAAGCTTGGGTTTATTTATATTAATTAATTTTTAAAAATTAATTTGTAGAAATTCTCTTAATATGTAGAAATATGGATTTCACTCTCACCCACAGCCCCATATCCTGGCTTGGAAAGCCCAGCTACCTCAAGAAACCTCAGCAGTCTCCAGAGGACCTTCAGCATGAGGAATGACACCCTCTAGGGTGTGTACAGAGGCACAGCCCAGCTTACTGCCCCTCCAGGAGGGCACCCTGTGAAGGAGTGATGTTACCCAAACTGCTCTTCATTAGGGGCTCTCCTGAGCTTTGCCTCCTAGCTTTCATACTTGTATATCTATTGCAAAGACAACATTAAATTTGATGTTGCTACATCAAGTTGCACACCTGCACAAGCACCTGTACCAGCCACCCACTTCTCTCCTGGCAGGATGGAAAACCTTCAGAGCCCATCACTGCTGGATGTAGAGCAACCCTCCTATCTGCCCCTCAACCTTCAGCAGGCAGCATCACGAGGACCCCCAGAAGCGTCTGGGAAGTCAGGGTTGTTGGTGCATCCACACGCTTCTCCCAGGAGGCACAAACAGCTTCTAACATTGTCCTGTTCCCCAGGCTGGGGGAGCTGTGGGTGGGAGGGGAGAAGAGCTCTCCAGAGGTCTCCTCCTCTTAGGAGTTTATTTGCTGCCCGTTGCCACAAAGGGCATATAACATACAATGCAGCATAGAGACATGAAGATAAAAATCCCATTTTTGGCTCCGCAGCGGAGGCAGACACTTCTCAGAGAGCTCTCTGCCCTGTGATGGAGACAGCTCTGGGCCAGCCGTGCTGCCCATGGGGCACGTAGCTGGTGGGCCAGGCTCAGGGGGGCTGTCGGCAGGCGCTGAGCCCCTTGATCTCGGTGGGGGATGCTCTTCCACGGTGCCCTCAGCCCCACAGGAGCCCACCAGCAGCCTGAGAGAGCTTCCCAGGCCCCGCTGGAGACTCCCGAGGATGCCTTCACAGGGGGTGCCTCCCTTCTGAACTTGCCCTGTCAGAAATAAGAGAAATAGCTGTCATTTAAAAATAGAAGTAAAGTTTCTACGAGGCCCAGGCATGCATCTCGTGTTTGCTTGCTTAAATTACTTCCAGCTGAAAAGGCAGTCCCCCCGACAGCTTCTGAGTGACAGGAACTTCGTGCTGAGAAACCCGTGTGAGCCTTGGCAGCGTTCAAAAAGACGCTTTAAAACCAATACAGATTTGTTATCTCATAGGAACAGCCTTAGGCATTGTCTTTACAAAGGGAAAAATGTGTCGCAGCAGAGCTACCGTGCACCCTTACAACGCTAACATCGCTCAGAGAAGGCGCGGAGCATCTGCACGCACACGAGGAACCTGAGCCGCCTGCCAGGCACCGCCGGCCTCCTCCTCGAGTCACACCACGGTGGAAAGGACTGTCCCACGTGTGAACGATGCTGCTTACAGCAAAGGCTGACAAAATCAGAACAATCAGCCAAAAAACCGCCTCGCTGAATTTACTTTATCTGAAACGCAGTCTTGACAGTGAGTTTTCCTGTCTCACCGTACCGCGCTGTTTTCAGCTGTGTGCTGGGAAGCTTTGATCTGGAGATATTTTCTCTCCCAGTACACTGTTGTGTTGGGAGTGCCTGTTGTTGCACCATTAAAACCTGAGAAGCACTGCAAGATCCAGCTTTAGGTGCTCACATCCATGTAACACACTAGCAACATCCCTATCCTTAATAAAACTTCGAGAATAGAATCATGAAGAACCATGAGAATTACAAAAGAAACAGGAAAGTTTCTCAGCTCACACACCATGATGTACATGTGATCTGGCAGTTCATGCATGCTGTAACCTTCATCTGCACACCACATTGATAATCTGCTGTGACAGGCAACCTCGTAAACTCCCTGGGAAGAACACTCACCCTGCTCTGGAAAGCCCCTCATCCACTTGGATGCCCCGTTCTAGCACTGTACCATTAATCAGCTGCAAAGCACACCATGTGAAAGTGGGAATCGGGGCCTTTGATCAGATCAGATTGCTTATTCCAGACATTGTCTGCAAAACTGATTCCATTGTATGAACAGGAACCACAGGAAGAAAACATTTTCACCATTCGCTTGTTAATCTATAGGTTTTTCTCCATGAGCTGGGCCCAGGCAAATAATAGCAACCAAACCAAAGTAACTATTGCTTAAAAATAAAGTTTTTTAAATGGATTCTTAACACTAGTTGTAAAAACACAGAGATAACTAACACCACAGCTCTGTGACGTGAGCACATTTGCCCTAGCAGGGCACTGAGCACTGCTGAGTCGTTGGTGACCATTTCCTAATGGCCGCAGGGTGACGGGAGTGAGGTACCATTTTGATGTCAAAAACAGATGATGTTTGGGAGAGAGAAGCAGAAAATATTATCAGATGCTTGGAGCTGAAAATCCAGAATGAGAACACAGATATGGAAAGCATCTGAGGCAGAGGAAGGATAATCTGGCGTTCTGATGTCTTGATCCTTCGAGCTACCTACTGCAAGTATCATCCTGAGTGTGGGCATTTTGAGAAAGTTGTGCTCCTCTTTTTCATAACTTGGGTCACATCTGTATGTATCACTGCCTTGTGTCACCAAGTGCCACTTCAGCTGGGGTTTAAAATCTGGACCATGAAAAATAAAGAGATTACTTCTTACTACACTCATAATTTCTATGGTTAAAAGCTTGTAAGACAATGTTTAGGCCTTTGGCTCCAGGAATAGGAGCAGATTTGATATATACAAACTCTTAGTGATTACAGCAGTCTGATTCTTATGAACTCTTGCCTATCATTAAGGAGCAAAAAGCCCCCGGATGACACTTTTCACAAATCTTTATTGATTTAATGGGAGAAATAAATGGTTTTGGTAGTTGCCTTAGGAAGCAGAGCTGAATAATCGAGTGACACTTCTGCGGGTTAATGAGAAAGTCACCCAAAGGAGAAGTGCAGTAAGCTGTTGGATGTGTTGCCATTCGCTCCTTCCCACCACCTTTCAGTTCTGATCAAACATTGCACAGAAGAAAGAGTCCCCAGCATTCATAATCCAAACCCGACTTTTCAGGCCATACATCATATTGGTTCTGCTTTACTGCAAGCCAGAGGGATGGGTCTGGCTAGGAAGAAACAGAGCTCAGCTCCAGCCCCTTTTGTCCCTGTGTCCCAGGACAAGCAGAGATGTGCTCCCACCCCTGCTCTGGGTGGTGGCAGCCAGGCAAGGTACTCTGTTATTCCCGTCACAGCGAGGAACTGCGATTCAAGTCCTTTCCCATGTTGTCTGTTAATAATATTTTCCTCTCAACGTTTCCACCCCGTGATCACATACATACGCTTTGCAAAAGCGTAACAGCAGGATATCTTTGCTCTTTGCCTTGCAGGCACACTACCAAACAGCAAAAGGAAGCTTTTGCTTGCATCTCCTCTTTTGCACTACAATCCTTTCAAAAGCATCCAGAAATCATCATTTTATTTGTTTCCTTTCTGTTCAGCAGCATCAACGCTATCACTGTATGTGTGGGGCAGTGGCACTCTATGACATTAAAAGGCAGAAAATAGCCTTTAGGGCTCTTGACACTGAAATCCCAAAAAGTGGGGAAGCAGAAACTCAGTGGGAACAATCATCCTAGAGACCTCAGTGCTGGGTGATGTTCAATTGTCTAGAAAAAAAAGAGAAATGAGGAAAACTGAGGAAGGTGTGCCTGGAGAGCAGAAAAATGAGGGAGATTTTTGGTGTGAAGACAGGGGGATTTGTGTCACTGACCAAACACTGCTTGTCCCACAGCTGCCCAGCCTCTCAGCAGTCCCGATTACACTGGGTTGCTTAGCATGGTGGGAGCTGGTCCTCCTTTTTCTATTTTTATTTATTTATTTTTGTTGGAAATATCTTCCCCAAGCACAGGAAAACAAAGAAGTTGTCAGAGCTCTGGGTCAGCCAGCAAGGAGCTGCGCTTAGCTCTGCTTTTGGCATTCCTGCCTACAGCTGCTAATACCGTGCTGTCTTTACATTATTCATGCATTGACAGGTGCAGGGGCTGAACATGGAAATACAGAAACACAGAAGCTTGGAAAGAAAAACTGTTTCTCAAGGTTGCTTCAAAAAGATTTCTCTTTATCATTTTCATACAGAAGCTTCCTCACCATTGGAAAGAAAGAGTCACACTTGAGCAAACAGCAAGTTACAGTTCATGGAATTACAGAATCATAGAAAATCCCGAGTTGGAAGGGACCCACAAGGATCGCCAAGTCCTGGCTCCACACGGCACAACTCGAAAATCAGACTACATGTCTGAAAGTGTTGTCCAAACCCTTCTTGAACTCCATCAGGCTTGGTGCCGTGACCACTGCCCTGAGGAGCCTGTCCCAGTGCCCGAGCACCCTCTGGGTGCAGACCCTTTCCCTAACCCCCAGCCTGACCCTCCCCTGTCCCAGCTCCATGCCGTTCCCTCGGGTCCTGTCTCTGTCCCCAGAGAGCAGAGCTCAGCGCCTGCCCCTCCGCTCCCCTTGTGAGGGAGCTGCAGGCCGCCATGAGGCCTCCCCTCAGCCTGCTCTGCTCGGGGCTGAGCAAGCCAAGGGACCTCAGCTGCTCCTCAGACATCTTCCCCTCTAGACCCTTCACCATCTCTGTAGCCCTCCTTTGGACACTCCCTAACAGTTTTATATCTTTCTTATACTGTGGTGCCCAAAACAGAGCAGAGCAGGACAATCCCTTCCCTCTCCCGGCTGGCGGTGCTGGCCCTGAGGCACCCCAGGGCAGGGTCGGCCCTTTGGGCTGCCAGGGCACGCTGCTGGCTCATGTGCACCTTGCTGGGACCAGAACCCCCAGATCCCTTTCCGTGGGGCTGTTCTTCAGCCTCTTGTCCCCCAGTCTGTACATATAACCAGGGTTTCCCTGTCCCAGGTGCAGAATCTGGCACCTGATCTTACTAAATTTCATGTGGTTGGTGACTGCCCAGCCTCTATGGTTAACAACCCATTCAACTGGCTGCCTGCAGCGCTTCTGGAAGGGGTTTTTGAGGGGGATGCAAGCCTTGTAGACATCCTGAAGTCCTTTACCATTCTTGAGAGACTGTACTTAGAAGATTCGAGCTGTCAAGGAAAAATCTGAAGCTTTTCCTACATTTAAATTGGGACAGACAGGACTTAGAGCATGAGGAGTATTGAAATGTCAGGATCCAAGCACAAATGAAGAAGCTCCAGGACATTTTCATTATGAAATCACTGGAAGGAATTATTGCAGTTTTATGAAATTTTGGGGGTAAAACCATAAATATTTCTTATGTTATTGAGTAACAGTGGTGAAGTGATGAATGCCTTGAAATTGTATTAAAATCATAGCATTTTAGACTTCATAGTATGACTCAGGATCGCTTCATACTTTGGCCTAGAAACACAAGGCAGTTTTCATAAAAAACATCTGGAACAAAGCTAAAGACAGTTCGCAATTAGAGTAATGGAATAGTTCGGTCAAAGATTTAATGAAAAACAGTGGGAACAGGTAAAATCTCATGTTCAAACCTACCATTATTTTTTCAGAACAAACAAATCTAAAAATCAATATTAAGTAACACTGGCCTATGCTAAGATGTTTAAAAAACAAACAAACAAAAAACAGATGCAAACATCAGTCTGATTAGCCACACACTGTTAGGGACTGGGCTGAAATGCTAATGAAGACAACCTTCCCTGGCTTTGATTTAGGTGACCATTTCAAGTTTAACGCCAGTCTATCCACAGGTTTTAATAAGATCTGCTACCACATGCTGAAAATGATCTTCACTGTTGCCAGTCAAGGCTACAGCTCTATCTTCACTGCAACACAGAAGCAAGAATCCTCACTACAGTAGCATGCCAGAGCACTAGCACATTGAGATCTTCCAGTAGATCAGTAGATTCTGCTTTTAGCTATGCCCAGAAGCCAATGAACTTTTTTTTTTTCTTTTCTTTCCATCAACACTAAAATTCTACTGAAATTCCCACCAAGGCTTCATTTCCCCATGTTTTCACCCCATCTGAAACAACAACCAGAAGGGAAAGCACCACAAGGCACTCACACAGCCTTTCATCTTTAGTGATGAGGACAAGGTTTAAAGAAGGGTGCAAAGGGAAGAGGTCCAGGCAGGTAGGGAAGAAGCCAGGAAAACCAGTGTTAGCCAGGAACAGGAGGAAGAAGCTACCCTGTATGGTGGGCAGACCAGTTTGCAGGTGTCTTCCCTTGAGGAGCAAGCACAGATCTCCAAGGCAAGTCTCACGAGCCCATAACCATACTGCTGAATATTTCTGCACATCTCCAGTAGAAATATCTTACTGCTTGACTTCCCACTCCAACTGCATCTAACTGGCTTCTTATATAAACAACATCAGAGACGTGCTTTCATTTTTCTGCTTGTCTGAAGAAGCACTCCAGAGCAGCCTATTCTTTCCTGCAGCAGGAGCCTTCCTCCTCCCCACAGCCTCCATCAGCCTCCCACAGCCTCTCCTCTCCCCTCAGCCTGACTCTTGGCAATAAATCATTCGCCACGTCAACCTGTGAACCCGCTGCGTGAAGGCTGAGCAGAGCTGGCAGTACTGCTGTGCTGCCAAGTGCTAACGAGCACGGCCAGCTCCTGCAGACATCGGCGGAGATGCTGGCAGAAGGGCTGCTGCTGTGCCCTGGTGGGGGCACAGGGTGCTTTGCTCTCCCCCTCCCTGGCTTTCTGATGTGGTGCCTGAACAGCCCGAGCTCACTGCCCGGCCACAAGCTGAAGGTTTTGTTATGGTCGGGTGGGAGGTTTTAATGAAAACAGCAGTCAGTGGCCAGGTCTTTAAAATGTACCGGAGGAGATGCAGATGGGAATTGGTGTGCAAGCGCGGCAGGGGCAGCCAGGAACAGATCACACACAACGTGTGAAGAACAGAAGGGCAACCAAAACAAAAAGAAAAAAAAAAAAAAGGAACAAATAGATGAGGGAAAAAAGAGAACTCTGAGGAACTGCATGAAGTGAAAGACACCAAGGCAAACAAAATGAGTGTTAATTTACTCAAGGAAGGTAAAAAGAAGAAGAAGAAGAAAAGAAATTGTCAGGGAGAAACAGAAAAGAACAAGAAGGTGACACAAAGGGAGCAAGAAGTAATACAGGAGACAGTAATGAGTGGGCGAGCATGTAGTGCAAAGAGAAAATCATCCAAATACAAGCACCAAGGACCAGAACAATATGAAAACTGGTGCTCCAGCTGAGATAATCTCAGAGCTTTCCCAGAGACCAGATAAGCTGTCATTTACAGGAGGAGAAAAGATGTGTAATAGAGACAAGTTGGTCTTTCTGACTGGAAAGCACTCTGCCTCATGGCACAACAGCCTCAAGAAGCATTTCCAAAAAAAAGTGTGGCGTGTAGAAGAGGAAGAACTTGTATTTACAAAGTCATGACACATGCTGCAAGCCAGGCAGTACCAGAAGCAGCTATCTGTGGAGACATTAGCCTGTTTATCATCAGCACTGCTCTGGTACATCAGATCCCATGGAAATGGAGACTGAGTCCCTTCTGGCCACCACATTGCAAAACACTCTGACTTCATTAACCATCGTTTTGTTGTTGTTGTTGTTTGTTTGTTTGTTTTTCAGTTACCCAGCAGCATCAATCCTCCAAAATGTATAATCTTTTTCAGAGAGAGACAAGAAAATGGACCAGCCGAACAGAAATTCCAGTCCAGCTCCCTTGATTTTCAGGACTGACCCAGCAGCTAAGCTGCAGTGTTTGGCAGCTCTTCAAATCATCCAGAGTTTAGCATCTCTTCTATAGCATGAAAATCTCTTACAAGGAAGTCTTTTGCAGGTACAAAAGAGCCTTAAAAAAATGTTGGCACTGAACATGAGACTTAGCCCAACTGCACTGAGTGTTGACAAGCGAAGAGCACAACATCTCCTCAGCAAGTCTGAATATTTCTTTGTGACAGCCCTCTGCTCTACCCGTTGTGGGCTCAGGGAAGCTCTCTCTTGGCCTTGTATTTTCAGAGCTCCGGGTCTTCCAGACGGATGAGGCAGGCCTGGACATCTTGTTTGCTTATCAAGTGCATTACTCAAGTGTTGCTCATCAGGGTGTGGATTTCAGATAATGTTTTTGCAAGATCTGATGGCTCCAAGGCGTTTGTGTGAAATTCTGCTTGTGTCAGCTTTACTATGTCTTTTTTTCTCCTTTTCACTGTCCAAGCCCAGTCCCAGAGATGGACGTGTCCGCCTCACAGCAGTGAGTAGGGCTGAGTTTTCCCACTCCACTCTTGCTGTTACTTGCACAACAGGGTCCAAAGTGAACATGCAGCTCTAGCAGACATAGCTTAAATCAACCTCTCCTCAATCTACGGCAGCTCAAGCAGTAAGCTGATGATCCATCTAATCAGTCAGATCCATGAAAAAGTGTTCAGATGGGAAGAGGTGCAAAAAACAGCTACCAGGGCTGTCAGGGGAGGTTAGGAGTGATTGCTTTGCTCAGCCTAACTGAGCAAAAGCTGAGGCAACAGGATAGCTTTATAAAAATATCCCTGGAGGAAGGGGAATACCAGGGAGTAAAAAGAGTTATTCAGACTGGAAGACAGCCTTGGCACAAGAACAAATGGATATAAACCGGCCCCAAATAGATCCAGGGTAGAAAATGTTTTTTTAACCAGTGGAGTGTTGAGGTTCTGGGACCAGCAAGTCTGCAAGCAATGGACTGAGGCAAGCCAGCTAGTCTCCCTGCCTGCATGGTTAGGAATATCCCTCCTGTCTTTAATTCACCCTGACAACTTAAATCCAAGGAAATGGGGAGGGGTCAGGATGGATCTCTCCTCCTAAATTAGTTGGTGGGAAAAAATAAATTTCCTCAAACAACATAAATTAAGGTAATCTATGACAAATGGATTGCAATGGCAAGTCCTGTCACAGAACAGAGCTGAAGGGGACTGTGAGCATCTGCTTGTTGTGCCCATGGGAGTGTGAAGAGGCATGAGATGTGCACGGTTCCCCAGTGAGCACCTCTGTGAAAAAAAATAAATCCATCCTGAGCCACGTGGGACAGTCAGATACCTCCCAGTCACATTCACAGCAAAACAGAAACAGCTCTGAAGGCCATCCTGGCTTTGCAGAGGTGTTCTTCTTTCTGTCCATTGACGTTTAATCCCACCCAGTCCCCTGGGAAGGTCTCTCCTTTCCATCACCTCAGAAGGCTCCGTGCTGCCTGGCTCTCCCACCTCCTCTGCCCCATCCTCAGCTCTCCACGTGGCTCCCAGGCACGGAAACTCAACCTGCTCAGCCATGCCTCTCTGCTGCCCTGCCATGCCTTTTTTATGAAGCACCTCGTAAGCACACTGTGTCCACAAACAGGTGTGAGCATTCCTAACTTGTTTGTCAGTCGCGTTTACTAAGACGAGGACTTCTCCCTCAGGCACCTAATCTTCCTGAAAGCAAAGACACCAAAAGAGCAGCATTGATTAACATGACTACAGACCCACAACTCATCTGACATCTATTGGGCTTAGATATGTTTGCCTCAGAGTTACATTCATAATTTCAGAATTAGCTTCTTTTTTTTACAAAGTCTTGTTTCACCCCAAGAATAACAAGCTTACACGAAGATACTCATTGCTGCTTCCAATCCTTCTGCCAACTGCTCTTGAATTTGTCTTCATTCTTTGTAAATATTTGAAGGGCAGCTATCTCTTTGTAAACAAAACACTAGGCTTTCCCTGTTTGCCTTGGCTAGGATAATTGTGTTTATGAATGTAGTTAAACTTCTGCTTTATGGCTATAAAATACCCTCAATATTCATCTTTCTGCTGATAAACACATTTTTTGCACTTGGAAGGACAACAGAAAGACTGCCAGAAAAAATAAAAACACTCCAAAGTAACATCTTTTGCAATATTCCTTAAATTTCTTATCACTTTTACATTATTTCCATTCATTTCCAAGACAACTCCATGTAACTCTGTAGTTGGCAGGGAATGTGCCTGAAAGGTCACAATATGCCTTGCTAAAGCAAGATGATGACTCTTGATTTACAGCCCTTCATCCGCATTCCAGAAAGAGAGACTTGCACAACTGGGAATCGGGCTTAAAAGAGGAGTTTGAAAGCTTACGTGCCTTTTTCCTTCATTCCCCAGCCCCTGACGGTACCCTGGCTGTTCCAACAGCTATTGTGGTCTATCAGTAATTGTGAAGCTACTTGCAACATTACTATGCCGTGACCACTTTCTGCGGACAAACAACAAAACCAAGAAACCTACATCAGGCTTGCTCTGCTTCACCAAACTGCCCCCTAAGTCCACAGCTTTGCTCCAGTTACACCGTGGGATGGCATTAGGGACTGAAATCAGAGCAGTCTCTGTGAACCATGCTGATGGCTATGCTCTGCTGTCTGGGAGAAGCACTTCATCTACATAAGAAGGACAGGAACACAAGGAACTCAGCTGGGGGGACATGTTTGGGACTTCAGGAAAGCCACTGGCTTCAGGCTGCTCCATCCCAAACAACCAAGCACCATGTGGCCACCCTGCAGTCCTCCACCCACAGCCACTCAGGCCATGTACGTGTCTCTTCAACCCAAACCATTCATGATTCTATGATTTTATGAGTATGATTCCTAAAAAGGATCGGGAGTTGTGTCAAACCTATTGTAGGACATCTACCATACTGCAGAGGCCTTCAGAGAAACATCCTGCCATGCTGCCATCTCTTCTCTGTAGGGCAGCTGTGGGACACTTCTCCACTCTCTTTGGGCTAACGGTATTAAAAGTTAAAAGCTTGATCATATTAAATGTGGGTGTTTCTATGACCTTAAGGAATCTAAAATCTGGTGTTCCATTAGTTGTAAAAAATATCATCCTTAAAAGATAAAAAAAGATGAAACGACAGCTGTGCAAAATTAAGAGAATTCACAGAATCAGAGAGAGGTAGAGGCTGCTCAAGGACTGCCACCTAGAGCACACTGCCCAGGACCATGCCCAGGCAGCTCCTGAAGATCTCCAAGGAGGGACACTCCACAACCTCTCTGGGAACATCATGAGCATCTTTTAAAGATGCCTGTCTGTGCATTTTTCCACACACCCATGAACAGGATCACAACAAAAGTTTCATTGACAAATTCATGTTTGTTCACATGAGCTTTTGCAGGCCTCCAAAGCATGCCAACTACTGCAGCTACAAACAGAGCTGTCCTAAAACGTCGTCAAAGCCAGGCTGATGTTTTCCATGAGCAACATGCCGACACAGAGGGGAACCCAGTTTACCTCCAAATACACATTCAGGAAGATGTAGTGCATCTGTATGCTGCTTACATTTTGAGCAGCTGAATACCCCAGGGTTACTGTGTGGATACGTAATAGCTGTAGGAAGTCCTGAGATGACCAACAGGATTGACAGGAGTCATTCCCGTATGCGGTTTTCTATCTGTTCCTCTCTCACGTAAAACAATCCTTTCCCCCACAAAGTCCCCAGACCAGGGACATCACCTCTGAAATTCCTCCGAGGGCAGAACACCTTCATTTAATTTCTGAATGGAGTTGCCATTTTATGATGCTCTTCCTAATGGATTGCTGTACCGAGTGAGACAAAAAAAAGTGTTCCTTGGAAACCAACATGGAATTATTAATACATTTGGCTGGGTAATTCGTTGGGTCATTTCTGTCATTTCCTGTCACCTTTAACAGCGTTCTGCTACTCCAGACCTCGATTGTCTGATCAGAGGCGACAAAACATTAATGTATCAAATGGATCTGCTATTTTCAGCCCAAAAAGCACCTTTCAATCTCCTTTGCATTTATCCTGCATTCCACATTCAGCAAATTCAGTAGCATCTGTAGCTGCTGCCCACTGGGTTCACTCCCTCAATCTGCAAGTAGTTTCTTGGGCAATTTTCCACTGAAAATACTTAACGTAAAATGTTCTCGTAAATATTTTAAGAGGGAAAAAATAGAGTCTGTGCAAACAGAGATCTGTAGAAATAAAGTCCTTTTTTGATTAAACAGTACAATTATAATTCGTCTGTAACTTCATGGAACAGTCAACATTAGGAGATGGTTTTGTACAGAAGGACTTTTAACCAATAGCTCTTAGTTTACTTTTCCAACTTCCATTCCATCTTTTCCAACAACCAAATGTCCGTGGACTGAAGAAAAAATTCACAGTACTGCAGTCATTAAATTTTATTATAGTAGCTTTGAGCAGTTACCATCTAGGGAAGGGGAGATACTTAATCTAAGAACTGAAATTAATTTGTTTTACATTATCCTTCAAACTGGAAAACTACTTTGGCATACCAAGATTATTATCACATTCCCAGAGTGCATATAAATGTCACTTTCTGAAAGTCAAAGCTGGAAATGTAAACCACAAAAATCCAATATTGCTACCGCAACTTTTATTACAGCCACATATCTTTATATTCGAGTTATTACTGCTCCGCTCCTATTTCCTTACTTCCTAAACAGCTGCTGAGTGTTGGAGGTACAGAGGAAGATGAGGTGTCTGCCTTGGTGGGCCATACATTCAGACAGATAGCAGATCATGCCAGGAATGCAAAGAAAGCACAATTTAGGTCTCGTGATTAGGGGAAAGACTGTTCTGCTGTATTTTAGCTCTTCTGTTGTAACCTGCTGGTATAAACACTGGACTGGGGAGTTAGTCCAGAATCTCTTTGAGAAATGGGCATTAATAAATGGGTAGCCTGTCAATTCACTTCTGGAAAATGCCTCTTAGTGTGAATGTTCGTGTGTGTGTGTGTGCTTATGGAAAGGACTGCGACTTCTTTACTGACCCAAGGCATCCCAAGAGAATAGGAAATGAGACTGGGAGCCAAGACCTGAATTTGGAAGGCCATTACTGCTCTGCGAGTTCTTTAGCCAAAAGCTGATACATAAATATTTTTAAGTCCTCTTCCAAATATCACGGCTCATAGGAGGAGGCAGGAGACTTAACAAGGTTCTGAGCTTAAAGCATGGACATGCCACCAGAGCTCTGAAGGTGCTGCTTCTCATGGCGAGATATGTAACAGCTAAAAGGGCTGTCCATGCAGCAATTAAGATTTCTCTCAGTCATCTGTCTTTATGTAACCCTGCTGCTAGACAGGGGTGGGCCGTTCGCACAGAAATGTGCATAATTTCTACACTGCTGGGAGAGTAAATGCCATGTGGGAAGAGGTGCCATGGGAAGCGTATCGCACACACTGGCTGAGCATCGTAGCATGGCAGGGATGGGTTAACACCAAATGCTGAAAAACCAGAATGCCAAAATGTGCCATGTGTCAGGGCAGGGGTGAGGACGGTCTGCAATGGCACCTCTTGCTGAATGTTTAGGGACTGCTTTAGATAACAGCTGCTTTGCTTTGGCTATATTTGTCAAGCCAAAAGGAAAGTAAATTGCAACTGATTTGCATTAGGACGGAGCTAAGAGAAAACTTTCACCAACCCAGGCAGAGTTATATAAGCCTTGTTTTAGTTCAGATCACTTGCCAGCTCCAGAGAACAAATATTTGGAAAGGGCTCAGGCTCTTTCTTCACGGGCTGCAATCTGCACTGAATCCACACTTCCTACCATTATTCTTCGCTGTGTTTTCCCAGCCTGGCAGAAGATAGGATTTCACTTCTGCCCTGGCTGGAAAGAGGCATTCACAGCCAGCACTGGGGGCTCAGCACCGATGCGGGCAGCTCCTGGTGGGCAGGACAGAGGAAGCTGTGGTATTTGGGCAGGTGGGAGTTCAGCACTTCCATTGCTCCACCTAGGAGTAGGGGGGCTGGTCTGCCTCGCAGAGGGACACCAAGGTGTCCTCATAAACCTTCAACACATCTGTCAGGGGGGTCTGCAGCACCACACACTGTGAGGAGATGAAGGGAGGCCTCCCATCCATGCCCATGCCTGTGCCCATGTCCCCATGTCCCCACGTTCCCCCAAGCCCTGCAGCACAGACATTTCAGGCTCTAGCGGGGCAGAGGCTGGTGAAGGCCGGTGTCCCTCAGGGGTCCATCTTGGGACCAGTGCTGTTTCATATCTTTATTAATGACATAGACAGTGGGATTGAGTGTACCCTCAGCAAGTTTTCAGATGACACCAAGCACGGTGGTGCAGTTTATACAACAGAAGGAAGGGACGCCATCCAAAGGGACCTGGGCAAGACTGAGAAGTGGGTCCATGTGAACTTAATGAGGTTCAACAGGGCCAAGTGCAAGGTGCTGCACCTGTGTTGGGGCAATTCCAGACATGAGCACAGGCTGGGAGAAAAACTCATTGAGAAGAGCCCTGCAGGGGAGGACTTGGGGGGTTCTGGTGGACAAAAAGCTCAACAAGAGCCACCAGTGCATGCTAGCAGCCCAGAAGGCCGACTGCATCCTGGACTACATCAAGAGAAGAGTAGGCCTGGGGAGACCTTGTAGTGGCCTTTCAGTACTTAAAGGGGGATTAAAAAAAAAGATGGAGATCAACTTTTTGCTCAGTCAGATAATAACAGGACAAGGGGAAGGGTTTTAAACTAAGAGAGGGGAGATTTAGATAAGACATTAGGAAGAAATTCTTCACTGTGAGGGTGGTGAGGCCCTGGCACAGGCTGCCCAGAGAAGCTGTGGATGCCCCATCCCTGGAGGTGCTCAAGGCCAGGCTGGATGGGGCTTTGGGCAGCCTGGGCTGGTGGGAGGTGTCCCTGCCCATGGCAGGGGGCTGGGACTGGGTGGGCTTTAAGGTCCCTTCCCATCCAAACCATTCTGTGAGTCTGTGATTTTATACCTGGAGCCAAAGCTGACTCCTAAAGGATCCTGCTGCTGTGTGAGGTGTTCAGGTCTTCAGGTCACCACAGGAACTTTTCTGGTGGTTTGTCAAGCCCACTTCTCATGCCAGGTTGCTGGAGGCCAGATAATATCATGAATTCAAGGAATGCAATTTGCATTTCTTAAAACGTTATTGCATAAAATGTAAATACTATTAACATTTCCCCTATTGAGTCAGAGTTTTTGCTGTGCATGTGCAAGCATTTGGAGACCTGGTTCTGACCAATATCATGAAGTTCTTGCTATGAAAATTGTCTGGAGACATTCAGAGATGGGATGTCTCTGCCTGACCAGGAGCAACAACAGGTCCTCAAGCCCAGCAGCTGCTTATTGTAGGTAGATCATCAGCTCAGGAAAATCAGGCAGGGAGAAGGGAGAGGACAGGAGGAAAGCAGAAAAACTACTGAGAGCAAAATAGTGATCTGAGGGGCAAAAAGCACAGGAGACAACAGATTGTTCTGCCTGTGTACCTGCCCAGAGACAGTGGGGCTTTCAAGGGAATTCAAGCTGCACAGGGGGAGGGTGCCCACCAGGCTGTGGTCCCCACAAAGGTAGAAATTGCTCGTACTGCTGTCACTCAACAGCTGATTTATATCTGAGGAAAAATAAATAAATAAATAAAAATGAGAATTTATGCTCTTTGGCAGAAAAAAAAAAGTATCTCTGGTTAAAGGTCAGTGCTGCAGGTGAGTGACTCCAGAGGTGCACAGTGCTCACAGTGTGCAGGACCCATCTGCAAGCAAGGGCATTGCATTAGCTGGCAGACCCCAGGTGAAATGGCAGTGTCCTGGCCCTCAAGGTCAAGGATGAGCCTTCTTCATTAACCTCAGTACGGGCTTGTTTTGGAGGTATAAATATCTGTCTTGACCCCTGGGCTTGGGCCTGTCCCCACCGCACTCATGTCAGACCCTGAAAAAGTCCTTGGAGGAGGATGCTGAAAGAAAAAGATGAGCATCATCATGATTTTGTGGCTCCATGGAAATAATAATATGGGGAATCCTGGAAAGCATGAGGTAGGTACTTCTTGCAAAGCACAGAGCTGCCTCCCGCTCCCAGAGGCTGTGCCTCACGTTGTGTTGTCTTCAGTCATTGCCCAGGAGCTATGACATGCAGTAACCTACTTCTGCAACTTTGTTTAGGACTTATATATTACAAAGTCTTATCAAAATGGAACTACAGGGACTGCGAAGCAATCAATTAAAGCTGAGTGTTTCTAATTAAATCCAGTAGGATGCACATGTTAGAGTGAATGTCATTTCCAACGGTGTCCCCAGAGGTGACAAACCAAGGTGGCTGTGGGGGAACACCCTATGGGCCACCACCACGTGGTGGTTTCCATCAGAGACGTCTCCAGAAGCTGCTGGCAAAGCGCTTCTAGCAGCATCACCTCCTAGAGCAGCTCCCTGAGCTGTCACTGCGGCGTGACGGCAATCATCACCGCTGCCTTTGTCCTGCAGGAGAAACTGGGAGAAGAAAAAGATGAGGAAAGGGAAAATCATTTGGGGCTCTCTTGCAGCTCCGGCTGCACGCAGTGGGGCTGTCTGCAGGGATGTCAGCGGGGATCAAGTCAAATCCATGCAGTCGGAGGCGTTTTGGTGGAAGTGGCAGCAGACGAGTGAAGGTTACGTAAGTGTTCTTGTTCATGTTTATCAGCCACGCTCGGCTTTCTGGAGTTTTGACCTTCTGGGCTGTACTTTGGGGCCACACCAGGCGCAGGAGCTTATCTTGCATAAAAACTTTGGGGCATGGACAAGGAAATGATTTGCCATTGCAGAAATTACGTAAACCTTTCTCAGCCATTTCCTAACACTTTTAAAGAAGAGCTAAGAGTCAGCGGGGTTTTGAACACCCAGGAACAAGGTAAGTTGAGCCTCTCTGAAAACCAAGTTACCTGAAATTAAATAATAAGAAACAGGATGGTCCCATAATAACAAGTTTTGTAAATTGAATGTCTGAAGCCTGCACTAAGGAAGAATGCAAAAATGGTAGTTAAAATACCCTATTTCAGTGCACAGAGCTGGGATCATATATATGATATAGCCCATTCTCAGAAAATATGCGTTCATGAACTAAAAGAAGTGATTCCTGCAGAGACAGGGACAAACGCAGGCCTTTGAGGGGAATCCTTCAGAAATCCTTCCAGAAAAATACCTGAAAAGATGTGTTTTCAAAGAAATATCTGTTTGGGTCTGTTGGTGAGGAGCCAGTGGATGAGTAGCTTCAGGAGGAAAGAGTTAGTGGTGCTTGCGCAGCCGATAGCAGCAGGGTGGTTATTTCTTTCAAAACTTCTTCTAAAACCCCAAAATAGGATCTTAAGAGAGGGCGCTGGAAGCTGTATTCCCTACCCAGCAAATCGTGGATTTTGAAGAAAACCAGCCCAAATTGCTCCCTTAGGACCAGCCCCAGCATTCGGACACTTGCAATTACACTGTGAAACTTGTTCTGGGAGGTTTGCATTCCAGATTTTTTTCCCTTTTCAATATTTTTCAACATTTTCCCCATCCTTCTCTCCTGTGCCACGGCTACCCTGGCAGTGGCAGATGGAGCTCAGGTCTCGCCTGCCAGAGCACAGAGCGCCATGGGCACCCTCCCATGGGCTCTGCTGCTCAAGCAGTGGAGGATTTGGCATTTATTCCTAAGCCTAATGACTTCTGAGGTACCAAACCCTGCCAGGCAGTGGTCGGGGGGCTGGGAAGGGCTGCTGAGCCAGCAGGGCTTTCCCCTCTGACTCTAAGGGTCTCAACCCCACAACCTGTGGGGAAAGGCAAAAGTGCTGACACTGGCTAGATAGTTCAAAATATTCTTCAAACACAGAAGACACAGCTTTAATGGGATAACTTCTTCACGTGTTTTTTTTTTTTTTTAACAAGACACCCCTGTTCATCCTTATTCACCTTGTGCCGCTGTGTTTCTCCACGCTGCATGTGAGCTGCATTAAAACCAAGCCTCCGCTGGCCACAAATTTGCCAGCACACCAGTGGGACTCGAGGGCTGCGCCGTTGTATTTGTGCTGCAGAAAAGCCTTGCAGGAGGATATTTATAGGATGTGTCCATATGTAGGAGAATATTGTAATGCACTGGAAATAGATTGCTCTCCGGAGTAAAACAAAACACAGAGAAGCAGTCTTTATTCACATATTCTCTAGCATAATATTCTTCAAGGCTGTCAAAGGAGGCCAACCCCTTCTTGGCTTTTGGCAATCAGTAGGCAGCGATGCCGTGCACCCCTACCAAGGAGATGGGATGTGACCCACCACGGAGCCTGGGGTCAGCACAGAACGGGGATGTATGTACCTTTTAGGAGGCATGAAACTACTCTTAACAAAAAAAAATTAACGTTCAGTGACTCACAACTCCATTGAAGTTTGTAGCATCTCCGTGGTGGTGACATTTATTACCAAAGTACCAGGTATCACCTCGGTTATTTAGAGCCAAATAGAATAATCTTAATGAGTCCTCTTGTCAGGATTTCTCACGTAATCTTCTCTTCTCCATACAACAGGAGCAGTTCACACTTGGAGACCAAAATAGATCTCCATCAGCCCACAGATTCCAATTATAGGCTTCATGGGCTTGGACATTGCCTTGAGACTAAGCTATCAACTGTTTTATTAGCAAGTTGCAGTGATAATCCTACAACCGTGTTCAAAATTGTTTCATTTTCTCTGTTTTTCTTTTCTATCATGTTATTTTCTTCAAAGTACAAGGTGTAATTTTCTCTCCCTTTCACAGCGTATTGTTCTAGTCTAGGCTATTTACCTTTCCTTTTGCCTATTTGCACCTCAGAAGATTGCTGAAAACAAAAACTGTTTTTTTTTCCTGGGTAGTAAATGACAGAGAACAGCTTTAATTTAATACAACCACAGCATTATTAGTTTTGGTCAAGGCAGTTATTAGCAACACCATGTCCTTATCCAGCAGGGTTGTTACAGACCCAACAAAAACTTTACAAAAAAAATATATATATATAAAAAATAAAGTAAAAAATAGGGTAAATAAGATTTAATCCTATGAAGTTGATCTCCTGCTGGAAACTCATGTTCAGACCAACACTAAAGAGCTGAACTGTATTTTGGGGCAATTCTAAAGGACGAGGCTATCTTCACCACATTTTACTTAAAAATTACTTAAAAGTATCTTTTTTTTTTTTTCTTCTTTTTTTTTTTTTTTGGTCTGTTAGTGAGATATTTCAGAAACATCTCAGGTGGAAGGAAGAATGTAAATAAACATTTTTGATCAAGTTAAGTTAAAGGTTTTCCTTTTGGTACATGTTCTTTCACAAATAAGTACGGCTTCTGTGGCTCTTCAAGAAAGACACGAAAGGGAATTACTTCATCCTTGCCTTGCCCCATGATTTGTGCAATATGTTTCTACATTAACCTCAAAAAGAGGGAACATTTGGAAGATGAACCATAACAACTTTGAAATTTGTTTCACATGAGTAGAAAATTTATTTGAAGTCTGATGAGAAATTAAATTATGGATTGTTAATGCAATTCCATCTTGTTATCCAGTACACACAGTTCTTCAAAATTTAATCAAATACGGGTATTGAATTCTAAAAAATGGATGCTACTTATTAACAACTAAATTGAGTTTTCACTTTAAGGTGCGGTGGCTTTGCTACCTTTAAATCTACCATGAAAGGAAGGGTAGAGCTTGGATTTGCTTTGGTTTATTTTCACGTGGCTTGAACTATGTAAATGATAATGAGGATGACCCCAAAAGCAGGAGTAAATTCTGGGACTGGGATGGAAAAGAGACGCAGAGATAGGAAAGACATTGCTCAGAAAAAGAATGTTTTGGAGGAAAAGAAGGCACATCAAAATTGCAATAGCAACCATCTGAGAATCCACATGTATAGTAAGTGCAGTGTTGTAGTCTTGTTAATATAGGCTTATATACATTTTTTTCTCCCTCTACAGCATACTAGCATCTCCACCTTCCAAAAAAAAAAAAAATAGGAGAATTTGGAGTTTTTTGCCTTAGATGGAAGTGACTGCTTGAAATAGCAATAGATAATGAGTCACCTGCAAAGGAAATTGCCTGCTCCCCTTCCAGCTCCAGCACCAAAGAAGCAAACCAGAACACAGGAGCTGCTGAAGCTGCTGGACTCATACATGGGGAAGCACAAAGATCAAGAAGATCTGTTCCTAACACTGTGATACACACTTGGTATGTGGAAAGATCAGAAGGTGGGCTTCCTGGTGTTGGAATCCATGAAACTTTAAAGCAGGCTTCCTGAGCGCTCCCTGAGCTAAGGAATCGAGATGTGCGGCAGATAACTGGAGAAGGAGGCAGGGTCTTGAATGACCCAGGGCTGGACTTGATGATCTTAGAGGTCTTTTCCAACCTAAATGATTCTGTGATCCTAAGAGAAGTGATGTTTTGTTTTGTTTTTTGTTTTCTTGAAAACCATCTTTTGCTGTCTTCAGCGGAGAACAACACGGTCTTTCAGCAAACCCAGGGTATTTATAGTGTCAGACCTGCTCTGTACCCACCAGTGCCCCAGGTCCCACCAGGCTTTCGGAGGATGTGGGGAAGGAGCCCTGTGCATGGCACAGTGGCTGGGGCTGCAGTCTGGATGTTGCCCAGAAACCCGGGAGGAGGATATTGCTTATCCCAAAGGCACCTGAATTAATGAAGTGTGAACTTCCCCTGATTTCTCCATGTTACAAGTTCTGTGAGCTTTACTCACCAGCGGATGCAATTTGCAGCAGGATCCGTAACTCCTGTTGTTGCCACACCACGGGGCTGGAGGAGAGCTGCGCACGTGTGAGGAAGGTGCAAATTGGAGTAGGTCACATCAAGATTATTCTCATTTACCTCCTCCGGCCCTCGCAGAGCTGGCTTCTGCCTCAAGCTCCTGCCTCAAGCACCCGGCCCCACAACCTACACTAATTAGGCTCCTAACGTGAGGTTCATGTTAATAAGCAGGCAGAAATGGGGATGCAGTCTGAGGGCACTCCGGTGTTACTCTGCCCATTGGAGGTGGCCCAGACCAGCCACCTGCCTGCTTCCAGCAGTCCCTGGGGCTTCTCCCTCCCGTGCCTCAACGCCCAGGTCCCACAGCACCAGCCCTGCCCCGAGCAGCTGGTGGCCACCTCCACGCGGGCCGGCGTCCCCGGAAAAGTCACCCATCAATCAGCAGCAGAGCCCCAGGAGATGCTGCCGCTGCGTGGGCGTGGATGGCAGGGAACAGCTGAGCAGGGGGCTGGCGTTTATTTTTAATTCCATGAAGAAAATTTGCCTTCTGCATGATTCTCTCCCTTTCTCTCGCATGGGGATGTAAGCAGAAAATCCCGACAGACCAAGCCACAGCACAGAGCTGCTGCAGACCTCGGTGCTCGCTACGGCCATCCCACAGAGCCTGCACTTCCAGAGACAGCAGCTGCCCTGTCCTCACGCTGCTCCAGAAACGTGCCAGGGTCTGTGCAGGCAATGAACCCACGGGGTGACACCGGCAGCACCCTCCAGCCTGCACAGCTTGCCTCTGGCTGTAGGGCCACGCTTGATTGGCAGTGAGCACGGAGCCCCACACACGGAGCCCCACACTGCTGTGCATCGGGCCAGGGAGGAAATCCTCGGGATGCAAACCTGGAATTACATCTCACAGACTGCAGGAAAATTTACTGACTAATCTAGAAAATCTCTCGGATAGTTTATGAGCTGGTAAATGTTCCCCACCATGGAAATGGCCCCAGGAGCTTCAGGGTGGTCACTGGGAAATAAATGAACCCCGTTACCCTGCTGGATGGCACCGGGTTGCTGAGGCGGGGGTGATGCTGGGCTGGATCCCCACCAGCACGTCCCAGTGCTGATGGGCTGCACCTGGTTTTAAAAATAGACAAATAGAAAAATAGGCAATAGAAAAAGAGACAAAAAAAAAAAAAAAGGATGTCTGTTCCAGAGTGCTGTGAGACACTGCTGGGCCCTTGGGAAGGGTAAATGCAAGTCCAGCGTGGTTCAAACCAGGCCTTCATCCTAAGTCCTGCTTCTAACACCCTGCTCTCCACCTCACCTGTACACAGGAGGGTGCTCACCACATGGGAGCCACATTTCCAGCCTCACACCCATCGGGTTGTGACTGGGTGTGCTGGTTTCACGGCACTGCACTGACACATCCTGGGTGAGGACCCTCCTTACAGTGCCTGAGGTTTAAATAAGGTGGAAATGCTCCTCATCCCAGCCACAGCCATCCTTCCGCACGTGCATTCGTATTACACATCTCTGATGTCTGTGCAATTGTGGCAAACTTCAGTTTTTCAGCCTACAATGAAAAAGGGGAGATGTCTGGAAAAAAAAAAAAATCCCTTCCTTTGGTCCTGGGCAAAAACTGGCCCTTTTGTGTGGCTGTTGTGGGAACGAGCAGACCGCTTCAGTCCAGAGCACACGTCGATGAACAGCGTAAGGGGCATGAGAGCTTCAACACACCTCTCAAGGAGCTCTTGGTTTTCAAGAACACAGGCCCAGGGTGAATGACAACAGACCCTGGGGTGAAAAATAGAGAAAGCGAAGTCAAGAGGGTTATAATGCAATTAATTCTTCACTCTACCGAGGAATTCCTATCCGGTGACTGGAGAGGTCCCTCCAAAACGGCTGTGAGAGGGCAGGGGGTGAGCATCGCCTCACTGTCCTGAATATCCTCTCTTCTGAGCAAATCTGTGTCCGACGCCGTGCACAGAGGGGAGCAGTTGGACAGACCGGAGCTTGGAGCTGTGCTAAGAAATGTCTCTGGGCAGCCAAACTCCTCCTGCAGCTCTGAAGCTCATTAGCTTGGGTGCCAGAGGCTTTCAACAAACGAGTAAAAACGATTTGCACATTAAGGCTTGCTCTTAACACTTCTCCTGGATCTGCCAACCGCCGGGAAAGAAAAATAAAATAATAATCACACCAACTCCTCTGCCATCCCCTCAGGGCCTGCAGAGCAGTTTCGGAGGCTTCCTCGCTGCAAGGGATAACTGGCATATGAATCCCGTGCCTGTCGCTCACAAACCCCCTCCAGTTTCATGAGAAGGGGCAGAAGTGCAGCAGGGAAACCCCAGCCCTGCCATGGGACAACTGTGCAAGCAAATTGTGTGAAATGAGCTGGTGGTGGGCCTCTCGGCCAGCCCCGGTGTCCCCTCACAGCCCCGGGGCTAGCAGGCCAGGCAGCTCGGCGGGGCGCTTCGCAACAGGCACACGGGCTGGCCGAATGCTGGTACACCTCACAGACAACTGCATTTTCAGCTAACACAGCTTTAGTTTCATGTTTTGGTTAGCAGAGCTGACCAGAGCTGCTGGAGGCCCGGCCCCATGGTTTGGGCCACTTTGACCATGATCCCGAAGTGATGGGATCAGAGGAGGCCCCGTGGCACCCACAGGCTTCTCCCCTCAGCTCTGAGTGTGTGCAGAGGGTGCCTGTAGGTGTACAACGCTTTGGGCTGTGTAGCTACACGTAGTATTAACACATTGGCGTCTGCAGTGACTGCTGCTCTCCCGGAATGAGCCCTGAAGGATTTAGCACGCGAAAGATGGGTGTTTGCTGACTCAAGGGCTCCACCAGGAGGAAAACCCGTCTGGATCAGCCATCAGGCCTGCCACGAAGGGCTGGAAGGGAGACTGGGGAGCCACTGTGGGACAAGTCATTTAATAACACCCACAGGCAAGAAGAAAAGTGTGGCAGGATTAGATCAGCGCAGGGTCAGCCTGCCAGGGGCTGGCTGCAGCTCTAGGTGTGCTGCATGATCGTGACATCCTAAACTGCCACAAAAATCCCCTCAGCCCAGCAGCATGCTGTCAAGGAAAGCTAAGGGAAAGCTCACCAATTGCCCTGTCTTCACCCATTTTCTGTTCTTTCCCAGCAGGAACTGGGACCAGTCACCAACCTACAGAACTCCGTAGTCTGTTCACGGCCAGGGAGCACAGCTGGGGGCACACCAGCAGCTTTTGTTAAGCACTTGTGGCAATTGCTGATCAATCCATCCCTTTTCCTGCGACCCATGTTCCTCTGCTTGAAGGAAAACGAGGAGTTTTGGGTAGTAAAAACTGGGATCATCTTTCCAGGAGGTTTCTGAACAGCTGTCTCCATCCAGCAGTGAGGTCCCTCTGACCCAGCCACATCTTTGCCTCCAGAGCTGCAGATGTTTTACCCCAAACAAGCAAACAAGCCTTCCCAGCCACCCCACGGGGCAAGGGGGAACCCAAAGGACTCCCAGGAGACTTCTCCTTAACCCAGAACATTCCAAGGGGAAAAAAAATAAAATAAAATGTGTCTGTTCCCTACACTGCAAAGCCCATGCCCCAGAACACACATCTTCCTCCCAGAAACCAAAAGCTATGAACACCAAGTTCCTCTGGCATGGCCCAATTTTACCATTTTAGACTCCACAATAAAGCACACAACTAGACAATGGCATGTTCCTCTCCACGTTCAAGTTTTATTGAAACTACAGAACTATTTTACACCCAAGCGGGGGAGTTATGACCACTTTGGTATCTCAAGTACATTTAGAGAACCTGAGCATGTAACAGTTCCATATTTGAACAGTTTGTATACTCCCATCTTAATTCACAACGCTCAAAACAAATGCTTTTTATTACTTTTAGTGACATAAAACCAGATTCCACTCCTCCAACAACAGACCCACTTACAGCATTTTGTCTCTCATGAACAGTATTTGCAAAAGGTGCTGGATTTCCTTGCCAGATTCCACATTTCTCTCGCAGTTGTAGGACATTTCTTAGTGACAACAGCTCCAGCTTTTCTCTATATCCTCCACATCTCCCCCTTCCCCCGCAAGGATTTTATGGTAAATGAAGCAGGTTCTGCTCAAGGAATTTTAAAAAAAAAGCTGCACTGTTTGCATACTCACTCTGTACTCCATGATCTTTTAGTGAGATCAAACAAAAAGTCGCTTTTGCTGCTTGTTTTCACAGCAGAGGCAATCGCTCACTAGGAACTACGGTAATGCAGTGAACCCGTTTCGTGGAACTCCACTACTCAGGGCTATGGTAGGGCAATAATCCTTGTAACCACCCCACCAGCAGTAACTGATGTCAGCTCAGCTCACGCCAGGCATATTGAAAGCAGCACAAGGTGCTTGTAACAGTAGGGAAGACTTAAAAAGCTCTCGTACAAATCACTAAACATTATGGAAAAACGTTTGTGTTTAATAAAGCAGAATTCTTTGTCTAGCTCATGAACATTTACTTAATCTTTGGGAAAAAAAAGAGCCTATTTGTAGATAATCCACCTCCAAGTCAACACTATTCCTTACATCCCCAGCATCACTGCAGTATATTGAGGTTTTCTTAAATTGCTCTATTCTCTGCATGTGGTATCAAAAAATTGAAGAAGTTTTTGGGCACGTACCAAAAACCAAAGAGCAGTCCTTTGTGAGGCTGCTAATATACTCTACTTCAAGATCTGTTTTTGAAAGGTTTAATACCTTACTCCAGAAGCTCTTCTGTGCCAATACTTTCCATGGTTCACATTCAACACGCAACTTGAAGTACCTCAGTGCATTACCGGTGCTTCCTCACAGCTCAGGGATATGCCTGTAACACCTCAAGGCATAGTCCCTTGGAATGAGGTGCCTTCGCACTCCCATCCATGCACAGGTGAAGCCGAGAAGGGGAAAATACCAAATCACCTGGCACAATGGGGAGAAGACAGACAACACCCAGAGCTCACCGTTCTGTTACGCAGCCCAGCACAACTACAGCCTGCTGAATAAGGCACTTGTTTAGAGAAGCAGGGAAAACCAGGCAGCACAAGCCAAACTACAGGATGTTTTTTTTTCTCCTCTACTAACAGGCTTGCGTTTTCAAGGCCATTCAAGGTCCACTGACGTGCTTAGTAACAGCTGCAATATAAAGATCATATGTATGTGATTTAAACTCCTACTGACAGCCATCAGGTTTGCAAACAGAGTAAAAACTGTCTCAGACAAAACCCAGGTTTTTGCAGAGATCAAACCGTATCCCTGGGTGTAATAAGATTTTGTAGATCGTACTTTTCAACTAATGTCTTCTTGGATTCACTTACTACTACATCTGCAGCAGGATGAAAGTGAAGAGCTTTTACTCTCAGTCAGATCTATAAACATGAAAAGAGAAACCACAAAAATAACTTACATCAACATATATACACAGAGTGATACCTCACCTGGTTTTCAGAGCAGAACACTGTAACGTAAGGTAAATATACAGCTTGCTTTCTTAAAATGCTACTGAAGTCTTAAAAAAGTAAAAGCATCCAGGTCATCTTTAAAGACAGCAATTACAGCAGATGATCAGGGGAACCTTAAAAAGGACATCCTTTTAAAAAGCCATACAAAATTTTTTAAGAAGGACCCCCTTTTTTTTTTTAAATGACACAGAGCAAAAAGTATTTCCTCTTCCAACAAACATGAAAACCCAGGAAAAAAATCCTAGTAGCCTCCAACTCCAACAGAGGAAATGGAGATAACTTCACAGCAGAAAATGAGATGGGGAAACCGTCACGCAAACCGTTAGTTTGCCAAGGCATCAAAAATCTGCATCCAGAGTGAAAACGTTGTCCATTGTTTCTGCCATGACAGCAAAACGTTGATATTCCGAAACCCGCTTCTCAAAGAAATTTGTTTTTCCTTCCAGAGAAATATTCTCCATGAAATCAAAAGGATTTTCTGCATGAAAGACCTGGGGAAAGTAAACATTATTGCACTGGTGATTCTGAAAGGGTAACGATGCTTAACAACAAGTCAAAGCCTTTCAAAGCAGATCATCCCTCCCGTAATACGCTGCAGAATTTATGAGCACTTCTGTAAGCAATTTCAGTACTGTCACTCCACAGCAGCTTGGCAAAGTTAACCTGTGCAAGGTGCTTGTGAGCCTTCTAGGACTGCAGCACTCGAGCACAGCAGAAGTGTCCCATTACAAACCTGCAGAGCAGCTGGAGAGAAACAATGGCCTAAATTGTTCTTTCTCTTTTAAATAGGGAAGCACATATATTAATGTTGTGGTTTCAGCTGCCACTCCATGAAAGCGCAAGTTCTAAATGTGACCTGCTTCCAGGCACGCTAACAAAGTGCTCTGTGCTGACAGCTTTCCTGGGCTGTTCTAGCAGGCCAGCAGTTCTGGCAATTTCTTCTCTTACCTTTGAGAACCCAAGCTCCATTAGTAACCGGTCTGCGACAAACTCAATATATTGTTTCATCAGAGTGCAGTTCATTCCGATCAGACCTACAGGTAACGCCTCTGTTAGGAACTCCTGGAAGTTAAAACACAGATGGCATTTAGAGAAATGCAATTTAAGATGGGAAAAGGAAAGAAGACACCTGCGTTTCACAGCAACACGATTTGTGATATTTAAGGCTCCCCTAGCAGTTGTCTGAATAAATAATTTGCATCACTAAACTCAACAAGTGTCTTCTGTTTTCAGTAGTTGCTTGTATCTTCCTTTATTTTTAGCACGTTTTTCTGGAAAAGGTACAAGAATTTTTTGTTACCCTCTTCCTTTCCCCCCTCCCATAAGATCCCAAGCTTCAGACAGTGCTCGAGTTCCAAGTTCAATAAAACCTACACACCATACTAGTGGGAGCAGGAATAGATCCAGAAATCCACAGTTTTCCTTGGTTTCCAGCCATTATGGAATGATAAATCAGAGAGGATAGTGATATATGAGCACTGAACTCAGCCACAGACGTGTTTAGGTACTGATGCAGGACCTGTCAGTGTTGTAAGGCCATGCTGGGGCATTCATCATCATCACAGTAGTTAGATCACAACAGAAAAGACAGGGTAAATTACAGTCCTGCAAAACACTCAGCAATGCAGAAAAAAAATCAGCAATGCAGAGATGGGGAGGACTTTCTGTGAAAAAACAGCAATTCTGAAAAAAGTTATGACACAGCACCAGGTTCAAACACGTGGCCAGAGCAGACCTTGTGCCCTCACGGGGGACAAACAGGTCTGTGCATGAGTAGGGTAAGAAAAGCATCCTGAAAGGACAGAGGTAAACGAACTCTTCTCTAAGAGAGAATTCTTTATTCTTTTTTTTCTTTTTTTTTTCTTTTTTTTTTTTTTGTCATTAAGGGGAAAGCAGCCTGCCAGCTTCAGCTTCTCAGTTACCTGGCAACTGTATCAGAAAGTCTCTGCCTTTTGGTGTCACATTTAAGGAAGATGGAAAGGGTGGTACAACGCATCAGGGATCCAAGCTTTCCATATGGAATTTCAGAAGTTAGAAGTTAATTTATTTCTGCACATACAGTTCCTCCCATGCTGCACCCCATGCCGTCCTAGCCAGCCTTACCTGCTCAATTTCAACAGCGTTAACGATGATCTCCCGGACCCTCTCTTCTGACGGTCTGTTCACTAAATAATGGAACATTAGACAAGCAAAGTCACAGTGTAGGCCCTGAAATAACAGAGAACAACAACAAAAAGACAGTTTTTCCCTCTTTCACATGGCTTACTCTTATTTAGAGGTAGCCTCGGTCAGGTTTAAGCTTCCTAGCCTCTTGCTTCTTGACAGTCTCAATGTCACTGCGTGCAGCAGACCCATGAGGGCACTTCTGGGTTACAGCACAGACACTAACACCTAAATCCAACTCATGCAAAGTAACAATCAGCAAACACCTTCCTCCAGTCCTCTCTGGTAACAGTTTGGGAGCCCCTCTACTGCTCGGGGTTCTACGCAGAGCCCTGCTCGGTTCCTGCCTCTCACCAGAGATGCTTTTGCAGAAAGACTCCTACACATCAGGACCTGCAAAAGTATGTCAGTCAGTTTAAACCACTGATCTGTTCTCTACTCTGAGATACCTGTGCAGAAATAATGATTTTAAGTTTTTAGTAGTTTCCCTTGCTTCTCCTTACAGCATTTTCAAAAAAGTGGATTTGGATTAGAGTCATCACATCCAAGATTAATAAGTCACCTCCCCACACAACACGCAGTTAGTTAGTGTGAGGGATTTGCTACCACAACATCTACAGATTTGTAGATGCCATGTAGCAATGAAGCAAATGTGATTTGGGAAATACTCCCCTGCTAGGGACAGCACTGGCTGCTGGCTGCAGGGCCCCCCAGGGCCTCATCCAGGGCAGCATCACCAGCAGGATGCAGAATGTGACTGGCTTCAGCACGCTCTGCTTCCAGCAGCTTGGCACCTCTAAGATCAGAGATGCAGCAGCTCAGAGAGCCTGGGAGCAGAGCCTGCAGCTCAAAAACCATACTGAGCATTAACCATGGATCTGTTCAGGTGTACAGCTCGTGCTGCGGTTTCCCAGTGTAGATTCTTTTGCTGCCACTTCTTTTGTAGCGGTATTTCCTGTTGTTTGATGCAGGTGTTGTGTGCACCATGCCTTACTCTTCACAATTAACAGCTATGCAGGTGGAAATGAGGCAGTGAAGCCCCCAAACCCCACTGCAGAGAAGTACAGTTACGCTGCTGTAAAGGGGAACATTCATCCTATTCAGCTGCAAGTCACCTTTCTAGGAAGTACATCCTCTTCTGAATGGATCAGCTCGTGATGACTCACGAAAACAGAAGACACAAGGAAATAAAGGCTGAAGAATTGTTTGTTTGGTTGTTGTTTGTTTTTTAACCAGTCGTAGCATTTCTCCAACAAATGCCTTTTAAATTAAAGGCATCTCACAAGATGCCTCCTTCCAAACTCTAAGCCGTTGAGTTTACTTCCATTACGGTAAAGGTCTTTATTCTTTTAGCCCAAGTGTGATAAGTTCGACCATTAGCATGTTTATACTGTAAATAAAACTGGTCGTGCAGCTTGTTCAGTGCCCTAAGTTGTGCGGTGCCTTGCAGGCAGGCCTCAGCCACAAGGAACTGCTGCCAACTAGCCAACAGCAGTCCAGGAAACAGTGAAAACACAGGGAACTTGTGGGGAAATGACCTGCCAGAGTCAGCGTGCTGACATGCAGCCCCTCAGACACATCACATTTCCAGCTAAGGAGCACTCCCATCACATGCAGACATCGAATGCATATTCTGGGAAGAGCCTGATCCTTCACAGGCATCCAAACTTCCTAAATATCAGTCCGTGCAGTTCCTTTATCTGGCTGTAGAAAGAACTGGCTATCAGAGAGCACACTCAGACTTCTGCCACCTCCTTACCCTCCTGCACTGCCAGCATTAGAAGGGCTCTGTCACACCCAGACTCGCATCCCCTACTCACTGCTGGATTCTCTTTTGGACTGGTTCCTGCCCAGCCACTGCCTCTGCCACCACTCAGCTGCTTTGTCCCCTTTCTGCTCTTCAGCTTCCTCCCAAACCTACCTGCTGCCACAGACGTGACCTGCTCCTGCAAAAGTATGGGACCTTTAGGAATGCAGTTCTGCCCTTCCCCATATGACACGTTACCTCATCTCTGCTAATGAGTTCATTGGAGAAAGTCAGTCCAGGCATCAGGCCCCTCTTCTTCAGCCAAAAGATAGCAGCAAACGAGCCCGAGAAGAAGATGCCTTCGACTGCAGCAAAGGCAACGACTCTCTCACCTGTTGAACACGACACATTTTCGGTTAGACATGAAAGGGCGTGTTGCTCGTCAGCAGGAACATCAGCCAGCCCCGCGCTAGAGGGGAGGGATGTGCGCTGCAGCACCAGGTGCTGTGCCCGACCACATCCTCCAGCAGACCCCGAGGCACGGAGGTCAGCCCTCGCAACGGCACTGAACCACAGGCAAGCCCAGAAGAACAGGAAAAACTGAGCACGCTCTGAAACTGCCACAAAAAAAAGTCAAAAGGGAAAGAACAAAAGTGGCCAAAGTGGCCAAGATCTTAGCATTGCCTTCTCTCTTTCTGCTAAGAGGCAGGGCAATGGCCGTGTAACTAACATACAGAACTGGGAGAGGCCTGTCTCCTTTAAAATAAACAAACAGAAAAACCCTTCACCCAGTCACAAACAACTTGTATCCCACCTTTCAACCAAGGAAATCACAGCATTACTGGTCCCAGTTCTCCCTGTTCTCTACAGGAATTAGTTTTTTCAGACTACGAGACCAACTGACAGCTTGCTGAAGACACGTCACTGCGTGTAGCCCATTTTAAACACCTCCAAAAGTTCCCCGAGTATATTCCAACATTAAGAGGTTTTGCATTAAATGCTGGTGCCTTTTCCCAGTGAGAACTGCATAGATTTGTGTTTAAAATAATAATAATCCCCCAAATTCCAGACATCGCACTTCTTCAAACAAGATGTGAATGCCATCTGCTGGCTTATCTGAAGAAATTCAGGTTAGGAGAAAAACACGAAAAGCAACACGTAAAGTACCGCAGAAGCTACTAGGGAAAGAATTCATCTGACAACACCAAAAACCTCCTAAGTCAGTTCCACCCAGGAGGGGAGGAAGACTGGTCATACAATTTAATGAAGCACAATACCAAAAAAACACGTGTTTTTTTTTTACCACTTTCCACCTGACTAACGATCACATAAATGAGTTATGCTGAAACTAAACCTCCTGTCAGCAGCACCACGTCATGTTTGCACAGGCTGGGAGGCCAAGAGTCCACAGAACAAACATAGCAACTGAGCCCTCAGCGTAAGAAAGCAGCCAAAGCTGTGGAGACCCTGCTGAAGGCCAGTCTGGAAGGAAACACTAAGTAAGCCATGCTGCTTTCACACAATATATCTCATAATATTTAATTTTAAGGCCTGGGTTTCCAGAATGTTTTACATTTGGGCAATTTTCTCAGTAAGATGGAAAATAGAGACGAGTAGAAATGTACTTTAAAAAATTAGGATAAAGTTTGACTTTACTCTCAACTCTGAAAGGAGATACAGTAACTGGAAGCCTGGTCACAACAACAAGCCAGAAATGCTCAAGAGAGATGATTCCTGGATCCTTTTTTGCCCAGGCTCAGTCATCATGTTGGAAAAAAGGCAAACATCACACAGGAATTTGTCTATATGAACGTGCACACAAAAAAAACCTGCAAGGCTTCAGCTGTCCAGTTCCAAACACTGGAGTACAAAATGGGAACCAACTGCAAGAGACCATCAAAAGTTCTAGAAAACAAGAGCCACCAGCAAAAACTGAAGAAGCCAGGGTTGCTGGGTATGAGGAAAACAAAAAGACAGAGAAACCCACGGGCACTTTTCATAGCATGATTCCAGTGGGCACTGCCATTAATGTATTGTTCTATCTGAAGATGAAAATATAATTGCTCACTCAAAGTTAGTTCTAGCTCTTCAGTCAGACCAGAGCCACTAGGCCATCTGGAGAATTTCATTTCGCCTTTCAGGGGTGCAGCTCACTCCCGTACGATTAGTTTGGGACATACAACAGAAACAAGTTTTTAAGAAGATACACACCAAAAGTGGATTCTCTGTCTTCAGCCCACTTCAGAGCCCAGTCTGCTTTCTTCTTGACACAAGGCATTGTTTCAATGGCATTAAATAAGAAATCCCTGTAGAAGAAAACAAAGAAAACATCAGAATAATAGTGCAAAGAAGGGAATTATGTAAATCTCTCCTGGTTGTCTCCACCAGGCAGTGGAACCCATTGTGCCAGGCTCTGAACTGACCCAAGTAACAACAACTACCCCAGAGGGCTGGGCATCTCTGAAACAAGAGCACAGGGAGGCAGACGTGCAGAAAATGGCACAGCCAAGGCCTCAGAGGAGGTGAGCCGCAGAGATGGAAGTGAACTCAAACTTCCTACCCCAGGGTGTCCACCCAGCAGACCAAGCTGGCTGTCAGATTTCAAGCCAGGTGGCAGCCAGTTCCTCCTCAAGGAGCTAAACCTCATCTCTCCTGATAACACAGAAAGAACTGGACAACTGTCCCAAGCTCTGGTCCCAGGACTGCAGGCTTGGAAAGCTTCAAGCAACTGCCCCTAACCCCCCAATAAGTCAGTGTGGAACAGAAGGCAGCTGCTGCTGCCCAACCACGGTGCCACTGGGCTACAGAAAGGATTTCCCAGGTCTCAGCACATTGAGAGACTTACCTTTTCTCAGGGTCTTTGATGTAAGTGTCTATAAGCAAGCTGTACATCTCCGAGTGAACGTTCTCGATGAGAATCTGAAAGCCATAGAAACAACGAGCTTCTGGGATCTGCACCTCCTGGCTAAAGCGTGCCACCTACCAACACCAAAAAGCAGGACAGTGAGCACAGTAAAACCAGTCACATCTGACAGCTCTTCAAGCCTACTAGGAGAGACAATAATCTCTGCCACACAGAAGGGATGGGAGCAATTCAGCCCTACTCTGAACAGGTATGTCAATAGGACAGGTGTGGTGCAGAAGCAAACAGAGAAAGCTAGCTCGAAGTAAACACATCTGCTCTGCTTGTCGTGTGGACAAGAGCAGTGAAGCGTGGTGGCGCACACACACACGGGAAGGAAAGTGCACAATACCGCAGCAGTAAAAACCTCAGGCTGAATGAAGCCTCACTTTCTGTTCATCGTTAAAACAATAAACTGTGATGTAAGACGCGTTTTGCAGTGACATGATTTGGAGTCTCGCTGACAACAGTTGATCCAACAAAACTCAGGCACCTGTCCCAGCAAAACCAGCTGCTTATTTCCCTTGGCAAAGGTGGGATGATGAGAAGTAAATATGCACATTTAACTGACTAATGCATTAACATCAGAAAAAAGGAAAAAGCAATAGCTAATAAAATGAGTCAGTATTCAAGCTGTAAAGCTTTCTCACCAGGTTTTCATTTACAATTCCATCGCTGGCTGCAAAAAAGGCCAGAACGTGAGAGATAAAGTACTTTTCATCTGCTTTCAGCTTGTTCCAGTGAGGAAGGTCCTTTGATAAATCAACCTAATAAAGGAAAAAATAAAAATAAAAAGCACATTATCACCATTTTGTGCTTGTTATTCTGCAAGAACAAAAGCAGCCTAGACAAACGTTTGAGGCAGAGTTTTGGGGTTGGCTTTCAAATCTTTGCACACAGAGAATTAAATATGTGTGAACACAAAGCACAGCGGACATACTGCAGTAGGGCTGTCTCCCTCTGCAACGCTAACACCCTGTGTTTGCTTTGCAGTTCACACTTTTGTAATGTGGAATAAAAGTAGTATCTATGGAGTTATAAATAAATCAGGTTTCAAGAAGCATCAGTATCTCAATGTCAGGAGTACGAACACATTAATAAGAGCTCATTCTGAGACACGTATAAAGTCTACTAGAAATAAATGCTGGTGTTGAAAGAAACCTAGAGCCAGGGATGCCAAAAGGTGCCCTGAGGGCACTTTTGCCCTTGACAGGTGTTCAGCCTCCATCCTGCCCCAGAACAGCACTGGGCAAATGCCACGCAACGGCTCCCACCTGTGACACTTTGCTCTAGCCACGGGAGAAAACCACAAGAGTTCCTTTGCACTGGCCTTTTTTTCTTTGTTTGTTTGTTTTGAGGGATTCTGAAACACAGCTGCTGTTAAGTAGGACCAGATGTGAAAACTACAATGAGGCTAAAAAACTTTTATATGTTAATGTTTGCTAGTATTATTTACATACAAATAGATGTGTGTGCTTGTGCACAAACACACATGTATACAAACCCAGTTTTTAACTTTTCAGCTCATCTGGAAATGTGCTGGCAGATGGCAGGACAGTGGAAGAAGGAACCAGTAATGTGGTAAAAGCAATGCTCCTCAGGCAGAGTTTGAATGCTTTTTAACTATTTAAGCCAACCTCTTCTGACACAGGACAGCTTCCCTCCCCGGCAGGCAATGGAATAACCCTTGTAAAGGCAGCTACTTGCTGCCATCCCAGGGAGCTTTCTGGTCTATTCAGGGCTCAGCAATTGCAGAGCACTGCTCACAAACGAGCAAAGATGCAGAAGCTTTGAGTTGGAACGAGCTGGTCCCCTGGCAGGTCATCTCTCTAGATCCATGCAAATTCAGAAACCAAGATTGCTGCAGTGAGCTGAGTATGGCTCAGGCCTGGCCAACCAGCAATCTCAGGGAAAACGAGATGGCCTAACTCCCACTTGGCATCGTAACATAGTGACAAGCATCTAACCAGGGTGCTCAGGAGTAAATTATATGCATTTTTAGCAAGTTTCCCTGATTATCACCATCCTTCACCAAACACCTAACGGAGGTGAGCTGAATCACCTCGCAGAAGCAGCTTTCTTTCCACTGTCCGCAAAGGGAGCCCTGCCCTGTTGCAGGGACCCCAAGATAAATAAAATTAACTGCAACCATGTGTATTGTGCCAACCCACTGCCCCGAAGCTCACCTCCTCCGCCGTCCAAAAGGAGGCCTGGGCCTGTTTGTACATTTTCCATATGTCCGGGTACTGGATGGGGAAGATGACAAAGCGACGGGGGTTTTTTCTGAGGAGAGGCTCCTCGTGAGGCTTCAGGCCGTTTTCCACAACACTCGGAGAAGAGCTCTGAGGATACAGCACAGTCCTGGTTAGGGCTGCCCTTACGGACCCCCTGCTTTTCGCTGTGCCCCAAAGATACAGCTCAAAGCCACCCGTATCACACTCACCTGTCCCCCAGGGGTGGCCACATCACCCTTCCCTGGGGTGCTCTCCCCTCTGCCCTCCATCCGTGCCCCTGCTCAGGCTGCCTTTCCGTCTGGCTCTGCCTAAACTAGCTCTCCTCCCGCCAGCCACAGCGGTGCCAGGAAGCATCTGGCACCTGAGTGCAGAAGAAAAGGGCTTTTTGTGGTGCCAGGAGGAAATCACGGCTGCACCCGCGCTGCTGTCGAACAAAAAGAGCGCGCTGCCTGCCTGCTCCTCAGGGCTCACCTCCACAGCCACCTCGGCTGGGTCCCTTTGCATCACTGCCCTCACAGACATCCTTCTTACAGGTCACTCTTTCAGATCCCTCCTCCACGAGCACAGCCTCCAGCCTGCCTCCAGGCAGTGTCCCTGCCTGACGTGCTACCCAGCACCTGCTGGAGATGAGCACCACCAGGAGCTGTGAGGACAGATGGCACGCTGCAACCTCCCCGAGAGCTGCTGGCTCACGGTTATCCTGAGTTCAGCCAGCAGGACGTGGTTCCCACATCCTCCTGACACTGCTGGGGAGGATTGCAAAGCCAATCCCAAAAGAAAATGCATCAAGAAGTGCATTCTGCCTTAGCCTTACCAGTTTATGTGATTTTTAAATATTGCATAATTACACAAGACAAATTTCAAAGCACCACCTTGCAGCCTCTGCTGAGCATCACAAGAGTGCAAGCCCCTTTGCATCGCTCAGGAAGCAGAGATGGTTGCAGCAGCCGACCCGAAAGCATCGTGGGGGAGAATCGACGTCCTCAGGGCCGGCCCCACCACCGGCGCTTCCATCTGCTGGTAACAGGAAACACTGCAAGAGCCTCCCTTGCTGGCCCAATGATTTCCTGATCAAAAGCCTTTTGTGCTGCCTGGGGGCTGCCCCCGAATGTTTTAGACTAATAGGCTGGCCTAGCAGTCCCTAAGCCTAGCCCTGATGCTCCTGAGCCATTCTGACCATGGTGCAGAACTGGGAAGCGATACCAGTTTAAACAACAGTGGTAATTTTTGAAAGAGTTATCCCACAGAGAATACACCACGCTGGAAACTCCCTCTCAATCCACCTCCCGCGTCATCTAAGCCCTGCTGGGGTCGGAGAGGAGTTCTGCACACATGCTCCATCTCGGAGCTCACAGGCAGCTCCTGTGTCTCTCTCAGTTCTGGGTTTCACCCCTCAAGGTAAAAACTGTATCAGAGTAACACTTGCTAGCTAGCCAGCTTGTTAATTTGGTGCATCCCATGGTACAACGCAGATGAAAATTCACGGAAAATCCTCCTCTGTTTTGGTTCCTGAGGTACAGCACGTGCTGATCACAGCCAGGGATCCTGACCTGGGGAGCCCAGCAGAGCTCACGGCGCCGGGGGAGGCAGCATTCCCGAGGCCTGGACACTGCTGCTTCCTTTCGGTGTCCTGGTCTTTTCCTTCACCTCCAGCTGGTGTATGAAACACTCCACATGTGCCGTAAGAACAAGGAGCACCCTCTCCTCGTGTGACAGCCTCTCAACCATCCGCCCTTTGCTAGACAAACACCAGAATTTCACACTCCTGTTATTCTGCAGCTGCTAGGAACAAATGCTGCTGCACTGCGTACAGCAAGGGAAGGAAAGGAAAAGCACTGGCAGGGCTGGCGTGGGCCACACCTGCAGAAACCCTCGGGGTGTGTGAGGAAGGATGGATACGTGAGGTCATCTGCACGCCAGAAGGGCCAGCGCGGCTCTGTTTGCCTCTGGCACGCCAGCACACATCCACCTCCGTTACAGACACAGCACGCCGATGTTTAAAGCCAAAACAACAAAACTATTTTTCAGTTTTGCCCACAAACTCGAGCGCTGCTGGCACACAAGATGGGGAAGCTCCCGGGGGGGGGGGCACCCTTCGGCCCCGCACGCCTCAGGCCCGGCGCTGCCCCGAGGGCTGCGAGGGGCTCTCGGAGCCCCCTCCCGGCCCAGGGGGGCTCCGAAGGGAGCCCTGAGGGGAGCCCTGAGGGGACAGGGCGACGCGGAGCGCCCGGCCCCGAGGCCCCGCCGCCCGCCCAGCCCAGCCCGGCCCAGGCCCGGCCTTACCCGCTGCGGCCCGGCCGCCTCCCGGCTCTCCCCCATGGCCTCGCCGTGTGGGCGGCAGCCCGGCCCTCCGCCGGGGCGGAGCAGGGCTCGGACACCGCCTCGCCTCGCCTCAGCCCGGCACGGCCCCGCCGAGGCTCCCCCAGCAGCCGGGGGGCTCGTTTGGGGCCGGTGGGAGGCGAGGGAGGGTCTCGCTGCACGGCCCGCGGGGCCGTGGTGTTCAGAAAGAGAGGTTGCACAAGCACTCTGAAATAAATAAGTCGAAAAATAAATAAACAGAAAAAAAATGAAAGCTCCCCGAGGGCGGAGCAGGCTGCGGGCCCGCGCCTGCGACACAAAAATAGAGGCGGAAAGCTGAGGGAGGCGGAGGGGGCAGGGCAGCGGCTGCTCTTACTAAAATATATATAAATATATACACATACATATACACATATGCATATATAAAATCCCAGGCAAGCCGCTGAGACGATAACGGCAGATAAAGTAGTGGAGGGAGGTAACGGGTTTGCAACAACCTGTAGTAGTGGCAGCTGGCACTGATAGCAGTGTGGCTATTAGAGGATAAAGGTGAGCATGGTGGAAGTGTATGGAAAAAGTGTAACTTAAAGAAAAATATTACATTTTTGAGTCCGTCCTAAGCTAATACAGACCTCAGAACACCTTCCAGTAGGTGTGTAATTTATGTAGGTGTGGTGCAGAGCTGCTTACCACCTGTAACACACTCTTGCCCCTTTCCCTGCACCGCCCTGTGAGTACAAGCACCGCCCGTGGAAGCACTACTAAAACATTTCCATCATTTTTTGCTGAATCACTTCTTATAAACAGAAATTTCTGCACGAGGCTAGTGCCTGGAGGCTGTTTCCTCTTCCTTCCTCGTGGCCAGGCTGGCCGCAGCAGTTTCCTGTAGGTACGCAGGTCATTTATCAGAACTGAATGGTCTGGAGGGAAGAGGGGAAAAAAAAAAAAAAAGGCAGCAGAATAAAAGCCCCACCACGTGCAGGAGGGCCTGGTTTCTCACGAAGGCTTGACATCAGAGACAAATATGAAAGCAAACATCAGCAAGAGAAGTTTATGAGCACCCAAGACATTCAACCAACATAAAACTAGAGCTGAGCCGCTCTGTAAAGGTAGAGAAACGCCAGGAGAGCAGGAGGGAGGCACTTGAGGAGGAGGACGGTGACTTGGAGGTCTGATGTTCCTCAGCAGAGAAGTCACAGCCACAATACCACCCCGATACCGCTGCCCAGTGCTCTCAATCCCAAGTACCAGCCAAACCCACAGCCACAGAAAGGTACGTGTGTGCAGTTATGAGCTTCAACTGATCCGTGTATCATTTTCAAGACAGTTACGCATACCTTTGTCAGTTTCTGTCATTATTTCTTTTTAAAAGCATCCGAGAAATTTCACAGCCACCAAGGAGTAGCTGAGAACACGTAACAAGCACAAGAAAATACAGTTTTATACTAACATCTGGTTACCTAACTACTGCTTTTTTTGAGCCAGACTTAAAAGTTTTATTACCCAAACATCCCCACACATTGCTTAATATCCATGTTCAACAGCTCTGCTCTTCCACATACTGTGTGTCTTAGGGTCCCATTTCTTGGTCCAGAGCAAATGATGACAGAAGTGCTGATTTAGAGCAAGCCCTGCTGACCCATTAACACTGACGAGTTACACTGGTGAGTACAATGCAGTGCACAGATGTCCCAGGAACTCACGCATCCCTCTCAAAAAACCTCAAGCACACTGATCATACTGTTTTATAACATTGACCTGCCTATCAGTCGTCCTAGTCCTCTGCCCCTAACCTTAATCCTGGCTGCCGTTTCGAAATTCCTTAAATAAGGGACTGAGTATTTGAAAGTGTAAGAAATACCACAAATTCATGTAATAACAAAAGAAAGGACTACAAATATTCGAGGATAATTTCTTAAAAACACACATTCCCTTTTATAGCTGCACAGCAAATATCTATTTACATAGTGCCTGAAAATTAATGTGTAGAGGGAAAAACACAGCAAAGGAAACAAACCGTTAACGAGTGAAGGACTAACCAAACAGCAGTTGGCTTTTCTTGCATCCCCACAAAAAACCCCAAGCTTCCATTAACTTTTATATAAAATTAATTACATAATATACATGATACTGAAATATGGAAAAGCAATCGTGGAGTTCTGAAGCAGCTTACACAGAATAAACGTATATATGAAATTTAGTATTAGGCATGCTTGTGCAAGGCTTAAAGATTACTGAAGTGGACTGCAGTGTCTCTTAAAACAAGCACCAGGGTGGATGGCAAACATGGCTTCATTCTTTAGCTCCTAATCACTTGGCGGTACAAGAGCTGTCCTGTGCAACCCCAAGGTCGCATTCCTCTGCTTTCTCAGCACGCAAGCCCTAGGGCATTTGTTTCTGTGTGGGGAGGGACTCTGACCCACAGACTTTCATACACGCTTTCTGAAAGTGCAGGGGCATTCCCCAGAGGTGCACGACGCCAAACACCGAGCCAGTCTGCCAGAACGGGTCCTCTCACAGGGTCGGTTGCCTGTGGCTGCACAAGAGCTCTAAATCTAACTGCAGTGACTGGACTTGAGGCAGCAGCACAGGCACTTGGTACGCTGTTGGAGAGAGCCAGACCTGACCAGCTACTAACACAGCTTTCCATTCCCAAAATTTGGTCTGTGCAAACAAAGTAATTTTGATCCACTCTAAAAAATTCATCCAAAAAAAAGAAAAAGCCTGTCCACGTTCTCCTTCAGAAGAGCATGAATGAGGACAACCTGCAGGCTTGTCCTATATTTAGTTCTGAAGATAACGAAAGCAAAGGGAAAAAATATGTAATCAACAGTACCATCAATTACAACTCCTTGGACAACTACTCTTTCATGGCAAGGTAAAGTAATTTACAAATTAAGTCCCAAAAAATATACCAAGTATGACGTCCATCATCACAGCTTGAACTATAACATCTCTTCCCTCCAAAGATACTATTTATTTTGGGAATATCTGTCTTTTAAAAATGCTTTACAAAGATCAAATTTTATATAAAGAATACTATTTGAGGTAAATTGAAGAATTATCATTTCTAAGTCAAAGGTAAATCAGCCTTTCCAATGAAAAACACTCACTGCATGAAAATCAATTCATGAATAGTTCCAGTATGTTCAAAGTAAGTTTTTTTCTGAAAAGCTACCCTGAAAGTGCCTCCTTGCACGGTAACTCTAACACAGGCTGTGGCAACAAGGCGTTTTCCAACAGGTTCACATGACTACAGCATTCAAACATAGGCTGTGTTGGCTGTTGTCACTGGACAAAGGATACCGAAAAGTTTCCCCATCACAGGGAAAAAAGTTCTGAAACGCCTGGTAGCAACCAACCGCTTCTTGCTATACCAAACAGTACATTACTACACAGCAACCTGTGGTGATAAATGATGAAAAGCAAAAGCTTCATATTAAAAAAGCCATGGACAAAGGGGAAAAGTCTCAATTACAGGCTTGCGTTTCAAGCAAGGCATTAAGTTAGCCTCTTGAAAAGGCAACTCCACAGATCAGAAATCAAACCGTGCTTCTCAGTTCAGCAATAAAAACATCCAAATTGCTACAAATTAAAACCATGAAAGCAATTTCCAAACTAGGAAAGGACCCAGCAACACTCCTGAAGATGCTAAGAAGTCCTTATCACACCACAATGCACGTCAGCTTTAGAAGAGGCTTCGATTACGAAGTGTCTCCACGTCCTCTCCACAGGGAGCACACACGTGAACTTCCAGCACTGGGTTCAAGATGTTCAGTGAAGCTTTGGCAGGACCACTCGGCATCACGTTTCTGTCTGTGTGTGGACGCTCAGAGCTTGGGGTAAACAACCACCACATTCCGAAAACCGGCTGTTTAGGACTTCCAGTTATTTAGGACCTGCGGAGTTTTCTATTTGATTTTGTCAGATGCATTACTGAAAATGATTAGACTGAAGAGTTTAGAGAAAGGTCAAATTCCACAGCTTAAAAAGAGAAAAGGAAGCAAAGCAAGCAAGCTAGGTACCTGTAGTTTGCCACAGGAAGAGGAAGCTAGAGAAACAAAAGCATCAATGAAGAGTACAAAGCCAGAAAGGTTTAGAAGGGTATTTACAGAAATTCACAGCGACGTGATCCACAGGTTATAAGGATGTTATATAAAAAGGGAGATAAAAGAGAACAGCAGATAAGCTTCCTCAGCAGGTACTATTCCGAATCTGTCACCCACTGTTAAAGATGACAAAGCTGTGCTGGACAAGGCCTCCAAGAAGAGCACTGCGAGAAACAGAACTGCAGCAGGAGATGGGGTGGCAACTTCTCCGCTTCTCCCACCCACACAACTGAAGTGAGCTGTCCCATGCTCTGCTCTCGGTGCACTTCTGTTGATGCACACAGTCAAATAAACTTCTGAAAAACAGGTCTACACACAACTGTGCACTTCTTTTAAAAGATAAATTCAGGTTAAGAGATAAAGAAAATCGCATTTCTTACTCCTCCCTACATGACTGTTGCTGTACCAGATGGGAGTGCTTCTGATTTACAGATTTGCCAGTTCACTACTTTTTTTTTTTTATTTTTAAACTGAGTGTTACTTAATGAGCAAATAACTACCTTGCAGGAAAGAAAAGACACTCCCATACCAAACAGATGAGAAAGAGCACTTGATAAGAAAAGTCCTTGCAGTTTTCCACTTCTGGTAAGCTAACAAAGCAAGCAATTTACCTTCTGGATTTGGGTACAGTAAGCTGAAGCAACTGAAACCAGTGCTGAGAACTAACCCTGGGAAGTTCACGCTAGGGTGTCAGGTCTCCCTAGCTTCAGCATAGGAACTAGCATGGTGGTGAAAATGTTTCAGCAGCATCTATCCTTTAATCTCCTATTTCAGCAGTTAAAAACAGCTAAGGATTTGGACTATATAGAAAGTAAACATTACAGAATTTTCCTTTAACTTGTTTCTCTACCACATCTTCAAAGTGAACTAACAGAAGGGCTTAAGTCAACGGGAGATGAGGTGTATGATTTTAATAAACATTTTTCTTATTAAAATCTCGATATAGCTTAAATATACCATACAGAGGAAAAAAAGCTATTTATATACATTTCAAGTCAATGACCACAGCATAAATCATTCCTAGATCCCCTCTCCACTTCTGTCATCAGAAAGCCTGGTGTGTGTGTATATACGGTGAGCTACTGTGAGTTACCTGCATTATTTTTGTCTAGCTATACATTACAGGACTTAAAAAAGGCTTAAGCTATATACAGAAATATATATACATATAACATATATTTATATGTTATACATACACATACACTTATATACATATACACACAATACATAGATATATACACACAGTATTTTACATTTATATATGGCCTTTCATCCAAGGACCTTGGATACTTTTTAATACATCAAAGTCTCACAAAGCTTTGTGAGGGAGGGAGGGAGCTTTATTTTACAGACTGTAGGTTTGAGGCCGATCCTAACCAGGGTTCGTTTCTTTTGTTGTTTCTTTTTGTTGTTTGGTTGGTTTTGCTTTCTACTAACTTCACGTATTTCCCTTAGACTTTTTGGTGATGAAAATAATTACACCAGTAAGAAATCCGAGCATAAGGTGTAAGATGCTTTGTACCTTTGTAACTCTTCTCCTTAGCATGACAACAGCCATACAGCATGAATTGTCTCTGTACTAACACATTTACACCTGGACTCGTGCACAGTACTGCCTTTTGAAACATATTTAAACTAAAATAGTAAAATCAGATAGGTTTAAAACCTAAGATACACCGAAGTATCCAACAGAAAATCCAGAATATACTCCAATTCCCATGTGCTGAAACTATCCTTTTCTAGGATAAGTCATTTAGGAAGTACTAATAAATGCAGAAATAATTCTGCATCCATTTACTTGATTTATCTGCAGTTTAACTACACGAGCCTGACACAGTCAACCCTGTCTAGAAAACAGTATTTTCTGCATCAATTTAGCAATGTGTGATCAGAATTTCTGATCTCAACTGTGCTTCATACCTGCAGCAACTAAATAAATGATGAAAATGGAGCCTTTTAAAAAATAATCTCAGTTGTAGCTAACTTCTGAACATCCTCCACTAGCTGACACAAAGCACAAAGGAAAATCCAGTGGAACTCCGGCAGAGTTGAATTCCACTCAGATTTTAATGGAGCCTTAGTTTAGCTCTCCCCAGCGAAAGGAAGAAAAAAAATCCTAAGACTCATGGCATTGGAGAAGCAAGAAAGACGGAGAACATCACCACCACAGAAACCCTTAGCCTTCAATACGTCAGTCCACTAAGCTTTTAGAAATTTATGATACAGGAAAAAAAAGCAGCTCCTGCTTTTTTAACTGCTCCCTACCTCTCAAAAACCACTCAAGCATTAGGAAAAACAAGCCCTATATTATATTCAGACTGCCCTCCCCAAAAGCAACCACTACAAAAGTGAAAATACAGTAAAACCCACTACAACACAGTTTCAAAATTTTATTCTAACCTAATAACCTTGAGTTGTTTTTTTTTTGTTTCGTTTTTTTCAGAACAAGCCACTTTCCCTTCAAACCAATTCTGTCAAAAGAAGGGGTTGCCTGGCCCATTTCATTCAGGATTCTCTGCTAACTGTAAAATGCGGGCTAAATAAATGTCTTCTGCAGGTCAATTTTTCAGTTACAAAATTCAGATTTTTAATGAACTGTGTTTGGTGTACGCTGCCAGCTAAAGTATAAATGGCTAAATAAATAAAAACTATTGTTTCTTCAGTATAACTTGGTATTTTGTCTGTAATTTCTTTATTAAAAAACTGTAACAAGATACTTAAAAAAAGGCTAGATACAAAAGAAGTTAAGCTGCTCACGAACATTAAAGTTTTCCAAAATGTATCTTCAATAATCATGATCTTATAAACATTTTACAGTTACCAGAAAGTGCCCAGGCTGAGTTTACATAGTTAGATAACGTAGTACAAGTGTCGGGTTAGAACTGGTAGTGGAACAATCTCCTGACTGTCTGTTCACTGGAACAGGGATACAAAAATGTTGATTGTGAACTATGAAATACTGTGCATTGGCCTCATCTTATGTACAAAAAAACACACTAAAGGTACAGATTACATGCAAAATATTAGTGATGGTATCTGATGTGCCAGAGTTCAATGCAACCAGAACAAAAATTGCAGTGAAAGTGGTTTCATAAGTGGACGATCCCAACTCTGGGATCTGAGCTGTCAGGAACTTTTTACAAGTTCAATATACATGATACACAACTGCAGCCAACCACAAATTAAACACCATAAAAAAGTTAAAATAAAACACAGAACATACTTAATTTTTTATTTCGAAATTCCCTACTCCCTCTATACAAGAACCTTTGCTGAAACACTTTCCACAAAGGCAGCAGTGAATTTTCAGAACATTTTACATATTTTCCCTCAGCAAAAAGATAAATCACAGTGTAAATTATATTGTTCTGCTGTCATCTTTGGCTGGGGTTAGGCCAAGGAGTTATTGACTAGCAAACTGTTGCAATCAGGTATTGCCAGTGCTCCTTTTGCCTTTACGTTACAAATTTAGTACAGGAATGTTTGCATTTAAATCTTTAAAGTACCACCAGGGGTATGACAGCATTAACTTTCATAAACTTTTATAGACAAATGGAAAAATCTACAAAACTTAGCTAGTAATATTACACAGCAATACACACTTTTTATACTCTACACAAAACCAAAATTCTTGGTCTTAATGGCGAGTAACAATTTCTGTTTCAAAATCTGCTTAGAGGAATAGAGTGGGACATAAAGGCGAGAAATGCAAGTGTTTGCTGTAGGAAGATGTTGGTCATCTGGTGGTCTTATTGTGATTGATGGCATAGGCTGGAATCCCTCCTCACTGGCAGGCAATGATGGACTTGATGTCCAGAAGTAAACCTGAAAAAACAGGGAGGTGGTATTTAAAATTGTGCTGGACAAGGCTAAAATTTACACTGCATACTGTCCCCAGCTCCATCTGGGAAGATTCTTAACTGCCATCGATATGAAACATACCAGAAATCTCTACCAGGAGTGTAAATGACCAAGGAAGAGGAATATAGTACTTGTACAGACAGAAGTCAGCAAGGGAGAACATTGGGTTGTTTTCCCAAGTGTGAAACTTGCAGAGCAGTGTCACTACCAAAGCTTAATCACAGATAGTCCTTAACAAATGTGTTCTAAATTTTCTGCTTTATAGATTAGTCCTCATTTCCTTTTAGCAAACTGTAAAGGAAAGATAATACCTGAAATGGTAAGAAGTTAAAAGCAAGTAGTTTTAAGAAGCTCATGGACACAGTTTATAGGCAAGTCTTGTCTTCCAAAGTGAAACAGAATCTTACTCTTTCATGCCTCTCATCAGTTATTCCAAAAAGGTTTTGTGAAGAAGGAGATGGTATCATTACTGACATTAACAGAGAGGATACAGGCATTGCCCTCAGGACACACAGAAGTCAAGAGAACAGCTGATCCAGGAAAATAAATCAATCTCAAAACCCTACTAGCCCACAACACAGTTGACTAACAAGTTACTCAGCTTAAGAACTACTTGGCAGAGACTATAAGCATGCTTCTACATTTGTGAACATAGGCAAGGATGTTACCACACATACTTCCAGCTGCAAGGTCTAGGATTCACATCGAATGTTTCCAGAAATTAAAGTCTAACCAATCACTACTACTCTGCTCTGCAACCTTACTGTCACATACAAAGTCTCTGTAGGTACAGATACTGAAAAGCAGTAATGATGCCAGTTGTTCTGCGTATTTTCGCCGAGAAAGGACAACTTACTAGATCTTGTCTTTCTGTCATACTCATCTTCTCAACTATGGACCAAAACCAACGCTTGAACTGCAAAAGCTTCTCAGCATTTTCTCCTATGGGAAATAAATAAAAAATATATATCTATGTAATTCAGTTGGTGCGCTGAACCATAAATATGAGAGCTGTTTTACATGTACTGCAAGTCGGATCTCAGCTACAATCTGATTCTGGAGACAGTAATTTCAGAACCAACACACGTACTTTTGAATGTAAAGGCTAATTCCAACATACCTCAGTATTTCTCCCAAACCTTCCCACCTGAAAAGCCTAATGGAAGCTCAACAGTTTTAAAATTAAAGAAATATTAGACTGCATACATCACATTTGTAGTTTTAACGTTAGGTCTGAACTTCCAGAGGGAAAGACACGCTACCAGGAACATAATCCTTTCCTTTAATGCCAAGTGACAGTCAAAAAACATGTGCCTCCCCCTGCCCCACCCCAACTGAAGGTAAACATTTTACAAGGTATGTACTGAACATAGCAGGAATTTTACTACCATTTTCAATGACTTAACTGATGTCAAATTTGAAGAGGTGCTTTAAGCTTAATGCTAGTAACTTCACACTCTAAACTCTATTTACTCTACAACTCTGTTTCTGAATGATTAAGTTGTTTCATACCTGATTCATCATTGAAAGAAGTAAAGCTGATTAGCATTTGCACATTTACTTCACCACAGCCATTTACCAGAAGTCTGAAATCTTCTGCTGTCAAATCTTCTAATGAATTCTTTGGAAGCACATCCAGTAGACCCTTCCTCATTGCCTTAAGTGAAAGCCACAAGATTCACGTTACAGCCATATCACTTACTGAGAAGTTCCATGTGAAATCCCCTATCAACTCAAAATTCAGTATCCTATTAGCTGTTCTCTTTCAAAGCTTTCCCACTTGAGATACAATTTCTGAACCAAAGAACTGCACGAGCATGTTAAGCAGCAGAGCAGTACCACCAAGTATTGCAAAACCAGGAATGCTTTGAACTAATGTTTCGCCAGCTGCAAGAGCAGAAGCATCTGCACTCTGTAACTGAGAAGTTCAGATATTTTGCTGGGCTATGAGTTACAAAAAATGCTTATCACATCTTAAGTTCACTTTGCTTCCTCAGGCACTTATATGGCAATTCTGCTTTAAAACTGTAATACATGTGTATATATAAATAGTATACATACACACGTTTCATACAGATTATATCCTGTAAAGGTTAAAACTCAAGTTTCAAAATGGAAAAGTTTGAATAAATTCATTTTAGTAAATCCCCAAATGAATACAAGTGTTACAGTTTTCAACTCTTAGAACAAAGTTCTTATTAATTTATGCAGATGGCGAGACCAAGCGAGTTCATTCCAGGAACACGTTCCTTGTGGAAGAATTTTGGACCTAATCAGCACAGAAGTAATCTATAGTCTGCTCCTATCTCTCAGAACTGCAGTAGGAAACTAGTCAGCAGAAATGACTAAGTTTAGATTTAGTATCATGTGACAGAGTATTTTAAGCACTGGTCTTACATAAAACTATTTACAAAAATACATTACTCTAACTTTCATTTAAGAAAAGCTTCAAAAATTATTCAAACTCAATACAGTCAATTGTTAGGTTTCTTGCCAGACTTAACCAATGAAATCAAGTTTAAAAGGAATTGTCCTTTCATTCTAGTACTCGGTACTCTACTACTTGCTCAAAGTACTCAGTCTTCAGAGCACTGCAAAAAGAGCTATACAATTACAAAAAAATATTATGTCTTTTAAATCAAGCTGTCATACCTCAAAGAACCTGAGCAGCAATACCATAATGAGGAGAAGAATTAACTGACTGAAATCTTATGGATTATTACTTTGATTTTTAAGAGCACACTCCACCAAAAACTTACATGCAGAGGCTGTTCTGCTACCACCAACATTCTGTGTTCTGCATATTTCCGGACATATTCATAAACATTCTGAGGAGTGACTGGTATATTTACACCATTGGAAATAAGCTCAACCTATGGCAAAGTAACAAGAACAATTGAAGAAAAAGACAAAATGAGATTATTATTACAACAGACACGGTATATTGATCAGCGATTTATAGCTTAATATTTCTCTAAAAAGTAGTAGTAGAAAATTTTGCTTCTACTACTCCAGGATAAAACATTAGGGATTCCCAAGGACTGACTCTACTATCCAGGCTTTATGGTATGCTCTACACCACCTTCAAGGAAAAAAATAAAACACCACAGTTCAATGGCTAAAGAGTATTTGAATCTAGAAAGGCTAGAACATTAGCTTTGGGACCTTAGAAGGATCTGGATTATATGTACATGGCAACATGTGCAAATTGTCCAATTCCTGCACTACAAAGATGCAGGTATGACCATCCTTACCTGCCCTCCACCTTCTTCCTTACACAGGTCTATTGCAAATGCTAAATCCATTGCTGCGAACACTGCATCAGCATCTGTGCTCTGAGAAGCGAGGATAAGCTGCCGGAGGCTTTCATACATAACCGGATCAAAAAAAGCAAAGTCATGCCAGTTCACCTATAAAAAGAGACAGATGTTTGAAACATACCTGTTTAAGAATATACTCAAAACTGCGTGACCATTTGAGATGATGGCTGATGGAAGTTGGAAACAATTTGCAGTGCTGCAAAATGCTGAAACACTGTTCTCCACTGAAGCACATGCTGCTGTTACACATTTAAATGGCTGATGTCCTAGTAGCCAAATACCACAGCTTCCAGCAATCAGAATACCACCACCTACTTTTTACTGTTTTCTACAGTTCGTCACTTTTTGGTTCATTAGCAAGCTGAAAAGTCATCCATTATTTTCTAACTAAATTATTCTTTGATGTGTGATGTGAATACAAGGGAAATCTCTTGGAAGGTATCGGGATATCTAGAGACATATCTTTCTGCCACTAACCCTTTTTGTGAAAGATTATATATATATTGGAAAACTCATTAGATGATCAGCATTGTTTTTAAAGAAAAGGCCAGCAATAACAAACCTTGGTGTAAGTATGTTGCATCAGAAAGAACTTATGATGTTCTTGACTAATGCATGAAATATGCAGCATGTTACTGGTGTTCATTCAGGGGTGAAAAACGGGATTTTTGCAAGAAGTTTAAGTAACTAGTGCTCTGAATTAATTTATGCCTGCACATGAGACAAAATGTAATTACAATTAAATCCTACGAGTTTTATCAAATATCGAGAAAAGTGGTTTTGGCAAGCTGAGATGCTGTCTAACACCACCCTTTTGAGTCTTCAGCCTCAGAAAGGGGAAAATAAAAGGAGAATTTGCTGTTTCTGAAGGGAATCAAAAGCTAACCTATTGCAAATCTTTCCATCTCATTCAAATACCTTCCAGTAGATTTACTCAGTTCACAATCTAAAATGAAAACCTTGAATTCAATTTAAAAGCATCCTAGCATCTTTACACTTACCAACTGTACCAGTCAATGCAAAACACGTGGGAAAAAGCAGTTATAAAGATGACATTTTATGTAATTAAAGCAAATTCAGATTTCTATGATCAACTTACCTTTCTGCCAAGAAGAACTTTGATTACGTGTCTATTTAACGTGATAGGACACAGCTCATTCTGCAACAAGCACAATCCCAGGATTCTGAAAATACAAGTTTGATTGTTGTTTCGGTATGACATATTATATTGGGGATTTTTCAGCAAACTTAAAGTAAAAATAGTCTAAGAATCAAGCTTTCCAGCTCTCTGTCCACAAAAAAACTGGGGGCATATAATCATCTTAAAAATATAATTTCTGCCCTTTCAGATTGTAGAAAGCTTTCAGATTGTAAAAAAAAATAAAAAATAAAGATTTAACAGGAAGAGAAACCTAAAGCTGAAAAGTGCATTTTCTCTACTATTTAACACCAGGTGCTAAATATAGAGCGCAAAGAATAAAAGTTTTTGCAGCTTGGATCATTGGTATTCTTCCTTGGTGTTTCATATACTTATTTAAATTTTATTCAGACTAGTACGTTAATCACATACCTGCCGATGTTTCTGAAACAATTCAGCCTTGCTTCTGTGTTTTTACCAGGTCTTGGTGTATAAAACCCTCGTTTTCCAGGTTGGTAGAAAAGTGGTGCGTTATCATCCCCATCATCTGTATCATCTAATTCCATATCCACTACACTGCGGCTGGAACCATGTCGCTTTCTATTTTCCTGTTTTGGAAATCAGAATAGTAATTAAGAAATCTATTTCTAGCTACCAACCCACACAAGCAAACTCTTTGCTACTAGAGCCAAGGATTCAAGTTTCATTGGTTAAGAAGCCCAATGACATTTCCTGACGGTAACGTTTTATACTTCTGAGTGATTACTGCTTAATCTTTTCAAAGGAAAAGAATCAAGAACAGCTTTACTCAGATAAAAAGATAACTGCACAAGATAATTAAGCTGAACTTTGTCTTGCAAGGTAAGAGAAGGCTCCATTTTAGGTTCTAAATGAACTGATATAACTGGATCTCTAGTAAATTTCTAACTGTGCAACAATACCTTACCTGCACTTTATCTGAAGAGTCTAGCAATCCAAGATCCAGTATACTGTCAGCACCATTCTCCCTTAATGGGGGAAAAGAAAAGAAAGGCAAATGAACATTTAGTTTCACAATAAGGAATGGTCATATTCTGACACCAGACAGATTTGATTAAACCAAAGTCAACAAAGCACTTGCCCAAAGAAAAATGTCTAGAAGAAAGCAAGAAGCAGGCTAGATGCACTGGAGTTAGATGTAGCACAGTACAAGTGTCTCGGCCACAAGATCAGTCTTCATCTTTTACAGAACCTTTGATATTTACCTGCCATGTGCAATAATGAGTTCCATAGCTTCATCAACTCTTGCTCTAAGGGAGTCTTCACTCGCTAGTAAGAGAAGCAGCTGAGCAGGAGACAATTCCAACAACATTCCTGTGATTTTACTTGCAAATGCCTGGGGATACAGAATGACACGTCTTATATCCTCCTCCAGTTCTCTCATTTTCAAATACAGTTTCATGAAAGTTTCAGTATTTTAAATATAGAATGCATTGCAAGATGCCACATAAGCTAAATGATAAATTATAGAAACTGAAAAATATCTTGAAGAATACAGAAGTGGGCATACATGTTAAAATATTTTCAGGCAAGTTAAACAATAATGGACAGGGAATTTTATTTTTTTAACTGAAAATATGCCAAGAACATTTAACATATCATTTAATGTACTAGACAGACAAGACTTACTGGTTGCATTGCTTGCACTCGAGGGTAAAGCCTTTCTCCAAGGGCTTGTCTATGTGCTGGAAGAGGATCGGGGTCATCACTAGGATTTCCTTCTGATGCTGGTCTAAAAGGCCGTGTGTCAATGGAAAGTTGCCTTCTAAAGTCCCTTAAAAAAAGTTAGAGCAGTTTGTACTGATTTCAGAGGAAATATGCAAAATTCTTCTGCAACAGTATCATTGGCACAAGGATTCAAAACAGCATTAACTTTTATGCTAGAAGAGGAGTTGTTTCTCATAGCTGCTTAGAGGGAATGTTTCAGAATGATTCAAAACAAGGAAGTGATTTTAATACTACCAGTATTTTAGATAATGCAGTCAGACGTGCCATCAATGGCAATGCTGTTTCCAAACCACCTCACAAAGTGATGCTAATACAAAGGTTTTATTGTTTCAGCAGGAGAGGTTTATGGCATACAGTTGAGACAATCTATCAATGGTAAAACGATTTTTAAAGAATTGAAGTATATACTGAATTTCAAATAAATTACCTCATAAATTGCTCCCAAAACTGAGAAAGACAGACACCTTAAATTTAAGTAGAATTATCTTTCCTCTAGATAACCAAGGCAATCATTCCATCTGACAAACCAGCTCCAACAAATGAAAAATATATCACTTACCTATCCCTATCTCTCCGAGAACCAGCCCGTAAGCCACTACTTCTCCGCATTTCTCTCTCTCGCTCTCTTTCCCGATCTCTCTCCCCTCTGTTTCGCAATCTCTGCATCAGACCTAAAGGAGGAAAAAAACTCATAACCATGAACTTCTTTATACTTCTCTCCCCAAAAGCAGTGTCAGTGTAAGGAGGACATAGCTTGAAAGACATCAATGAGACAGAACCATTTAACTTGAAGTAGTGATCTATGTTCAACCACGCTTACGAAAGCAACCTGTAGTGTTTGCACAAACTTACAAATGCAAAAATAATTCTAAAATTTTTATACAGTTTCAAAAAGCATTTAAAATTATTTGTGACAAGCCAGATGGAGCAGTCATATTAAACATACGCACTTGCTGCCTAAAATCTTGATGGCAATTACCTACTGGAGAGACAGATGCTCAAAAAAACTAAGAACTTTGAAAGAAGAGTCTGTTTTAAGAAAAAAAAAAACACCACAATTTCCTTGCCTCAGAGAACTAACATACACAGTTTTCAAAGTTCCCATGCAGACTTAGCAATAAAAAAATCCCTGAAGTGAGACAACAGCAAATGTTTTAATGCAAAATAAATCCAACACTTATGAATATTATCTGGAGATTAACTGCTGCGTATCACTTACTTGTATGGGTACCCTTGTTGGCATTCTGAATGCAATCTAGATTTGGCAGTTTCTCATTTGACAGAAAAGCCTGTGCAATGGCAGTGTAAAAGCTTCGTGCTACACCGCTGCCTTCTCCCGGCTCATCCTTAAAAGTAACTTTTACTCTGTGCACAGCCATTGGAGTGGTAGCACACCTGCGACCAAAATGATTGTTGAGCTGCCTCATGGTCTGCTGAATTAGAAGGTCTCTGTCTCGATCAACCTATTAAAAACACAAAGAAATTTGTTCTTTATCGCCCACGATACCAACAGAATTTCAACTTCACAAGAAAGTTTCTGGACACTTCTGCACAGCCTCAGAAAATGCTCATTAGAATATGGAAAAACTACACAGTAATCATAGCACAGCTTATACAGGTAAGGTTTAAGAACATTGGCTTGCGGACTCTGAAGCACAGCTTCTCCTATCAAGTTACTGCAACGTTTGATAGTTCAGCTTTTAATTAAGATAAATTTGGAAGAAAAACTAACATTTTTTACCTCCAACGTTAAATCCCTGGATTGCTGGTTTCTAAGTTTTTCCATCTCCCTGCGGAATTTTGATTCCTTTACTTCAAAGCCACCTAATTCAGTAAGGATCTTAAAAAAAAAAAAGAAAAAAATCAGAATAAGGGAGGTTCACAATTTAAGTGGAAAGGGAATTGTCCTTAAACTGGAAAATACATACCGAGCCAGGCTCTGCTCCAACATCTTCCATGAATACTCTACCAAACAACTCTAAAGAAAGGCGCCAACGTCCCAGCAACATGTCGTGAGATATAACCATGCCCATGAAGCTACACTGTGGCCTGAGAGAGGGAGAATAAAGAAATTAACTTCGGACATATATGACATAGTTCTACTTTTACCTACCCTCTTGCCTCCAAGTAACTTATTTATTTGGAAACAACTTGACTATGCAGGACATCACTGTACTATAGAGTTAGGTGTAGAGGTCAAATGTCCATATTACTTGATTATAAGTCAAGCAAGACATTAGTTAAAGTATTTCATGGGTCACTGACAAACACAGATAAAAAACAATACACTTTAAATAACAAAGCCTGGAAACTACAGCAAGATAACCTGATTATAAATTCTCTTGAGATGTCTAGGATTTCCAGCTACTGTGCAGAGTTAACCAATACCACTTGGCTTAAAATATAAGGAATTCTATACACTGACCTCGGTCTTATAACCCCCTAGAGTCTGGCCAATTAAAAATGGCTTTTGCTTACTAAGCTAATCAGTTACTAAGTATTAGTATACAAAGGAACTAGTAACTTGATTTGCATTTGGAACGGTCACAGAACAGTAAGTAGGGAACTTGGCATCCGTTGTGTTTCAGCTGAAACTGCTCAGTTTCAGCTGAAACACAAGGTCTTGCTTCCACAGAGTAATTGCTCCAAAACCATGCAACCTCGCTGCTATGTGGGATTCACCATTACAGGGCTCTAACTGCATAAAATGTGGTCAGTATCACCTGCCACAGATGGCAAGCTGTTAACTGCTATTTTTAACTTAGTTACCTAAGAAGTCATAGCATGTCTGCAGAAGGAAGTTAGGTAAAGGATTTCTACTGGCTTGCACAGATTTCAAGACTGATCAACTGTTCATTTTAAAAGCTTCCAATGACAAACAACACTTTCCAACTAAATAAAGCTACCCATCTTAATTTAAAAAGATGTTTTAGTCCCAAATCTCCTTTTTATCAGCTCAGCAATACTTCATCCAGTAATTTTTAAATCCAGCTACCTGAAAGATGTGAGAGGTGGCCCTTCACTTTCTGTCAGTCCTATCTCTGCCAACAAGCTGCTTTTCAGTTGTGCTGCAAGATCATGAGCGGAAGGCCCTGGCTTTGAACTCTCAGATTCTTCTGTAGGTACATTTTGTTCCTCCCCTTCTTTCTTTTGTCGATTTTGCATGCTCATAACGTTTTTTAGGTTGGCAGCGTAAGACATTTTAGTTGGAAGAACCTAAACGAGGAAAAGCAAAACTTAATTACAGATTAATCAAAACAGACTAGAAGGCTTTCTCAGTATATATGTAGTTCCTAAACCACACAAAAAAGAGTACTATAATTGTTCTGATAAACACAATCTCAATGGCTTCAGCAAACAGGAAAAACTATTTTCTAGTTTTGTGTTTGCATTTCATGCACTTGACTTGTCCACAGACCAAACATTAAATAGCACATCTACTGAGCACGGTAATATTTGTTATCACGACTATAACATTTGTATTTCAAAATTAACTCATGTTGTATAGCAGACTTCAAAAAGTATTACTTGAAATATGCTACGTCAGTAACTATAAAAATTCCTACATTAGAAAATAAAAATTAAAAAATTAAAGTTTTTGCACTCACTGGGCTTTTGAATTATCTTTTTTTTTTAAAGCTACTTAAAACTTTCTGTGAAAAATTAAAGTGTCTCTTAAGGAATGAAGGTACTATCTTAAGTTATCCCCACCGTATAAAATAATCAAACTTTTAAATCTACCTCAAGGCAGTTTCTATCCACTGTAACTTCCATCACGCATTTCCCACTGTTGGCAGAAGATGAATACAGACCCTGGCTTGGTCGGCCAAAGAGATCTTCTTTGCGAGCATTGGGCTGAAAATGAACAAAAGCATTCTGGGTAAATAATATATTTCAGTTAGAAACGAAAAAGCAAACTGCAGTTATCTTTCAGAACACCATCGCTGGTGTCACCTGTAATAGATGGGGCTGGTCTGCCAGGGGGATGGCTTCTGCCAGAGGAACCTCAAAAGGATTCGGTGGAATGCAGCCAAGGAACGTCATGGAGTCTGATCGTCTGAAAAATGGGTGGTTTTGGCCAGTCTCTGCTGGGAGGGAATCATCATCTTTGTCGTTGAGTGTAGCACCTAAACACCAGAGAAGATTTCACCTTAATTTTCAGTTATTAAAGCAAAGGATTTAAACTATCAACAGTTATTAAGCTCCTCTCTTAGCTATCTTACTGAAGGAACAGGAATGCAAACCACCTCTCTACAGATTTAACAGTTCTACAGGATGCTTCTTCAAACCTTCTACTTTTATTAAGTTGCTTAGTTGTCACTTTTATTCTTTTTACTGTAGCAAGTTTTAATGAATGTGCACTGCTATACTATATATACTTCATACAGAGTACACATTCTGTTGTTTTCAGCAGTATCTTCAACAGATCAAAACAACCACAGTTTAGCTCAGATTCTAATTTTAAATTCTGCCATTGTGCAGAACAATAAGGGCACAAACTCTGCAGGTTAGAGAGAAAGTAGATGAAAAGAGGGGTCCAAAATGAGAACAAGCAACGGCAGAAGTCTGGTAAAATAATAATGGTATGAAAGTCTTCCAAAGCTAGACTTTAGTAAGGACATCTTCCATTGTCTTAACATATGCAAATAGCAAACACTTATTCAAAGCCTCAGCTAACTAATGGGAAAAAACATTATGAAAGTATTATAATTTAGCATATGATAGAAGTGTTTCTGTGTACAAACTTTGATTGGTATCATCATCATTTTCATGTTCTGAATCTTCGTTGTCAAGACCCAGCTCCAAAAGTTCACGAGTTCTAAAAAAAAAGAAAAAAGCATTTACAGCAGTTGCAGTCAATAAAATCAACAGTATAATCAGTAAATATACTTGCAAGCTATACGTCGTAAGAACTGTAAAGTCACTGCTGAACAGGCAGGGATTTTCCACTGGGAGGTGGCATTCAAAGCTGTAGAGTCCCTCTCATTACATAATCACTACTCTGCTCAGGCAGCTACCCCTAAATGCATTAGGCCACCCACCAAGGTTGATCTAAAGAGTTAAAGCTTCAGTCAGCGATGGGTATATTTATTTTTAAAGACCATATCAGTACCAAACAATCTAGGAACTCTGAATTAGGGAAGGAGTTATATAACTGAATACTGTTCTAAGATTCAATGGTGTAGAATATGCTTGATCCTGTAATTTCAAATGATCACATTTCAAATTGTAAGTCTGAGCTATGTATTAGAAAAATAGATTTCACTGTACTATAGTAAGTATCAAGAACTTTGATTAGTTTTTATTTGTGGCAGTGTGTGCCAAATATGTTCTGGAATTAGATGAAAACCAATAAAAACATTTCATGCAGGCTACTAAAATGTCACCTAATAGAAGCAAGAGACTTCATTTTAATTTGAAACACTCACTTTTAAATGAAAAAGTCTAAGCATTTGTAGCTTAAGCATTTCATGAGAACTTAGCAATTCTTTGGTGAAGTTATTTGACAGATTTCAGTACACGAATTTTTGGGGACAAAGAAGATTCCAGAAGTATGTTACTGCCTCGAAAAGGTTTAAAGCCACAGCTCCAACTACTCAACTCAGCCTGCACCAGAACTTGGATCAGTTACTGCATTACACCACCACTACACTTCTGAGGAAACTACTGTTTCTAATGATAACATCTGGTATACATTTTGAGGTTCTAACAGGCCTTACATTAGAAGATATATTAAGCATAACATCTGAACTAAAGCAGCAGTTCAGTGTATCTTAAATATCGAACACTCATATTTTACAGTTGCTGAATTTGCAGAGAAAATGAACAGTTGTGTTGTGCTTGATCTGTGACATTGAAAACCAGGGGCAGGGATAAGCAAAGACTTGCATTTATCTAACTGTTGGCTATGACTACCCAGGTACTTCACCTCCAAACTTAGTAAGTAGAAATAGTTGGCATAGACTACCAACACGTGGATATACATATGGTCATTAATCACCACTTCAAATCAAAGGACATTCTAAAAAAGTCTTAGAAAGAAATGCTGGCATACCTTGTAAAATGCTATCATTGAGGCAACGTAGCTTTTCAACTTAATATTTTCTGTTATCAGTTTCCCTACCGTGCTTTAGATAATGAGGTTAAGACTTAAGTACCCCAAACAAGTGGAAAAAAAAAAAAAAAATCAAACTACTGTGCTCACCATACCAAATTTTTAAGTTTTCTCTTATGCCATTTCTAGCACGTTTAACAGATTTCTAACTTAGTCATTATTATGTTAAACACGAGGAACAGACTGCATTGTTCAGCTGATAACTTGTCTTTAGTACATTTGTTAGAGGCACTGCCATGCAATGAGGTTTTTGGTTCTGAGTCAGACTTAATACCTTTTCCGTTCCAGCTGAGGAGTATCCAATGTTGTCTGTTGATTCATTGCCTTAATCCAATAAATAAGCGCTTGAAAAACGTATGCTACATGCTTTAGTGAACAGACATCTAGAACAGGAAGGACATCTGAGTGCTCATCATTGTGCGAACGCATCAAAGACAGTGCGTAGTTCAGGAAATCACCACGTGCTGACATCATTCCCTGACGAGCACTGAGTAAAGTAGCACGTCTAGTGAGAGAAAAGAATCGAACACAGAGATTAGGCATCCTTTACTATTAGTCTCCACATTTGAAATATAGACATGAAATACAAAACAGTGTGATAGTAAGAGCAATGACCATGATTTCACATTTTTCTGTGTAAATGCAGCTGAGGTGCAATATATTACGAAGAGGTAATACCGGAGATAAAACTACTACATCAGAATAAACCAAGTAGCAGCAACAACACAGGAAGGCACCTTAAATCAAAACAGTAACTATGCTGCTGCATTACAGAATCAAATAGAACTAGTACTTCATACACCATGCAATAATCGAACTATTTTCATACCTTCTTCCCTCGAGTGTTCTTAAGCTAGCTTCCTCACGAGCTGTCATCCTTTCCCTTCTGGCTGAGTTCTGAGAAGCATGCAGAGGATGATTTGGATGCCCAGGATCACCCGCAGATGCTAATGCAGAACCATAACGCAGCTGTGCTTCTGTAGAGTCCATGATACTAACCATCCAATTCCAAGTAGGAATAAGCTTTTCTTCTACATAATTCTACAGAAAATGAGATTTAATGAGTTTTGCAAACAACAGAAACAGATGATAGAATGCAATCTCAACACAAGCCTTCACCACTGCTTTTACAGTTACATATGATTTCCCACAAAGAGACACTAAAATCCCACTCAAGAATGACCAACGAACAATTTCTGAAAGCTTTATGGGGACAGCTGATTCACTGTAGTGGCGTGCAGCTCTCTTCACTTACTACCTTGGTGTTTCTGTAAAGCACCCTCACAACCCCTCCCTCATTTTCAGGCACCTCTTCTACCTCCTCACCTTATATCCACACTGCAACCAACTCCCAGATAAGCACATTTTGGGAGTTTTTGGCCTAATTCTTAACTTTTTGGTAGCTTTAACAGCCCTCATCCCAATATGGTGTCCTCTATCCTTCACCACTTGCAACTTCAGCAAAAAGGACATAATTTTCTATGCAGATCTTAATTTCAACTGCATACAGAAGTTCCTCTTTTAGCTCAGTCTTTTCCTTACTTAGTTCCAATATTAGCTCTGTAGCCTCATTTCCTTGCCATTTGCTAACTCCACTGATCTGGTTTTTGATCCAACACCAGCCAGCTTTCTTCATTCTTTTCTATTCTGGTCTTTAAAAACCTCAATAATTTCATGATTCTACCTAAAAAAAATCCTAATTACATTGAGATTATGTTCATGCACCAAGTTTGTATGTTCTTACCTGCAAGTTAACAGCATCTTGGTAAGTCAGCTTCACTGCAGCTGGGATCTGAGAATACACTAAATGATTGTACTTGGGAATCAGACCCATGAGGTCAGATATCTGCCGTATCACTATGCTGTATGCTCTTGCTAAACTGCTTGCCGATGTTAAATAGCTGCTTGCATTGCTGGCTTCAAGTGCTGCAGCTGCTGCTGCAGCGCTCGTACTGATGGTACCGCTCCGACGCAGGTTGGATGGATCGATGTAGATCAAGCCCGCTGAACTTGCTAAATATAAAAGTACGACATTAATGAATTTAAGCTTTGTTATGCATTTTATGTATTGACAGATATCATGAACATTTCTAGTAAAAACCCTTGTAAATGTTACTGAAATCACATCTGTAACAAGTAAAAAGTCACTTCCTAGAAAAAACGTGACTAGCTACTGCAAGCATATTCATAACATTTTAAGATCTACACTGGATCCTTCCTTCTGTTAAACTCAAAACCAGTACTAGAACAGTCAAGACATGTCATTGCTGTTTTTCTAGAACAAATATGTAACATTTCATCCTTAAGAGAACAAATGAAAACAGAGGAGGGAGCAAAGCCACAAGTTAATTGACTGTCATGCATGCATTTTACTCAGACTTGCCTGCTGGGGCTGACGTACTAGAAGGAGCAGTGCTAGTGGTTCTCTGGTTTTGGGTGTTGCGCACAGCCCACTGCATAGAACGAGGTGCTTGGGCAGCACCATTGGCGTGAGAGCTATTTGTGGTTCGCTCCAGAGGCTCATCAAGCATAAAGGTCTCCTGTTCTATGTCATCGCTCTGACTGCTGCTGCTATCCGAGTCACTGGAGTCATTTGATTGAGAGTCATCTTCAGAAAAAAATGCTGGAACACTGCTAGCTCCTGTCAAAGAAAATAAGCAATAAACAGTAATTGACAATTGCAGTCATATGCGTGCATGGATTTATCATACAACTGTTATAAAAACATTTTCATAAGAAAAAATTACACATTATAAAAACGTTCACATACCGCTACCACAAATTTTCAATAAATTATCCTTATGACATACTTCATATTTTCCAAAACCAGTTTCACACACAAAAAAAGCACTAAATTTATTCGCATTTCAAAAGACAAATGAAGAAATAATCTGATTTTTAAAATGTTCACTGATTCTGCCCCGTCAGTGAGCTCTAAAAACTGTGCTTCCAGGTAACAGTACAGCAGTTACTTTCAAAAAGCCTTTAAATGACTGATCAGACTTCACATTTTGCTTTAAACCATAGCTAACTTCTGCACTAAAAATGAGTGAAAATATTTCACTGCACTTCACACGAGTGCTAAATAATCTTTAGCTAACACATGCAGAAGCTCTGTAAGAGCAGAGAAGATGGCTTTCACTTTAGCACACCTTCTGCAAAAAGCCTGCATAGTTCCTTCTAATTATAGGCAAAGAAACAACAGGAAATATTGGAAGACAGAGGTGTGAGGGAAGAAGCTGGTTGAATAAGAAAAAAAGGAAAAGATTGAGGGAAAGGTATTTGTTATAAAAACGTCATGATCAGGTAATTCTCACTCTGCTCAATCTAATTGTGAAGTAAATCATTTCTCCAGCGTGTCTCTGAAGTGTTGGATACAGTCCAGCTCCAAAGGCAAAGAATAACATTTTTTTTAGCTGAGACCAGTCCTGCCCCTACTAAAGCTAAACCACTAATACGTTTTTTTCCTGTACAGTTTAATCCTAATACCTGAACAGCTGGATTAAACATGAGATGATGTAGCATACCTGCTTCTGAGCCAGCAGTAGCTGCAGTGACAACACTTCTGCGCCCACTAGCATTGTCCTGATTACTGTGGTTACTCTCACTGTCACTTTCAGTTTCAGCAGCAGCTAGTAAATCCAACTCCATATCACTGCCTACAAAAACAATATAAAAAAACTCATGTTTAAAAACAGAAAAACAGAGTGGCTGTAGTAGCTCATAAAAGCCATTAAACTAAACCCAGAGCCCCTGACTGTAGCAGAAACTAAAAGACATACAGGGAAAGACCATAAAAGCAGTGCAAATGTGAAGCAATACGTGTAGCTTTGTCCTTGTTTTTCAGCAGTTAGCTACCCCTGACCTTCTCACTCAGCCCTGTGCATATACATTCAGTACACACACTGAAAATTAAGGCTTCAAGGATTAGCTGCTCAAACCAAAAAAACTTCTATTCAATTTTAAATTTTTAGAATTAATATTCCAAGTACTCAGCAAGTGAATGAACATATTTCCTGTCCTGTAAATGAGCTGACTGGAACCATGAGGCACAGACAAAGAGTACAAGGTAATTATATTTAAATCATACTTTTGGACGATCTAATCCCAAAGAGACAAGAGAAGCCACATTAATAGCAAGAATTTCCAAACGTAATGGATGAATTGTGGATATTAAAAATTGATCCATAATTCCATATTTCATGAGTGGTTTTAAAACTCGTTCACCATGGTTCAGATCCTTTTTGAAAGCACATCTACCATAACTGCTATTTTATCATTAGTCATTCAAGAGCAACGCTACTTTTCAGTCCTCCAGTTTGCAACAAAAACTGTCAATATTCTGTCAACAGTAGCAATTACAAAAGGCAAAATCTGATATGTTAACATCTAACAAGTTTTTTTTAAAATCTTTGATACTTTAGTATTTTCTCCTTGTGCAAAAACAAAAGTAACTTGTGACAGGGAGGTACACTGTAATCTCTAATTTTACCCATCTTGCTTCTATGATGTGTAGCCCTAACCCCCTTGATTCTCTGTTTATGCTCCCAAATCATGATCATTGATGACTCTGAAGTTGCCTTCTGGTTTTGATGCAGTTAGTTCATCCAATCAGTAATATGCGCAATGCAATGTACATTATACATACCATCTTCATCATGCTCATCATGCTGTCCTTCTGCTTCAGCATTTTCTTCACCATGTTCTTCCTGCTCATCATGATGGTCTTCTTCACCCGCTACCCCCTCAACCACCTCAACCTGGAAAGAGTATTTTAATTTTATACCAAAATAATTTATATATCAAAGATCTGTGTGTTTTCAAAAGGAAAGTACAAAATTTCATGTAAAACACTAACAAACAAGAAGACATATCTAAGAAAAAAATCCCACGAATGAAAGACAGATTTGGACATCAGATTTTAATGCTGAAAGAATAAAGCTGAACAAAGCCTAGAAGTAGTTAATAAATTTGGAAGCGCTTCATCCTGGTAAAGTCCCTCTAGTACCCATATGTTGAAAGGCCATTTTAATAAAAGGGAGTTATAATAAAGTGTAATATTACATATAAATGAGACTACAGATGTATTTATTGTATGTTAAGTCATACTGTTATTCAAATGCTTTGTATACACTTTGTATACTCTCAAGTAACTAAACGCTGATGGAAACAACATAGTTTTGTATTCAAAGCTCTGTGAAAACAAAATGCTTGTGGAATTATGGACTCCATGAAGTATTACTGTGCTGTAAGGGATAGTTGAGTATCTTCTGAAAGATAGAGACCTTGATGCATGAATTTTTGGCTTTGAAATTAAAGCACGTGCTAACGCATTAGGTCCCACACTGAGGGGAAGAAAGAAAGGGAGGAAAAGAAAACTGACCTCTTCCACATCTGCTGAAACAATATCATCTTGTTCTTCATCCCTGCCACGAACTGGCTGTGACTGGCTGATTCGTCTTTGCTGAGGATTCCTTATGATGTACGATGACTGAGACTGACTAGAACTTTAAAAAAAAAAGGAAAAAAAGGAAGAGGTTATAACAAAAAAGCATTAATAAAGAAAGGAAAAAAAAAAGCATAATTTCAGATCCTTAAGACGAAATCTTCTAAAAGCCTGAAGTGCTTAGACTGAAAAAAAAAAAACAGACTGAAGAAAGACTCTTGCAAGTTTATCATGAAACTAAGATCAGCTTCTTTTTCCTAGATGGGTGGGTAGTAGGCAGAATAACTCACTGATACCAGAGCCCAAATGAAATGGTAAATCAGTGCAACTACACCACCGAAAACCTGTAAAGGCCTTCAAAACTTGAAAGAGTAACTCCATGCTTCATGTGTAAATACTTCCAAAGTCAGTAGATCACTTACATTCAATTGAAAGCTAGCAAAAAAAAATTTTTTTGCTATTTCTCAGAGGTATAGAGTAGAAGGCAAGAAGAAATGGATGTGATTTAGAACAAGAAATTCATGTTATGCCAGAATAAAGAAGAAAGAAAAGGGAAATAAAAAAAATTAAGACATTTTTAAGAAGATTTCACAGTGAGTGTGGTCACCAATCCAAAAAGGTTACACCAAAACGTTGTGGAATCTAAATACTTGGAGGGATTTTGCATCTAAATGGACAAGGGCCAGAGGGACCTGACAAAAACTTGAATGGAGATCTATAGGGACATGGGGATACAGGGAGAAGGGGACAGGGTGATGACCTCTGGACATCACTATCAACCTAAATTAGGTAAGAAATCTGTCAGTAGGAACGTATTTCCAAAATACTTGCCCAGAATAAGCAGCTTTTTCTACTAATGAAAGGTTAATAACATAAATCAAAACAACAACAAAAACAAAGAACAAATCCCATCTTTAACCGTCTTTGAAAAGAACAAATAGTGAGCTTTTACCTGCTAGACTGGTCAGATGATGGTCTTGGTGGCAGAGGCTCCACAGAAAATAGTTCTTCACTTCCCTGCATGGCATCTATGCTGGTGCTAGCGAGAGTAAAGGGTGCTGTAGGACGTGCAATTCCCATCCTGACTGGAATAATTAAAGATTCTGCTACATTGCACAACTCTTCGACAGCATAGGGCAATAATGCCTGGAATACACGTTTACATTTTCCAATTGGCTGTGGAATAAAATTGCTAGGGAAAAAATAAGGAAAAATAAAGGTAAGTACATCTTCAATATGAATATAACACATTTTTCAAACAATCCTATCTTTAGTATGTACATAGATGTGTATATAGCAGCAATATGAGGAACTACTTATGGTCAGTTAAAAACATTCAGTAATTTAAGAGACTAAGGCTGAATATCTAAATCTACAAATAATAAACAGATAAAGATTGTATTTTTGACTAACATAATAAAAAAATCTACTTCCCAAAACCCTCAGAGAAGTTCAGCATCTATCTTACGAAATTAAACTTTACAAGCTACACACAATACCAGCAGCTATTGTGCAATCTTCAGGCACATACATTTCAATACAACACTGCCGACAGACCGCACCTTAGTTCAAATGTTTCTGCCTATTATTGATGAGTATCAACTCATTGAGAGAATTAACAGAAAAGCAAACAACCAAAACAACCCCCTCCTATCCTCCACACTTACTTTTTCTTTTTGGAGGAAGCCATTTCCACGCTAAGAATGACAAACACTCTTGCCACAGAACGCAGGAATCTCATTGTAACAGCAATCGCTTCTTCTCTACGTCCTGGTGTATACTTGTTTTGAAGTTCTTTTACCAGAGTACCCAGTAAAGTATCTAAAAGCTAAAGAAACAAATTATTACAACCCAATAATAGCGTGCAATTTAGAAGCATGAAACAAGCCAAATTAAGATTCAAAAAACCAGAGCACAGTTGTAACAGTGTAATTTCAGGAAAAAAAAAAACAGTTAATTTGAAGTTATTCTCAAATTAGGCTCACAGTGTATCACCCCAAATACACTAGAATATCCCATTATATCACAGAGAGTTTGTAAGAAAGATGGAAAAAGATATTTTTTTTTTTTACCAGGGCCTGTGACAGGATGATGAGCAACAGTTTTAAGCTGAAAGAAGGTACATTTAGATCGGATATAGCAAAGAAATTTTTCAGAATGAAGGCGTTAAGACACTGGAACAGGATGCCCAGAGATGCTGCAGATGCCTCATCCCTGGAAGCGTTCAAAGTTGGACGGGTCTTTGAGTAACGTTATCTAGTGAAAGAAGTCTCTGCATAGCAGGGGAATGGACTAGATGATCTTCAAGGTTCCCTGCCAAGCCATACCATTCTATGACTGTTCAGAAGTCTATGTAAAACGTGGCTAAGTGTGCTTACCAAAATGTCTGCTGTACACTTGACAATAAGGCAATGCGTAAAACAGTCCAAGCGAATAGTTCCACTTTGCTGATTAAGGTAAACTTGTTCTTCAGGCAAGAGATGGCCTATCCTGCTGCTTGCACTAAGACTTAGAAAAAAACAAAAAGAAATTAAATTTTATGTAAGTCAGCAGGTCTCAAACATCAAATCAAACTTTACATTGTTGTCTATTTGTAAATACACACGGGTCTTTATTTTCCTGGGAGCCAAACATGATCATAGACTTCAGTGCATTCCAGTCTTGCAGAACACGTTCCAAAGCAAGCTGAGCAAACCGAGGAGGTTCTAAATCGTGATCAGGCATATCAGAATCTAAAGAGATAAAAAAAAAAAGCAATATGAGGAAGAGGTATTGAAATTTTGCCATTTATTATAAAATACCATTTATTTCAGTGAAAGGGCTCTTACCTTCAGGATTTGCAGTTTTACGATTACGATCTTCCCTAATTCTAGGTGGTCTGTATTGGCAGTGTTCCACAGTTTGCCTGGCAACTGTCTGTACTAAAAATAGGAGGAGGTGTTCTCCCCTGTAATGAAAAATTGATTAGTGGAGATACTGTACACCACATATTTTAAGCAATAAAGATTATTCTGCTCTAGTCACTGCACATACGAACTTACCTGCTATTTGGCATAGTAACAAGATTTGTGGTGGTAAGCAGGCGGTAAAGGAGATCAAGGCGAGCAGACTTCTGTCCTGCAATTAGTGTTTTACACTTGCACTTCTCCCAGCAATCACAGTAAGCTGTGGGGGATGTTCGTTTCAGCCTATAAGAAAGAGAAAAAGTGAGCTGCAAACACTGTTCATTAACACACCAAGTATTTTCTACGCAGGCTGTAGGTGTTATTGTAGACATTATGATTCCTGCTAGAATTTTGTTAATTATATTAGCAGGACACCAAGATGTAGCTTAAAAGAGAAATGCATGTCTTACAACACTACACTTGGCATTTGCCATTCTTGTTTCCTACACTCACTTCACAAGGGCAGCTTCACTGTAGAGCTTTTCATAGTGCCTTAAAGCTCATCCAAGAAAGTATATTCTTCCCCCAAAATATCCTCCAGCCAAAGTTAAGTTAAAGTTCCTTTATACATGCAGTAAAACCTCAATAATTGTCAAAATGCTGAGAATGTCTTTATAATTGTATTTGTTAGCTTACTATAGCAAGGATGTTAATGCAGTAACAATTTACATGCTGTAACAGTGGTACAAAACTTCTGCAGCTTCAAAACTTTGGCCAGGTTGATCAGAGACATCTTGACTGTTCATTTGACTGCTAGCTCACTTCTCCCTTTATTACAGTTGATCTAAGAGATGAATACATGTATACTACACTTCTTTATGAAAGTTTACAAGAATGATCCGTCATTGGTAATCATGGGCTTCAGAAAACTTTTGGAGGTGCCCAAAATGAAGCATATTCTTCTCAGATTATTACACACTTAATGGTGTTAGACTTATACAGTTACTCTGAATTCTATAAAGTGAAAATTACGAGATGGCTGCATGTTATTCTTTCAATTCAGATCCGTAAAATAAATCTTACAGAGCAGAAGAAAAAATATATTTAAAATATATTACTGATCTTCTGTTGTCTAATATATGAAGATTTTAATCAAGGGAAAGAAAAACAACAACCAAAACCAATCACCAGTAAAGAAACAAAACTACAAGACTGATTTGATTATAAGAAACAGAACGCAATACTTACTTGCAGTCATGTCCTTTGTGACAGACCCTTGCACATTCTGTGCAACAACAAAGAGATTCTAACAGGCCACATGTTCGGCATTCAAATATATCCTAAAAAAGTTAAGAGTATTATACAGAGTTTTTCCTTTATGTACTTTTTATCTCATAGCATTAAAATCGCACTCTTTAAAACTGATGCGTTCACTTAGAAGTCAGTCGATTCTAGAAAGTGAAACTGTTGCTAATTTTAATATTCGCTGTTTGCTAGGAGTTATTTCCATCAAAATTTTTGCCAAAGTTAGTGAGGTGAAAACCACACCCATTAACAGCAATATTCTGACCAACACTGCCTGCCTTGAGAGTTAGAAGCAGTGACAATATTAGACAAGTTACAAAAATTTAAAAATACTTCAATGACTCAAAAATTGGATCACTAGACTAACATAATACATGATCGAAAAATATTACTTAAAAAGGAAAAAAGCCTTACTTGGTTAATATGTTCTGCACCAGTCCAGGTAAAGCTGCATGTATCATTACAACATAAAACATACAAGGGAGAGTCATCTGGATTTGTACCGGAAGGACAAACCATTCCCATAAACACATCATCTTCTTTTTCACTTGAAGTTGCTTCAGCTAGAAGAAAAGAATGGCAGTGTTTAAAAAGAAAAAACACCACAGAAACAACCAACAAAATCCGTACTTGACAGAAGAATCACAGAGTAAGTTTCAATGAAGTCTTCTTCACTTTTTTTTTTTTGAAAACCTCGTATGTCACATCACAGGTAATTGTTCCAGAAGCTGCTGCCAGCTCCTGACCAAAAAATAACCTTGAACAATATTCCTCCAGTTTTAAATTCTCTTGCATTCTAATCAATTCGATGAATCACCAAAGTTGAAAGAGTCGCAAAGTATATGTTTGCATAAAAGTCACATTAGTAACATCATCTAGTTTGGCCTACTGGTCTGTTTCCCTCCAGTTCAAATACAGAAGTTCAATGTGATACCTGTGTACCACTGGAAAGTGGAACCTTAAATCACTAAGGATTGTAAAGCACAAAAGCAGTAATATTCACATAAATCTTTCATAATACATACACTACAAATAAGGGTGACACTCCGTAACAGATTTCCAAAACGTGCAGCAATATTCTTTACTATTTTGTAAAGACGTGTAGAACCAACACCTGTTGCTCAAACCCATGTACTACTGCATACAAAGAATGAATCTATGTGATTCATTCTATGTGATTAATGTAATGAATCTGAACGTATGCTAATGCCAAATTTTTGAAAAAACAATACACTAATAATTAGTGAAACTGATGTACCTTTAGCAATTTTTTGTGCAGTTTCTAGAATTGTAATTGCAGCAGGATACGCCCGGCCACTGACTGCTGACATAAATGGTGTCATGCCTCTTGCATCCCTAGTGGGGAAGAAAAAGAGAAGTCAAAACACTGACCTTTTATGTTTATGTTTTCAACAGGAGAGGTAGGAAGCATACAAAAACTTAACACTGCTAACCTTGTGCAAATTGAAATACCAGGGAGTGATTAAACACTTTTACTCATTTTACTTCTGTACATGATACAAAAGCTGCCAACTTCCTAACATTCTCCATTTTAGCTGATGTGACTCTAAATTAAACTTTTTAAAAAGGTTCCTATACAATAGACTGCATTATGTAACATTAAAAAGAATAATGAAAATTCATTTGAAAACTTACTTGGCTGACAGCAATTCTCGAAGATAAGGTTGTAAAACAACACTATCACACAGCAATTTCAGTATGAAATGAGCATTTGCCTTCCGATCTTTTGATTCCACTACAGATGGTTCAGTAGAAGGCCCTATAATGAGAAAATGAAAATGCAGAGAAACTGTTTTCCCTCAAAAAAATGACTACCTATTAAAAACAAATAATTCAATGTTTCACTTCAGTGATTCATCAGTAGGACTATTCAGCAGTTTGTTAGCTGCTGAAACATTTCACTGAAATTCTGTAAATTGCAGTTCCAAATTACATTCCGAAATACAGGCAGTAAGATCAATTTCATACTGATCACCAAATTTTTATGCTTCTCATTCCTCAGGTAAAAATAATTTTATGTAAAACTTCAGGTACTCTGCGCCCTCATGAAATTCTGCTTCGATCCAATCTTCATTTGGTTAGAAGTGTTTGCATATGTAGAAAGTCTGTGCAAACAAAGATGTCTTTTCAGATCATTTTGCTTCTAAAGCATAATCAGATAAGCAGCGGGTCCTCACCTGGTATCGTGGAGGTGCTCGGTCCTTGGCCGGTGCCAGTCGCTGCTGTGGTAAGAGATCCCACAGCGGGGGCCAGGATAAAATCAATGTCACCATCTTTCAGTAAACAGAACAGCAGGATGTATATCAATATATAAAGACATCCCTAACAACATGCTCTTTCTGCAGCGTCTAACACACTGCAAGCTTTCTCTGTTTAATGGGTACTCTTTCCTACAAACGGAAACATTCCTAGACTAGCATCCATGGAAGCAACATTATAAAGCATACTTCACAGAAGTCTGACACCAGCATAAGAAAGACACAAAGGGGATTAAAAAAAGAGCTTTTAAGCCTTCAGTAAACTCTTAAAGCACACCTTGCTATCTCAGTGACATTAAATGTTTCGGTCTCACAGTCAAGTCTAAACAATTTACCTTAAAAGTCACTGGTTTCTTCATTAAATCTCTTCTTATATTACAGTCTAATTTGATACAACAATAGACTTACCCGGATCCATTGCAGGAGGATCGGGAACCCAGCTGGGAGGAGCTATTGGTGGAGAAACTGGGTCCTGGTGATCACTGGATGAAGCACCAGCTTCGTGTCTGCCCAACCCAGCAGCTCTCAAGGATCTTCTCATCATTTCCCTTAATCTCAAACTGAATAAAAATAAACAAAATAAAAAGGTAAAAATACAAACTCATTTTCATTTATAATTAGGACATCTTAAAGCTGACTTTCAAACTGAAAAACAAAAACAAACTTCTTATTTACATTTTTCTTCATCATTGCGTAGAATGAGCAAAGAGGTATTTTTCATTCCTGTATTCCATTTTGTTATAACAGGATATACCAGCCATGGAAGAAGAGACAGTCATCGACTAATCGAGATGGGTTTGAGCCAAGAACACATCTACTTTTTCCTCCTCAGCACTGCCTGTTGCAGGGTAGAGCAGGTGACAGGCATTATCACCACTATCTGAAATTCCTTTTACCCCAAGCTTGTTGCCAGGACCCTGGCATTTGCTTCTGTTGATGCTGTCTTTTTAAAACTAACTTCAAAAAAAAGTTCATGAAGGAATTAAAAAAGGGCTTAAAATTATTTTAAAGGTAAGTTTTAATTTAAAATTTTGTAACATGAAAGCACTGTTTTATTGATGATAGTCAATAAATAATTTTAAGAAATTCCATATCATCTTAGAAGAGGAAAAAGTGATAGGAATAACGTACAGCCAAAGAATTCAGTGTGATACGAAGAGGTCTATTTTTTTTTAAATGCACTTCCTTTTAAACAGCCAAGTCTTCAGTAGAACATGAGAGGAAAGCTTCAGTCCTCACCTCCCATATCAAAATGATCACAATGATGAGGACTGCAGCTTGGGAAGGATAAAGACATTTTACATCAAATGCTCTGACTATAGCACTGAGTTAAAAAACAAACAAACCCATGTCCTCATCTGGAGTGCTCTGAACTGACTAGAACTCAATACAGATACCTTTTGGTTCTCTTGACACGATCACCACTCAGCTAACATGATGGAAAGAGAAAGAACTTCAGCGAAATCAGACATACTAGGAAATTCTATTTTTCTGTTTATCTGCCCAAGTGACCACCTTCCTCAGAAATTCTCGTAAGAGAAAGAACTTGGGCACAACTAGAGTACTTCCCTTCCAAGATATTTAATTCAGCTTTATGAAGAACACTAGAGCTTATCCTTTTCTCCCAAGGAAAAATATTTCCACTTTACTACTGAGGAGTTAACGCCGCAACCCCAGAGAAGAGAATCAGTTTAGAAATATCCCACCATCAACTGTGAGAGCTAGGGATACAAGACTGGAGCTCCATCTTTTTCTCTTTGAAGAAGGGAAATCTGACTTCACACTAGCAATAGAAACTATTCTTAAACTAGACTGAAAGGAAGAATTAAAAGAGATTGGTAACTAATACCAAAATTAACATACAGAAAACAAGAAAACATTACCTTCTGCTGCTTGATGATCCTGCCCGACTTCCCGGGCCATTACTTGACACAACTGAGATTGCATTTGCAATAGCTTCCACAGCAGAGAGCCTTTCAGCAAATGTATTCCTTTCAGAGCGCTCTGCTTCTAAAAAAAAAATAAAAATCAAAAAAGTTAGTGTTAAAATTTCACTTGAGAAAATTATAAGGAAGGAAGACAAGGCATGAAATGCCACTAATTATAAAATATTTCCTGCATTTATTGATTTAAGGCTTAGAGGGCAACAGTAGTCTCAGGTAGGATTTTTCATTATTATCTTTTATTTTGAACAGATATTAACCATAATTGTGACTGGGTTTGGTGTCTAAAAGGGAAGAAAGCAAAGGAAGGAAACTTAAGGCACGCCATGTTCCAGAACAAGCTTTCAGTGTCATGAAGAGACAAGGCTCTACACCACATAGCTGACTCTAGACACTTGCTGAGTAAAGGCTTCAGAAGTAATGACAATCAAAAAAAAAGCCAGAACAAAACAAAACAAAAACACCACACACTTCACAATTTACAGCTGTAAAGAACAATGCAGAGTTGTGGGTCTGTAAGATACATGCTCTACTTATGAGCATGCTTAGGAAAACTGTGGTAAGAGTGTAATATGGTAGCACAATCGGTTTAAGTTCTAAATAAGCATTGCTTCTCACATCTAAAAGCTTAAGTACCACAGCACATAAAAGTCCTAGTCATAAGCAGGACTGAGCTGTGCCAAGTGCTGGGCAGAACACAAAAAATTGCCTGGTTGTACTGAGCACAACTTGAAGCAGCCACTTGAACCAAAGGCCTAATTTAGATTTATCTGCAAAATAAATACAGAGCAGTAGAAGTCAACCGTGCAAGGCTTGCATACAATAACACCCACTGCTTCTTCAGGCTACTGGCAAAGATTACAGCCACTGCACAGCAAGTTATGAATCACTCTAGCAATAGATACCAAAAGAATTGAAAGAGAAGCTACATTCGGCGTGACACAGGCCAGGAGAAGAGCTATTTTCAATTCAGACTGAACAACAGTTTTTTATTAAAAATACAGAAGGAAAAGTTTCATTCCTAAGTACTTTTTTTCTTCAAAGTGAGTATGATCGTTCTTTCAGGACACGTTTCAAAGTTGCTACAGTTACTGCTCACTTCCCAATTAAAGGCTTTTCAAACTGACCTTCACCATCCTTCACACTTCTGTTCTCCACTGACAGTATTAAGACTCAGATAATCCCAATTCTTTTTCACAAGACCATTACCCACTAATACTCTACATTTTGAATTGATAGAATAAGGTAATTTGTGAGTGTTTGTCGGCTTTCATAGTACCTTTATTCTTCAGATCTGCTACTGCTGGTAGTGATGAGTAGCAAAAGATTTGGGGTTTGTTTGTTCTCAAGTACGTGCAGGTTTCTTACAGAGAAGAGTCATTAACTATTCACAGCAGACAACTATTGAGTGCTTGACACACTCCTAACACTTGTGCCCGCAGTTCTATACTCGTTGACCCGCAGTTTTCAGTGTACTGCCATTAGTTCTGGAAACCACTTCTTACTTCGTGACCCATCACACAGTACTTGTGGCCTTATCACACAGCAGCTCTCAAGCGTGATCCCTCAAGCAATGCAAATTCTCTTCAATGGAGAGATTTCACCTGCAGTAAACTAACTGAATTTTAGCTGTTCCACTTAAAGATTGAGCACTCATTTTTGGAAATCCATCACCTGCAAATGCCCTGCCTCTATGGGTAATTACATGCTTTGATGTTTTATGAAATCTGCCATAGTTTTCTAGAAAACTCACCTCAGTTTATAGGTTTTCATTAAAGTTATCTGAAATTTAGTATAATAAATGTTTAACAATTCTACCTTCTTTGGATGTAAGATCCATTCTACTGGCTAGACTGAGGAGATAAAAAACAGAGCAGCCCGCCCCCAGCCTTACTGGTCTAGGTCCACTCTTTCTGAAATTCCTTTATCTTATGCTACAGAAACTATGGGGAAACTAGGCACAGGATCCGAGAACAAAAAAGCTCATCCCTGCCTTTTCTATTCCCCTTCTGGCAGTTAAGGAAGAATATCTCAGGCAGGCACTAGCTGGGAAGGAGCAGTATTTTCTGCAACTTAAGGAACACCACACCTGGAGCCTGGAATTGAAGCCTTCGGTCCTAAATCAATCTTCTTCTACAGTTCAACAAATGGCTGTGTAACTTACAGTAACATTAGTCAGCACTGCCCTCCAGATGATACACAGAAAATAAATTGTCCTAGTATCAAACTCTAGCAGGTACAGTGGAAGGTGAATGTGATCTGAATATGAAGACATGAATCCCTTTTTTAAAACAACATTTGTGAAGAGAAAGAGAGAGGCAGAGGGGTGTTAAAGTCCATCAGGTTCACACTCTTTTCAGATTTCAGAAAGTTAAATTACATCCAAATGAAGTTACTGACAGAATGTCAAGGTTGCAAAGACAAGCACTCAAATTAGGAAAAGTCAGATTAAGTTTGCCCATGCATCCTTATTTCAGCTTCCTTGTGTGCTTATAGTAAAAGTCTTCAGTTACACAGATAGTTTTTTGGTGGTGGTGGGGTTTGTTTTGTTTGTTTTGTTTTTCCTCAACAAGACCCCTGCCTCAATCAGTGCACAGGATGGACGACACACCATAGATGAAGGTTGTACAATGAGCAAACTGTTTGTGCCTTGTTTGCTGCTAAACTGGAAAGGTGCAAGCAGTAAGGCAGTAACAGCTTGGAAAGGAGAAGGGAAAGGTCTGTCTCGTGTTTAACACCACGGGACATCTCTATGGAGAACTGGATCCTATTTCAGTCACATCTACCAACACAGAGAACTTTGTTAAACAAGTTTTTATAGATGATAGTGATACATTTTTTAGTCATTTTTGGACACAGAAAAGGTGCCTGATTCACAGAGATAAATAACATCCACAGAACAACTAAGATTACTATTAAATCCAGCTCTGGAATGAAGTGTCATGAAATAACACCTACTCAAAAAAATGGGACTAAGCCCTAGACTTCTCAAACAGAACCCTCAAAATAAGTCAACAGCTTTGAATGCAGAAAAACTTCAAGCTAAACCACCTTCAAGAGATGAGGAATCTGTACCATTAGCTTCATGTTATAAATAGGGATGTGAAGAACAAATAAGGTTTATAAATGACTAAAATTCAATGACAGCACCATACAAAAATCTCACAAGAAAGTTCATTCATTATTCAGTGCAGGGTTTGTATGGTGTGCGTAAGTAAGGAATGGGGCCACACACTGAATGATGAGGATAAAAAGAAATATTGAATAGCTACCCATTCGGTGAGCACCGTCCATCTTGTGCACTGAATGAGGTAGTCCTGTGGAAAAAATAGTATGAGGGTGTAATTAAAGACCATTTCACAACGCATACCCACGTACAGCACCTGGGTAAACTTAATTCTGGATCTCCTAAATTTTTTTGAGTGCTTGACTTAGCAACCTTGTTGTTCTGTTAACGTACTTTTTACATAATGGGATTTAATAGACATTTTTATATGGTGTCAGTGACTAATATTAACAAAAAGCCTTTTTTACATTTCTTAATACATGTCAACTGCAAGTAAAATTGGAGTCGTTAATGTTCACTACAACACTTGAAAAATATCAAGTATTGTTTCTCATTATGTTTACTACTGATATAATGGGGATACTAGTGATATCAAAGGGGAAAATACTTGTCTTCATTTAAAATGAATATGGGGATGCAAAAAGTTTGTCTTTTGCAATCAATAAAAGCACTTCAGTACTCCCAGCTACCGAATACTTATAAACCTTTATGAGAGTAATAGAAGTGTTGCCTCAGCATCTTTGACAGGTTAGGACACAATTTAGGTGCAAAATTTTAAGATACTCATATCTGAAGAATGCAGGCTTTCTTTCCAGTGCTCTGGAAAACGCATTAAAGTTTACTGTGCAATTATTTTCACGACACTGTTGAGCTCACCCTCTTCCTCTTTTGTTTCTTTGTTGCTGGTTGGAAAGCACACAGACACACAAGCGTGCAGAATATTGCGGTTTCCATCACATCTATGGCCAAGGAACGTCTGCAGCACTTGTGGATTCTGATCCAAAACAACTGCTTGTTCAAGATTCATCAGGTATTGTCGGCAAGCCTCATAGTCACATCGCAGAATGTGCTGCATTAGAGTTTGTTTCTGCACTCAAAAGAATAAATTAAGTTAAATCAAAGTACAAAAACTGTAGACATACAGATTTGGCAGGTACTTCCCGTTTTCCATATCTGGAATTCATAGAATGATCTAAACCTAGGATGTTCTTGAAAGTCAATGCAGGAACTGCTGAGAATACGTATCATCTCAATTACAGCACTACTAAAAACTCAGAACAGCATGCAGTCAGGCACAAGAGTTAAAAGAAAAGACAGGCTTAAGCAGCAGAAGCTATCAAACTCCCAAAAGTATGCCTTCGGCTTCACAGCTGGGTTCTTAAGATAAATTACTTTTAATTTCATCTAACTTGGGAAAAGTGGTATGATTGAAAAAATAAAGGGTCTACATTAACTAGCTCTTATATATTTTGTTTTAAAGAAGTGATAAACATGAGGAGAAGTGAATGACAAGAAGCTGCTCAAGGTCTGGGAGGCTCACTACATGTGTAATTTGCTTTTCCACAGTGGTTAAGTGCTCCATTGTGAAATCAATCTAACAGGTACACAATACCTCCTGGTGGCAGCATAGCACACAGCAGATCCAACTAAAAATCACCAAATCATTGATTGGTTTATACAAGCATGATAGATAAATTCACAGCAAAACTACTCATAGAGCACCACAGATGAGTACAGGTCTCTACATGCAATTCAAGTGAAAAAAATCTTCGCTGGATTCTCATAGGTTTCTAATTTATGGTCCAAATATAAGGTACAAAAATGTTAAAAGTGTACTGTGTTCACAAGAAAAATAAAGTAATTGGATCCCTCAGAAAAGCTCTGCACTCATAAAACAAAAGTTTCAAACTGATAGTACACACATGAAGACAAGAGCTTTAGAAGTTATGCTTAAAAAAATGCATTGATTAAAACCTGATACAGAAGTCATGTACCACCGATAGGTCTTCCACTTTACTACATCAATTTGGTTTTGCTTTGATAATTCTATGCAAATCTGCTGCTGAAATTAGTTTCCATAGCAAAAAAATACAAGCTGCTATCTAAACACTAAGCCCCTTCAAGCATAATTTTATAAAAACAAATGAAAAAAAATAAATATATATATATAATAGAAACTATTACCTCAACGGCCATAATAATAATGGCAGCTTTCTTTTTGATGGTCGAGTTAGCAGGAAGATTTGTTAGGGAATGAACACCCATTCCAAGACTACTGATAGGTGGAAGGTCAAGCCAGTCAGGGTCTCGTATCCCACCCATGCAGTCTTTAGCCATTGGGTAGATAGTACCATTTCCATCTCTAAGAATAATGGGAGATTCCTGTGTTGGGGGAAAATATTTTAAAATTAAATCTCCACAACTTATAAACATTTCCATTCCTAAAAGGTCCATTTTTGCTTAACTCCCAACAATGAGAGTTTACCCCAAATTCTCATTTCCACCACTAATAATTACAAGTGTGTCAGCATAAGACAACAGATTCCTTTTCTCAAATGCCTGAAGTGTGTTTGAGATAGCAAATACTATTAAATACATCTTCATGACAAACATTCATAATGAAACATACATTACTTACACTTTTAGATTACTTAAATACTCCAAAGAAAGGTGAATATATTGAAATCCAACAAACAAATTCCATTTCTCTGCCACAAATATATCCTTCAACTATCCCCAAAAAAGTATATTTTGTTTATGAAAGTCGCTGAAATGACTTTGGTATTTTTTTTCCTAGGTCTTCCTCATGGATGCCTGCACAGTGTAATCAACTGTACAATCAGATAAAATAGGATATTTAAGAACGGATAATAAAGGGGAGTTGCACAAAGCCTTAATATATCCATTTTGTTACCAAACTTTTTTTTTTTTTTGCTAACTCTTTCATTTGTTCTCAAGAGTGGATTTTCATCTGTCTCACTTCTAAAACACAGCTAGCTAGCCAGTTTACAGTAACACAGGAACTACTTGTTTTTTTTCCCCTTTTTACTTTTGATTCAAGGTAGAATTTGAATGAGATTATTAATAGTGCTTCAGTGAGTTAGACTGCTCTTCCACCCACCCCTCCAAAATATTAGTATCATTCCATTTAAAGCTGATAAAAGTGAAAAACAGGGAGGATAAATGACCAAGATGCAAAGCCACAAACCTGTCCAGCTGTAAAAATAGCAACACTTCTCTCATTCTGACCCAGGAATGCAATGCTGCTAGTAGGGAAATTGTTTTCCTGTTCAGCCTTTCCTGTAGCAAGGTCAAATATGCAGTAGCGAACCCAGTTCCCAGTTTTCAGAACAGCATGAACTCCTTCAAAGATATATGAATAAAATGTTAATGCCTTAGACTAATGGCAATCGGTAAAAATGCCAAACCTCTATGATTTAAGGACTTACTAAGATCAACACTGTTTATTTAACTATTTACGTTAGCTTGAAAGTCAGTTTTCCATGAGGAAGAGAGACAGGTAGTAAAGGATATAATGGAATATCTTTATGGGTTAAGTTCCACTTACCTTTTGAATCTACATTTACTGCTAGAATTTCAGTTTTTTCAGGAATACACAGCTTTTTAGGTGTCCTCTGAAAACAGTCAGGAACTTTTGGAGTTCCACCAGTTTTTACAACCTAAAAAGAGTCATAAAATTTTAAGATACAATAAAGCACACAGTACTGACATTTCAAAACACTTTTCTCAGTGTTTCACAAAGCTGTACCTGCAGTTCATCTATTCTGAGCAGCCTGCAATCTTGGAGAAGAGAGGAAGGATCGGGATCTGAATTAGAACTGCTTTGACAGTTTGCATTACTGGAAGTGCCTGGAAATTTTACAGCAACATAAGCACCATCCACTTTTAGCACCTACAAGCAGAAAATATTACAGTTTTAATAAAAGCTTTGGATAGACACAGTTGAAGCTAACTTGCTTCAAAATGAACCAGAGCTTTGTCAGGAAAAAAAAAGATTGACAATCAGTGTTAAAATCCTACATATCCTGGTCTTTAGCTTTGTTGTTTAACTACAGTTACTAACACTTAAAAATTTGCATTTCCAAATGACTCCACAGGCATCCTGAACCAGATCAGAAGTCACTCCACTTCAGCATCCTACCTGCAACAGATATCAACATAACTGACTGGAGACACTCCTACTGCTATTTCCCTAACATATCCTTCCACCTACTGGCAACAGCAAGACAGCTTTAGGTTTTTAAAGCATGGATAGACCCTTCTCTTACTAATTTGTCCTGTCATTTTTTTGAAATAAACACTATTCTTGTGGCAATAATTCCAAATATTAGCTAACAACTGAACTAAAAAAAAAAATCTACACTGACTTTAGTAAGTGCCTATTAGCTCTTGTAATACAGGAAATAGGGAATTGCTTTTTATTTTGCCACATTCAAGAACTTTTCAAGTCTTTGTTGCGAATTTTTAGTGCTCATTCCTCAAGATGACTGTGCACAGTGACAAAGAAGTGTTTTATGGATCTATTATCTATTCCTTATATTCAGTGATAGTTATCTACTCAGTCAGTTAAGACTGAAGGACACAGACAAGTCCATCCAGAGACACTTCATGTATGTGCCTTTCTCTGCCCCCCAAGGAAATGAAGTTTTTCAGCCCTGCACTTGCAGTTATTTCTGAGATTGTAAGCCTCTGTAAGGAGGAGTTGCTGCAATGCATTTTCATCAGAACCTTCCAAATAGCTTTCCTTGATATACAGACATCTTACGCTATCACCAAACATCAAGGCCCTTCGAGTTTCCTAGTTGAGTACATAATTTTCTCGAAAGGAAAACAAAGCTAACAGAAGAGGACAAGGGGAAGAAAAACATTTTAATTTTGATAAGTAGTAAGATTTCATTATGCTCTCAGTCTTGATTAAACTAGATAAAAGCCAGCAGTCTTATTAGGCCCCAATTTCTCAATACTTCCTACGCAGAAAGTCCCTACAAAGCAACAAAAACCTAGCTGTTAGAAACTTTCTACCTCACAGGGGACTGATGATAAAAAGCATCTTTCACGCTTTCAAGATATTTTAGCCAATAAAAATCCGCACATTTGTTTTCTCCCAGTTTCTCTAGTGACGTGTAAGACAGCTGCAGCATTCTGACTAGAATACAATGAGTCACAAACTCTCGTGCATCCCCAAAACTGTCAGTATACCATATATAATAGTGAAAAGCACTTTTTTTTTTTTTTTTAACAGTTAGCTCATCTAAAATAATTTTAAAAGGATGGTAGGAGAGTGGATTTTATACAAACCTTGCCAACAGGAACATTTTTAACATCTTCTACAAATACAACCTCCCTCAAAGACCACTGCTCTTCATTCACTTTCTCCTCCTCTTTTGGGGCAGGAGTAGATCGTCGTCGCTCTGAGACAAAAAAAAAAGTAATTAATGAAAAAAAGACTTTAAATATTTAATCAGTAGCAAAATGCATTGTTTAGAAACCACCAAGTATTCTTACCCGCGCCCCTCCCCCCCCAAAAAAGTGTCAGTGTTCAAGTATAGAAATTAATACTAGAGATTAACATCAAAATGGATTTACAACAATCAGAACTACCTAACAGAACACTATGCCACTACTTTTCCCCCCAAAAAAGATTAGTGCTAATAAAGGATATTAGATAAAGAAAAATATTTTTTAAAGACATTTAATGAAAATTAATTACAAGAAATTGTTTTAGCAGGGCTCAGGTATTTATGTAGTAGGTAACAAGACTGAAACTGTTAAGACCCTTCTTTCAGCCCTGATTCCTATCATCCATGCAAGAAGTCTGCTTGCCCACTAGCCTATGGATTTTTGGTAAACATCTAGAGTAGCAGCAAATTAGGCATAAAATAACTATTTAGGCCATAAGATTTTCTGCAAAGACATGATCTGAACATTAACCATAGTAAACTCAAACACACTGGGGAACAAATTTAAATACCTAACATATCTAAATTAACACTGATAAGAATCTTTATCTCCTGAAGTTTCTATAGTATAATTAATACCATCAACATAATTAAAGGAAGAAGCAGAGAACTTCTAACAATGGGCTTAACTTCAAACTCTAGTTCAGAATCCCACGCAAAGTTATAGTCAGTGAATGAATAATTAAAGGTGAAAGAACTGCAGAACAGAAGGCATCAGTAGCATGCGCCTCTACTAGTTCTGTGAGCCAGTACTGCACATCTGGGTATACAACACAAGATTCTTGGTCACTGAATGAGGCAACTCAATTCTTTAAGTGAACATTTAGAACTGCATTATGTGAACAAGTAGAAGAAAGGAAAAGATTCCTTCAAATGGTGGTATTGCAATTAAGCCTTTAATAATATGCAAGTTTAAATGGAAAAAAAAAAAACAGATGCACAAGAGGTCAGTGACAAATTCTAATACAGCCTTTTCGGTTGTACTTCAAAAGTTTAGTTGTATTTAAAAAGTAGAACTTATGCAATAAAACTTCCCAGCTGCTTTATATATCAGTAAATAATGACTGGTTTTAGCAATTTTTTATAATAAAGATGACCAACTACTGCTTTATGCAGTGAAGTTCACCTGCAAGGCAAGTTGTGTAAGAACACCTCAACCTCAAAAGGCTTTTTTCAAAAACACATTCAACTTTTGGGATGTAAGCAAACTATCACGTTCCAATTAAACATACAAGAAACTATCTTCAGACTTCCTGTTGATCACCTCTTGAAAGATGCTTTTGATTCTGAGAGCTGTTATATTTGCTTAGGTACACCTTGCATCAAGCAGTCACTACTTATACTACCACATTTAAATTTGACTATCTAAATTCTATTATAAAAGCTTTTTATGTATGTTGTGGCTCACACCAGAAGACTGAGATTTTTACTTTTCATCAGATTCTGAAATTAATACAGTATCTTTCTAGGCCTGCCTTTTACAAGAGCTTATCTAGACAAACATTTTACATTGCCATGAGCTACACATTACTTACTGTATGGCATTGATGCGCTGCTGGCTATTGAAGATGCATCACTGCAAGTGGAAGCTGGGGATGGTGGAGGACCCATCTCGGTTTTCACTGGTTCCTGTTTGCTTTCAGGTCTAAAATACAAATTTTATTTAAAATGAAGGAATGTGGGTTTTTCTATGACAATGGACAAAAAGTGTCTCTGCATCCAAGAAACTAGCCATTTTCTATATCTTCTGAAGTAACAACTTTTTTTTTTTTTAATTTAAGTAGCTTCCAACCATGGAATTAACATCCTAACTTTCAAGGGTATGCATCCAACATTGACAATGATGCTGCGATTCTTAATCAGGGATTAAGTTTCATAATATTAAGGAAGATGTATAAAATATTACAGAAAACAAACACCCTTAGTTGGAAGCTGACTTCTTTTAAATTCATATCAATCAACAATTCTAAAGAATATCAAATACACGTTCTCTTTGTGTGTTCGCATCCTCTCACTTACTTTGCTTCTGTCGTTTTGCTAGCTTTCTCCAGGTTTTTCAAACTTTCTGGTGACCGAAGCTGAAATCGACAGCTGTCATTCATGTTCCAAACAGATTCCATTAACACGCCCACTTTAGGAATTCCAGCATTGATTGAAAAAGCAACAGCTCCAGCATGATAGAGGGGGTTATTTCTTAAGCACACCTACAGATAGAAGTATTTATTTCTATGAGAACAGAGGGCTATGCTGAGGGAAACCATGTACGCATGTATTTTCTTGGTAACGTACATAGTCAAAAAAAAAAAAAAAGGAAAGAAACCTTACAGAAGCATGTGAGAAAACGTAAGTCAGCATGATGTATTAAGCGTTTTTTTAAGAGGCTATTGTGCAATTCACAGCTGAAAATAACAGCTTTAGCAGTGCAACTGTTCAACACACAGTATTTAGATGCTCAACTGCAAAAGGAAGGATTCATCCAAAAACAAAGACTCCTCCCAGAATTGATTAGAACGGATCGGGAACCAAAAGAAATGTGCTCCCTGGGACAGAACTGTTTTCTCTCATACTTATTCTAACACTAACCACAAAAAGAATCCTACATCTCTGTATCAGCTATTAAACTTTTTGACAAAGGCTTCAAACCAAATGCCTATTCTGCTGCACACATACATCAGTCCGAGGCCTGATCTTATAGGTACTTAAGTGCAAAAACATCCACAAAGCTACATGCTCTATTGAGAGCCGTAATATTACTGAGATTTCATTCTCTCAAAATACAAAATTGGTGGGTAAATTAAAAGACAAATGCTTTGTATGTGTACAGCTCATTTCTCCATGTTTGCAACAATAACCATACTAGTAAAAAAAATAACTTTAACAGGACACAACTTCACAGTCATGAAATTAAAATATACCATTTTAATACCATACAACTTCGGTGCACAACAGGAACGGAACCTGATTATTTTTTAAGAACAGGCTGAAAGCTCATCGTACAACACTGTAAAAATGTCACCTGTGACTGTTACACTTGCCTGGGTTCCAACAGTTATATTTGGCATGGAGGAGATACCAGCACTAGACTTGGGCTTTTTATTTTTTGCTCTGGCCTTTTCTAGCATTTTCTTCCTTTGGCTGAAAGGAACTACACCCCTGTGGAAAAATACATACTTTTAATAAAGGCTGTGAAAGAAATGCTTTGTTTAAAGCTTTGAACAATTTATTCCTTCTGCTTAATGAAGTCACGATTAAATATACAAGCCTCTGTGCCATCTTCTCCCAAAGAACTGCATAAATGACATTTTTCTCTTCATCACCACTTTCCAAATTCATCTAAAACAGAAAATCTATTAGAGAAGGAGGAAGACAAAGCGCACAACATATGTCACTGCTGAATGGCTTTCATTTTAGCCCAAAACGTTTTGAGACCTCTATCTCAGATGGCATGCTCCAGTCACAACTTAGAAGTTGCGGGTTGCTCCCTCTGAACGTGACAACACCTTTTCTATGACTAGTGGTAGCTTCAAGAATTCACAGTTACTGGGAAAGAGGATAAGCCTTTTTTACTTTTTTTTAAAAGCTTCTCCTCCTCTCTGGGGGCACAGCTGATGGACTTCAGACTCTTATGGCAGATTTAAGCAGCTACAAGGCAAAAAAAAAAAGAAACCAAAGAAAAACAAAAACCTGCAACTGGTTTTGTAACTAGATCCACTCATTTTATCTGACAATAACACCTACATACACAGTTAAGCATGCTTATTATTTTGATGCTACAAGATTTCAACACTTCATGGTTTAGCCGTGGTGGGTTAAAGGTTTAGATGCTTTTGTTTGGAAACCTCCTTCACATTAAGTAAAAGATGAAAAACATCCATTCCTACTGTTGCAAAGACCGAAGTCCTGTCTAATGTATCAGAGCCAACTGTAACCAAGTGCATCAGTAGTAACAAGCTTCTGTCTACATCTGATTAACAGAAAATCAAGTGTTATTTTTGAGGGATTTATTGAACATAAATCTTTTAGTTGTTAGAATACTTTAACATTTTATATTTTGCAATGTTTATGAGTTAGATAATTTCAGTAACAAGCTCCGGAGGGCGTATCCAGTATTATTTATCTGTTCCTTAGGATTCAGACCACAAACTAACAGACTACAATTTCTAACAGAACCTGACAGGAGAATGTGGACTTCTTATCTGGGTAAGCCTGTTCCACATTTATAGTCTGAAAGATGCCTGAAAGGCATAAAGAAGGCTATTCTCTTACACTGTACAGTACTGATATATCTGAATACTAAAGCATTTATATATGTCTCCTAATAAAAATAACCTTATTCCCTTAAAGATTTTATAACTGGGTTGAAAAGCTTTAAGCACGAAGGAAAAAGAATATGTACACTTTAAAAACTGAATTTAAGCTCAAGCACAGAGTTTCAGAACCCAGAACTGTAGTCAAGCAGTTTTGCAAAGACTTTAAGAACCAAGGACACTAAGACAGTCAATGGATCTGTATTTTTATACATAGACATAGTATTTACTTACCACCAATACAAGTTGTTCTCTAGTTGGGCACATGTATAAAGAGCACAACAATGTAAGGAAACAATCCGTTCTCCCTGAAGCTCCGAGTATGTCTGTGCAGTGTGCTCTAACTTAGAAGCTACTGAGCTTAAAGTTTCATCCACCCAGGTAGCAACCTAAGGGAAAAGGGAAGAAAGGAACAGAGAACACAAGGGAGAAAAAAAGATGAAGAGAGATTTGTACCAATAACGTAGTACTTACTGGTTTTGAAATGACCAAAAAAAAAAGTAGCAATGATCCCATTTGGGATGTTACCCACCAGCACCTTTTACTTTCCTAGAGAAGAGCTTTGCAGGATTTTTTTTCCCCTCTATTTCCAGTACCAAACAAAAAAGTGACAAAAAATGCAGGTATGCATCATAAAATAAAACAAGTGCATATGCTTTACCAATAATACTTCTCACTATAAGTTCACTCTAAAGTGGGCATAAAAGTAAGTTTAGGTGAAATAACTTACAGTACTGAAAGCTTCAATGCCCTCTGTTTTTCCAGTAATTACATTAACAAGCATCTCTGTTCCAAAACCCATATTGGTTTTAACTACAACAGCAAAAAGCCAAGCATTTCCAATAACTAGGTAAAAACAGATATGCTTCAGATAGCCTTTTTCAACAGTAAATCTACCAGATCCAAGTGGGTTTGGTTGTTTCACTGGGTTTTTGGTTTTCTTGCTTTGACTTTGTTTTTATTTTTTACATTTTTACAAAATATCAGCTGGATTCTTTTTGCAAAAGAGCTGAATGAACAAACAAGTGAAACACTTTCTACTGAACTAAATTTTACTTCTACTGAACTTTACATTCTACTAAAGCTGAAGGATTAACTTCTCTACTACACACTGCCAGTAAGCGGAAAAAACAGCTTGTCAAATTCAGCAACAGGCACTCAGCTCATACCTTGTTATTTTCAGTAGCAACAGTTGCTCTAATACTATTTGCAGAGAGGAGCACTATCTTTTCATTGGTTAATCCCAAGAACATGGCTCGTGGATGATGTAGTGAAGGATTCTTTGGAAACAATAAAAAAATATTTTAGATATTCAATGCATAGAAAACATTCCAAAGGCAGGATTTAAAGATGTACAGTACCTGTGCATTTCTGTAAGGCTCTGATTCACTCCACTTCCACTGATACAGTTCTCCTTTACTGCTAACTGCCACAAGCTCTGAATACAGGGCTCCAATAGAAATAAACTTTGTTCCATCCTATAAATACAGACATAGGAGGTCTAAAAAAGTGAAATTATATAACCTGCATATCAAGATTTTAATGTAAGAGATATAAATAAAAAAAATAACAAAATTCTTGTAACTGTTTTCTCCAGAGTTCCACCGTATGCTGAACCTGTAGAGAAAAATGTATTCCAGATTGTCTAAAGCTCAGCAGTGCCTCAAACAAAAATATGCAGTATTGCTGCTATTAGGGTGAGGGAGGAAAAAGCGGGTACTTACATAGTGTTTTCCTGTAGTTGAGCAAAAAATATATGTGGCAATTAACTCTGATGGTTTATTAAAAGCTTCCACAATATTTTAAGAACAACACACTGCTCACACACTTGGGAAGATCTCAACTTCCAACATTTAAGTAGTTTCTATAATTGTGTTCATTTTTTTGAACAATAAAGCAATATAATTCCATTACTCCATTCCAAAGTAAACTCATAAAAGATAACTTCCAACTAAATCAGACATTAATTTTCAAATTCTCTACCTCATCGATTAAACAATTTCCCTCTTCCACTACTAAATGGGAACAAACAACTGTAAACACAACCAAATTAAAAAAAAAAAATCAGTGTGCTAGATATCACTTTAATACATCATTAAGACCTAGCACACCAAACAAGCTTCTAATTATGGATTATTTTCTAATTATGGACTACTTTCAATTTTTTTCCTCTTCTTTCTAACATTTTAACACATCTCGTACTGAGCAGTAGAAATATCCCACCTCACATAGCTCAACAGCTTTATTCTGTGCACTACCTGGATCTCACAGGCCCTTTTTTCTCTCACATTTGGTTGCATACCAATGTTGCATCAAATGCTCAGCAGTTACAATCGTTCTTTTCCAAGCTTCTGTTTCCCCTCGCATTGAAAGGAATCTCAGACTACAGACCCGTGAACTTGGTAATTTCACAAAATATTTACTTCTGCTTACTGAGAAACATTTGTATGGGCATTTACCAACCCTCAGCCATTGCACCCACAGGACAACCATGTTTTTTCTCAACTTCTTTACCAGTAGAAACTAAACATTCCCTTCCACTTTAGGGAAAATATAGCTTTTAAGAAATGAAGTTGCTAGTGTAAAATCAGATGCTATAAAATTGTCTCCCAGAGCTTCAGATCTGAAAGACAGGTGCATGATAACTCATGTTATCTGGAATAGTTATCTCCCAGATCAGCATATTTAATTGCCTCTCTTGGATCAGAAGATACCACATGTAAGCCTTTTAGCCATCTGATGGGAAACTGAACTCGTGTCACTGTTAAAAAAAAAAAAAAAGCCCACCATCCAGTACATTTACCTTTCCCCTAAATTAAGGGGCTTTTCTTTCAGCTTCAGAAGTTTAATGAAACAAATTGTTTCCACTAATAATCTGGATTTACACATGGAAAAAAAACAACACAATTTTCATGCATAGGAGCACAGATTTCAAAAGGTATGAAATAACAGAAGATTTAATATGTTTCTTATCAATAGTTCAAAGTGCTCAACTTTGGGAAGGAAGAGATAGAATGCAGCAGAATGAAGAAACCACAAGCAATTCTTTCATACCACGATAAAAGAACCTAAAATTAGTTAAGTTGTAAGAGAATTTTATTGCTCTGGAAGGCATCTGCCAGCATAGCACAAAAGTAGCATAAATGCTAATCTGAGTCATGATTAACAATTGCTATCACATAAATATTGCATATTCTGAAAAAGAACCTACTGTAGCATAATGAGATTCAAATATTTCATCAGCATAAAGGAATCTTTCAAAGTCATCTGTCCTAATTCCTCAAATTATGGAAACCAATTAATTTTTGCTCCAACAGTATCATTGCTACTTTTTATATTGTCAATTTGTTTTATAAAACTTTTTATAGACAGCTTTATACCACTAATTCAGCTCAGAAGAGACCCATCATCCATAAATTTTCTTTCCCATCAAAATATTAGCACTTGTGACCTAAAAATCAGGAGCATGGCTACATACACCTCTAGAACATCACTCAAAAGACGAACAGTGCAAAGATGCACAAATGGCATGACAGCTTTAGATCTGTAATTGGAGTCTCATGTGCTTAACTCTGAGTTCAGACCAAAGGAATTACATAGTCTGAAGATGATTCAGATTGCTGACAAAAACCTTTGCATGTCAATAGCTAAACAGAATATATGTACTTCGAACAAGCTAAATAAAGCTCAGTTTGTACCTAACTACAGTCTAGGAGGAGAAAACAGCTGTACTTCCTCACACTACAGACTGGCTCTGCCAGGTAAAACACAATGTTTTCACTGGGAAGTGGCACACACTACTAATACCAACAAGATTTGCACTATTAGAAGTAGTAATTTATTGAGTTGAATTCTTGGAGCTGATTTCACTTATGTAGTGGAAAAAACTCTGCAATGTTGCACATCATTAGTATCAGATGTGGGTGAAGTGGATAATGTTGGGAACACCAGCAGTACTCCAAGAGTTTCGTCCATTGCTTTCAGGTTGGTGCTCTACGTCCCCTAAACTGCAGTTCCCCATCCTCATCATGGATTACTACATTTCATGTGCTAAACGTGGAAGTAATGAAATATGAAGGAAAAATCTTGCAAACAAGACTGGTTATTTTGTAGAAATTCTTCATGTACTCGAGTCTCTCCCCTAACTTACTCTTAACTTCCAACTTTCATTGATATCTCCAGATCTCATCTCCAGTTCTCAAATTGGAAGAAACATCTGAGCTGGCACTTCAGCTAAATCATCTCCCTCATGATTTATCTTGAAGAATTTCTGTCGGAACATACCCCCAGCACAACTTAAAAGTGGGGCTATAGCAAGAAAGACGTAGAACAATTGGTTATGAATGTTCAACTGAGGGACAGAGTAAAAAGTATAGCTAATTCTAGATAAAGATGAAAGGCCCTTCCTTCTAGTAAGACTCCTCCATTTAACTGGAAGTTAGGGTTTACAGGAGTGCATATGCAAAGATGTCTTGTGGAAGAATGCCAGTATATCTGAACTGAGCAAGCATGCAAAACATCGCAGCAAGTTAATTTCATAAAAGATGTCCAATAAAAGACTGCAATAATTATCCTAGGGCACAATCTGCTGAGTCTACAGAGAAGCAAAAAACCACATCAGGGTGGAGAAACAAACAAAAATACCTAACACCTAATTCCATAAGTTATTACTGCTAACATGTTGAATGGGCTTAACAGGAAAAACGATCTGAAGTAGCAAAAAACAAAACAGTAACAACAATGATAATAACACCATCAAAACACAGCAGTGGACATAAAAAAACAATTTAGTATTCCAAACGTAGACTAAATTTACTTTTTTATGCTAAAAACCCAGGAATCTCTCTCTACCCAAGCTAGATGGCCTACCATTCTACCATTATGACAAAGCAAGAGGAATAAAAGCTGTCATTTTTCAGTGGCTAAGAAACTCAAAGATACTGGCCAATTAAAAAACTAAAATAAAATCACACCTTAAACACATGAGGTCTAGTTGGGAGAAGAACTACTTGATAAACATTCTTTTTAAGGTATCTACATTTTTCAGTTTGAATGCCAGAATAAAGATGACAGGGATTAAAAGTGAGCTGCTGTAAGCAGAAATAAGCTTCTAAATTCACCTCCCTCTTCAAGCTCTCTATCTATATTGAGTCTGAAAGGAAAAAAATAGAGACAGGAAAATAAAGCAATAAATTGAATAAACTGTTTTATGAGTTTCCTTTTGCCTGTTAAATTCTTTGAACACCTACGTATGAAAAGAAGAAAAAAAACTTTATGAACTACAGCAGTGTATTCAAAACATGTGGAAAAGGAAATTAATGCTTCTGTTATTAATGTCTTAACTATGAGGCTGTAAATATTTAGTTACAATTTTCATAAGTGGGTAACAAATATGCTTTATTATATTATCTCTCACAAACTAAGAGGAGCTATTCAACAAGGAAACGGAGTATTTAATTGGAAAAACAAAACAACAACAGATTTATCGCACAGCATGCAAATAAAAGAGGCAGAAAATTTCAGTACCTTATCCGGCCACCACTGCAAGTCTTCTCCTAGAGAAACAGGGCTTTGAACAGGTGTATTCTTCTTGTCCAGGTTTGGTTCCCCTTCCTTACTTGTAGAGCCTCTTTCATTATCAAATGAGGCTCCATCAAGCCACCTTCGTTCACGCAAACGTAAAACGGACTCACGTTCACGCAACAGCTCAGAGTCTCTCTCTAAGGGAAGAAGGAGAACTGGTATGCAATTGGGTCACACCAGTGGGATAAAAGTAAGCCACTCTCTAGTAAAGACCCTTCAGGATGCAACTAACAGCAGTTAAATCTACTCACAAAGATTAAAAATAAAAAAGTCCTGACATGCAACATTCAAAATATTAACCCTTTCAAGCACGTGTACTTTAGAATTACTAAATATAAAAATAAATAAGCTAGAAATAAATAAATAGTTTTGTGCATCATCAAAAATGCTACAGCATTTTCACTTGCATCATGAGAGGCCAAATAGAGTAAACATAGAAATTTTATGTTTTACAGTACAAAATAGAGTTTTGTAGTACTGTTTTTAATCAATGAGGTAACAAAAAAAAATCTAGGTCTATACCATCTGTTAGATATTTATGCAAACCAAAAAAGAGTATTTATTAGAGAGTTTTATAATAACTTTCCCCAAAAAAACAGTAATTTGAAAAAGTTAAAAGAAAGCAAGCATTAAAAAAGCTTTTGTACACAAGTTTGATAATCCAACCCCTTGTGTTTAAAGCAGTATCCTGTAGGACTGGATTTAGTAAATTAAAGTGCATCTGTTTTGAGTAGATCAAATGAAAACTTTTCAAGAGTCAGACAAGTTTTTAAAAAGGATCCTTGTAGGAAAATGTTCCTTACCAAAATGCTTCCCCTCCAATTGGCCTACAAACTGTCTAAAGCCAGTACTCTGCAGTTCGCTCATGCAGATAAATTTTTTAAATCAGGTAATCAAACTAACTTTCCAAGAGTCAACTATGCATGGAAAATAAGGATTATAAAATTCGTGGTAACGTCTTATATAGAATAACCTTAGGAAAGGAAAAAAAAGGAGGAATTTAGAAGGAGTTATGTCAGATGCTGAATATTTGTACATGCACATAATGCATTTAACCTATTAAGTACTTCACTTATGCTCACAAATGTCAACTGGAATTACATGTATGAGATGACCACGTTACTTTATCAGTTTCAATAAATTACACCAAGTCTTGGGTCTTTTGCTGTATTAGAAAATTGGCAAAGTTTTTACATAAGCCAAACGTAACAGCTTGTCTTACAGATATACTTCATAAATTACTGTACTTATCTTCTAGCAATCACCACACTGACCCCAACTAGTAGCTTTGTGACAGGAACTTACATGTTCAGCAATTAATATACTAGAACAGATTCATGAAAGGCAACAAAACTATACTAAACAACAACAAAAAATCACAGCAGAGGTTGGATTAACAGTTTTGAAATACACTAGGTATTTGCAAAATAGCTTCAAAAAGCTAGGAAGTTGCTGCACGTTCTGTTCTAAATCTTTTACATGTAATATGCTTTACAAAACAAAACCAAAAACGCTTCAACATGCTCTTGGTATCAACTGCTAATAATTCTCTCTAATCAGCTATAAAAATGCTTCAAAAAATCAAATTGAAAAAAATCAAATTTAATTTTTTCTCCCTCCTTGATCTTTAAACACATTTCTCCTCATTCCATAAATATAACCTCTGTCATGTAATACTTAGGGAAATGCGAAGAACAGTGTATTAAGAGTAACCTGAACCAAGAAAAAAAAAAAAAAAGATGAAGAATGCTGCATGTCAACAATCATTACTGATTTTTGAGCCTAATTACATATTTGTAATGCATTATATGTATTAGTAGGTATTTACACTACACAGTTTAAAATAAACTCAGCATGCAAAAATTTTACATCTTGCAACATCAATGATTGACAAATCAATTTTTAACAATACGTGACTATCAAGGTTCTCACAGAACTTACCTGCTGACATTCACCAATTCATTAATAATTTTGATGACCAACAATCTACTTGTCTACTCTACATTTGACAACATATCACAGTCTACTTTCGCATTAAATCAGAAACTAAACCACCAGTGTGCACTATCACTAGCTTTTTGCACAGCAAGCTACTTATTACAAAGAAAAAAGGTGCAAAATTACCTCTGGATGAGCCTAGCCTGGAAAGTGATGAGCGCCGAAAGGATGGATAACCAAAGTAACTAATATCTTCTGAAAACATAGCATCAGCATCAATAATGACACTTGGGTGAGCAGAATGTATGTCAGCATCCAGAAGAGACATAAGATCCTCTATAAGAGGAGACAAGGGTCTTAAGTGAATAATCAGCTACTTAAAACATCAGCTAGAGAGACCATCAACTAAATAAATATCAAAACAACAAAAGAAATCCTATCTAGTAATTGAATTTCTGCTCTTCAGATTCACCAGTTCCAACTCATGTGCCTCCTATGCACCCACATGTACAATCAAGCATGGTATAGACTAGTGCACAAAACCCGTTTCCCTACAAGAACTGCTTTCCGTCACTCTTCTAACCACACTTCCCAAAGAAGTCTCACCCAAAACAATTTTTTTTTTCTGTAACCCAAAAATTCAGACTTTAGCCTTTCTCTTGGAAGAGCAAAGCCCTGTGGATACACATCTGACCCCAATGGATACATAAGCACAGATGCACACTCATGCACATAGATAGAACTCCAAAGATGACCTAGAATTACGACCTAGAATTAAGGAAGGACAGAACTGATGGTGAAAGCTGGCCTTCACAAAGCCATGTCTTTGATGGCAAAGGTTACAAGTTCCTCCACAGAGAGTTTCTTTCAGAGTGCCATACTTCACTCCCAAGCTAGCAGCTTGCAGCTCTCAGTACAAACCTTGAAATGGCAGCTACATTAACAACAAACGGTTATCTGGAAGAAAGCAACATTTTTTAAAATTATATATATATTTTTAATACCACACAGTTAAACTCAGAAAGATGAACTCATACCGTGACCACCTAAGCTACTATTTCAGAAAACCTGAATTTCTCTGAAGTAGTGATCATCACTGAACTATCCATTTCCTATGGTTTACTAAACTATAGCTACTATCCACCCACAAAAGAGTCTACTGAAAATTAGTAAAGCCCAGAAACACTGACTGACAAGACAGCTAAACCAGACTGGCACCTCCCTGCTACAGAAGTGACAGTCCTATTTCCATCCCTCATCACTGTGGCAAGTCCCCTCCTCGGGCCAAGGTGGGATATCCAAATCTCAACCAGCCGTTTCAGGGCTTGCCTTGAAATAATTCTTCATAGGATATGGAAGCCAGGTGGGAAGAGAACCGCCCCTTTCAGCAGCCGAAATCTTCAGGCCTAGTTAAGCGGGCAGTCAGACAGCACCACGAAGGTGCTACGTTACCACACGCAGCACCACCGTCAGCACACGTGCTGCTGCTTCAGGAGACAGCTGTGCCTGTTCTGAAAGTCCACACAAATTTGACTGAAAATTTAATCAGGCTCCCAAAATTAAGTTTCCAGGCTGCCACACAAGGGAAGGTCTAGAGAGCTTCTCTGGGAAGCAGAAGCACTTAAAGCACTTTGCTTAAACCACTCATGACACTAACAGAAGGCCATACCCCAATTTCCCTCAGAAAGCACACAAGGAATATCTTCAACACATGTAGTTCTCAGCCTCAACCTCATAATAAATATAAAACAAAATAGTGACTAGAAATCAAGGTTTCAATAAATTAAGTAAAAGCATTCTTAACCTTAAAGGCTGGTTATTATGGGACTTTTTCCTCAGTGTCTGAAACAAAGTGGGGAAAAAGAAATAACAAACAAGAGGGTATCCCAAAACTGAAAAGAAACTAAGTCCTCTCTCACAGCCAGCAGTAATTCACTTAACAGTTCCATTTATTGACACTAAAAGTGAGAGCCATTCACATCCCAGCAAATCACAACAGTCATCCTTACATTTTCTGGAGTTTAGGAATTTAAGACAAACCAGCCATCAACAACTGTCTCCAGAAGAAAGGGTTTCACCTAAGAACAGCACTACAAATAGTGAGCTCTGTGGACTTCAAAGCAAGACCTGTGAGAGCTATTTTTGCAATAAATAACCCACTGGAGTATATAGTCTGTGCTTCTAAAAGCACAGTGTGGAACTGCATGGTCCACACACTGTTTTAGAACATGATCCTTGACCTTGACTAGGTCAGAAAACCTACTTTAAAAAAAAAATAAATCTTGTTTGGCAAGCAGGCTCTGCCTTACCAAAATACTTAAGATCTCTCAGGGTGGCCTTACCCTGTTGCACATTTGATCAGTTTTCCACTGGTTTTCCACAACAATAACGCAACAGAACACCTCACCTTAAATATCAGCTTTTAATTACCATAGTTCAGGAGCTGGAAACACAGCAAACATTTATCCTGATGATCACATTCACCATTCCCATTTCTTCCCAGGTAAGCTCCACCTCTGTGCAGTCTAGCAACTTTCTCATTTTTTGGTCATTATTCAGCCAGAAATTGGAAGAATTTTGATCTCTTTTAGGAACAGAATTGACCAGCATGGGAAAAAAAAATCACTAGCCTCATTCAAAATGGACAATGTCCTTTAAACTAAGCTAAACTAGAAATTATCCTGAAAGAAAACATGCACTAACTCATCAAACACACATACCTTCCAGCATTTTAGGTATCTTGAGGTTAGCTGTATTTCCAAACAGGAAAGTAAGAATTCAAACCATAAGACCTAAGAACCGAAACTATGCATTTTTGGCTACATGTGCATTAAGACAAGTGAGGAAATGAAGCCTTTTCTTACCCTCTTCTTTCAGCTTCATATCAGATTTTATTTTTCTTCCAATATTTCTGTAAGAGATCCCCCTTCTTCCATCCTCTATACCAGCAAACAAAGGTGCTAAAACCAGTAGGAATAGGAGCCAAATCCACTCCCCTTCAAAGATCACTGGAATTTTTTAGTTCTGTGAAAACACAGATACTGCAAGGCTACATCCAGTTAAAGAATCCAGGTGGGGGAAAAAAAAAAGGGAAAAAACATTTTCTATGACTTTATTTTTCTGCTCTTCAGGAAAAGCCCATGAAATGGTATCTTTTGTTTCTTATTGCAGTGGTAGACCAGTATCAACCCCCTCAAATACTGATTTAGATGTGATGATTCTGAGCAATATATTTAGGTGAGAAAGCACCTATGACCTAGTAAATACCATTGAAAATTAGGAGGAAAAAGAGAGATGGGGCAGAGGACATTTTAAAAGGGGGGGGGGGAGGAGGAGCAGACTGGTTCAATATACACGTAAACTGTATTCAATTATTATTTTTTTATTATAATTTTCCAATAGCTCCATGGGTAGCACTAGAACTGTTTTCTATGGATTCATTAATTGAAGGCATTGCCTGGATCAATTCCAACCTCAAACTGAGCTCACGTTTAAACGTTTTCCATCAAGGGGGCAATCATAAGGTGTCTCCCCTTTCCTCAGCTGCATGTTTTTATGAAAAATACAAGAATTCGATGTCTTCACAATCCAAACTTGAAAGAAGCAGAGATAAAATTGGCAAGCCTGTGACAGTGTAAGACAAAAACATGTATTTTGGTTTCCTAGGAAACCAGACTTCAGCAGAACTCCAGACTTAATTTCTTGATAAGAGATACTTATTCAAAACATTACCCAACTGAAGTTCATCTTCAAACCCAAGAGGGAAAAAAAAATACACTAAGAAAACCACAACAAACACGCACCTAATTGTCTTCCCTGAAGGAAACCCACTGAACACCCAGGTTTTAAACTGATCTCTACATACACTCTGGTTCCCACCCTTCCTCACTACAGTAAATATTGCTGACACAAGCCAATCTCTATCCTTACCAAAAAACAAAAACACGGATTTTTCCCTTTTTAGAACAAACTCATCTCAGATTCTGAAATTCAAACTAGTCTGGATACTACCAAAACTGTTCCTCAAGTCCCTGTAGTGGGAACCCGCTATACAAAGGCGTTACTGAGCAAACATGCACACATGAACTATACAAACAACCGAGTGTTTTCAATTCTATAGAACCAGAGAGTACTAACAGGACAAAGCCTGGAAGAATACTCTAACAACCTGGTATGGGCTGGAATATTAATCTAGACACCTCTGAGTCTTTTCTACACTGAATTATTTTGTTCTATGTAGTTTTTACTCATTTTTTTCCTCATGTATTTGTTATGCATCAAATGAACCCACATTCCTTTCACTGAATCATCATAAAGAAACAGGGCTAGATTAGAAATGTCAAAGTACACAAGGCTCTATAAATAAATTTCTAAGAGAACTTATTGAAGGTAATCTGTACAGAAAAGTAAGTACTGCTCTTCACTTAAGACATTTTTGAAGAATTCTGGAAGAATTCAGATATATCTTTACTTCCCTTAAATAATTCAGATGCATAACCCTTACAATACTAACTGGATTTATATCACAACTGATATATTCATGAAATTATGATGTATTAAACAACAACTTACACATTTCACATTTCCAGTGCCTGGAAAGAATCTCAGCATTTTTTCCTTTTGTTTCTTTTTATTTTAAATCAAGTGCAAGTTATTTCTAATGTTTAAAAAAAAAATCTGTCTTCAAAAGTTTAGAGGAGTAACACCTAAATTGAAGAGTCTGATCTAAGCAAAGCACCAGACATGCAGGAGGGAGAAAGCAAAAAGCAGCATACCCTTTCAATCAAAATGCAAGAGCCTCAGAAAGTCCTGAGGCAAAAACAGCCTTGTCTTTTTTTTTTTTTTATTTGATAGGAACAAAACCAAAACACTTTAAAGTAAAATTTGGCATCATAAAAAGTAGAAGTTCATTATCTTTCAGAATCATGTATAAATACCTGACTAAAAATAGAATGTGTGTAGCAGTTACTGGGTATCTACAGCTTCCTTCTATGAACTCTGATGTTTCAGGTCCCAAAGAAAATCCAGAGGCAAGATAAGTGCAAATAAGAAGAACACAAAGTTTCTGGAGCAAAAGACTTAAAAACTGGCTCTGTGTAGTTCTGAAGGTCAGAATATCGTTAATTTTTCCATAGAGCTCCAGCTATCAAGTTCTCCTGAAATCTAGCCTGCATGATTATGTGATACAAGTAAGGGTTGGTAATCTGTACTATTTAATATACCAACAGTAGAGTCATGACAGCACTGATCAGTATTCAGCTAGACTTCTCCAAATGTTTTGATCACATTCAGTTATGAAGTGAATCCGTTTCTGCACAACAAGCTTAGTTATTTTTGCCTGTAAAGTCAAATAAGTTAAGACAGACACAGAAGGCAAAGCACATTCTACAAACTGTGAATTACATCTTTGCAGACAGACTGGGGCTAAGACATGTCAAGTTTCATTTCAGTTGTCATTTCTACCCCTTTTCCCACAAAAACTGGAGAAAAGATAGCCCAGTTCCTCTGTGGGTAAACGGGAAAAATAGTAGGTTGTGATCTCCTGTAGGAAAGATCAGCCTAAACAGGTGAGAAGCCTTCTAAATAAAGCCAAGGACGAAGTTGTTTACTGAAGACAGTGAAAGTCTGCGTATTGGTTCAAGCTATCATCTCAAATACAAGAGACAGAGTGCAGTGCCGGAACCTTCTAATAAAAGCTACTAGCCACAGGTTGTCAGACAGTCCCTATTAACTGATTCCTATGATCCCAAGAGGTATTAAGAGAACAGTTAATGCTGTAAGGAAGCTGGTTAGTACAGTTAAAAGGAACTTTCACTGTGAATGACTAACACTGAATTGTCTTCTGAAGGCAAGCTCTGTAGGAACACGCTCTGGTATGCTTAGAGTAAGAACTCCTGCTTTGAATACATGCAAAGAGTTGAGAGAATTTAATTCCTCCAATGCATCTAATGCTCTAAAACTGATCTCTAAAACCAAGACTCATATTAAGGATTTTTCACCAGAGGATTCTTGATCCTACAGCAAAACAAAGAAGCTTGACTGATGCAACTAAAGCCAAGAGACAAATGAATTACAAAGCCTTTGCTGCAGAACAAAAAACCTTTGTCTAATCATGTGATTGACAAGATAAAGATGGAGGAAGCCCATGAACCTTCCTGGTGAACCAGATGAGCAGAAAAAATATCTATTAGAGAAATACCAAAATGTCATTTTGACACACAAAAAGAAAAACTAGTATGTAGTCAGAGTTTAGATGTGTTCTTATCATGCAGTGCATCTAATACAAACATTAGATTTGGCTGCTGTGTTTTCAAATATGTTTACTCAACAAGAAAAGAGTCAGATTACCTAAATTATTTGGCCAATGCAAAAGAAGACTCAAAGTCTTCCCTAAAAATCGATTACATGGGGCAAACAATATTCTGAGAACAACAGGACTTTGATTACAACATTATACCTGCATTGACAGAATACTCCAGCATTTATACAGGGTTCTTGAGACAAAGAATAAATTCTTAGTTTAACTGTAACTGTAAACTGTTTTGCCCTAACTTAAATTTTGGTATAAAAAAAAAAAAAGCAGCCTAACTTTTTCTCTAAAAACTGCTATATCTTAAGAATATATGTTAGTGGTAAAAAAAAAAAACAAAAAAACAACAAACATGCAAGTGACTGGAAGGTTTCAGAATTAGCTTCTATGAGCAAGCCACACAGCAGTCTCAGCAACTCACTGAGAAGCAAAATACAGACGTCAGTAATGCTGATGTTACAAAGCCTGGGATCCTAAAAAAATAACTAAATTCAATTTCATGCCGCCCACAGAATGAACAGTTATTAATGCCTAACCTAATACCTCAAAACATCCCAGTGTATCTTTTGTTTTCTGCATCTTTAGACTTTGCTCCTATAATTAAGAAGTCTTCGCTGCACACCTTGCATGGCACAGAGCACGCTGTGTTTAAATACAGGAAAATAAGAACACATTGACATTTCCTTATCAAAATTTGCAGGATACAAACCTCCAGGAAGATATGATTCACTTGCTGTGTCATCCCCATCATCTCCATCTTCATCATCACGACTCAACAAGTTATTTACAGCAAGGTTTACATCAAGATTTGTTCGCTGGAGTTCCCGAATGATAATACTTCTGGACTTTCCTTGTAAAACAACTTGTGCCTGTCAAAGCAGAATAGATCACTAGTCATTTTCAGCTCACCAAACACCATTCCTAATATAAGGATACTTAACTCTAAAGGAAGTCTAATAAAACCAAGAGAGCTACTATCAATTCTCCAGAGGTCAGAGAGCATACACACAAAGGCTCACGTTGAATTTTCTCAGTATCTCATACTGGATATTTAACTTCCTCTCAGTTCAATTTAGGCTCACTGGACTCTGACTTTGGTGCTGAACTTCCTTATGGGTCACCTTAGAATCTACTTCCTGAAATGTTCAATGCAGTAGGTAAACAGAATATTCTCAAAAATGGATTTTGCTTATTGTTTCTATAGAAGTGTTTAAATATGTCAGAGTTCTGCCATCAACTGTTATTCCAAAACTAGACCTCCAACCCTGTCTTTTTGACACTGGTTTCTCTTTCCACTGTCCTTAAAGAGGTAGCCATTTCCCCTGTTTTTCTCATTATCCTGTTTCTAAAGGCTCACCTTCAGTGGTTTCTGCAACATTTAAGTTTTTATTAGAAAACTGCAAACACAAAAGAAACTTTCTGTGAAAATCTCCTGGCTTTTACTAAGTTCGGAATTCAAAGAGAGACAGGAAGCCACTCTGCTACTGGTGTATCTGTAGATACCAAGGCTGCTAACTCCTATCTCGTGCCAGCTATGCTATAGGCCACTCAAAGCACGTGAGAGGATTATCTTCAGCCTAGTAACTAGTGTCTGTATTCTACATGTAGGCTAGCAAGTTGGTTTGAACTAAGAATTAAAATACATTCGTTACATTTTCCTTGAAAAAGAGAGAAAAATGTTGTTTCAACAAACTACTGCATCACATATCACACAACATGAAGTCTATCAGTTTATCCAGGCTTTAGCGCATTAAGAGGTAAAAGCAGAACCTGAAAATCATGTTACATTTAACTAAAAAATTAAGTGGAGGTGTCCATGAAGAAAATGCTTTAGTATTTTTAACAGATTAATTATGTTTAGTGTCCTTCATTTCAATCTAAAATGGGTATCTCCTTTTATCCAACAAGGAAAAAAAAAAAAGCCAATCTGCTCCTCCTTCCTTACACTCCCTTAAGAAACTTAACTTTATCATCTACATGCTTGGTACGATTCTCAAATACTTGACCTTCTCACTACATCTTTTATCTGCAAATGAAAACATGCTGCATTTCTCATCAAGAGTGAACATACACCTCGCCTCATTGGAAGTCTGGGAAACAAGAATTCCAATATCTAAGAGTAGCCTGTCATTCACATTATGCATTTCAGAATAAAAGCAATTCAACTGGAAGAAGTCCATCTTTTCAAATGTACACCATTATTCCTTGGAGAAAATGCAGTACTATTAAAGCACTTTCCTGTCCATATGTTTGAAAACAAGAAGCTTCTAGCTCACGTACCTGTGAAATGAGTTCCTCTGGAATGACTGATGCTGGAATCACTGGTTGCGGTTGACTCCCCAGCAGTCCAGATCCTCTATCTCGTCCTGTGCGTATAACTCTGGTCTGCCTTCGAGAATCTCGAGCTCCAGCAGATGATCTACCAGAAGATCCTCCTCCACTTCCACCAACCCCTGAACTCCAGCGACTTCTAAAAAGATTTAGAGAGAAACATAGATTTTATAGTAGCGTATTTGGGGAGATTTCAAGAAATATGGCATCAGTTTTATTAAGAGTAACTTGTAGACAGTCTCTGAAAAATACAGGAGATTGACTTCATAGGCAAATGCTATGAAAGTCTCTCTCAAAGCTAGTAATATGAACACCAGGTTAATTGACAAAGTTCTGAGATACTCTACTTTGGGCCTATGGCTACTGGTGAAATCAGCATCCCCTATGCTGCAAAGGCATGCATAAACTGACTGAACAAGCAGCTTTTTCATTTCAGTGAGTCAGTAGGTATGTTCTCCGAAACAGTATCTAAAATTCACATTAGAAGTATGTCACCTGTAGATATAAAAGCTAATTAGGTAAAAGTAATTGTCTCGCATTTTATAGTTTAAGTTAATTACTAGCATCCTGCTCTTTTCTTCTGACAAGAACCATACTGTTACAGAACTACTCAAGCATCCACCTAAGATGAGGCCCTGTCAGACATCTGCATTTTCAGGACTCTAGCCAGCAACCACACAGACAATAGCCCAATACAAGACACTAAGTAATACAATGAAGGCTTCAGCAAAAAAAAACTTGTCTGATCAGATAGAAAAAGAGCCCACAAAAATAGATAGTAGTGGGGGGGAGGGATATTTTACTTAAAATAAACTAGCTTCTAAAGGTGTGAAAGGGGGCTGAGGGAAGAGAAGTTCTTCCTACACAAAAGTTTCCAATTCAACTCTCAGCATGGAAGATGGGAGTTTAAACAAAAGCTTACATACTAGATTTCAGCAATACAGATACTTCTCTCTAAGTTATGAAGTTATAAACTGTCAGTGACAGACATGAGCGCTTTAACAGTTAAAACTCTATAAACATAACTCAAATATTCCAAGTGTGTCCTAATTTGATAATTAAGAAGTATCACAAAAACATTTTCTTTAAATTCACACTGTACTAACTGTGCATTTTACTACCTCAAGTGAGATCAGATCTGGAAAAACCCACTGACTTAACACATTGCCATTTTCAGATGTTATTTTTAGTGTAACTAAAAGCTAATTAAAATGTGGTTAAAACTGCAAGAAAACAAGGTGAAGTATTTACTATCCCTAAAAGGGAGAGGCTTCATTCCTCTACCTCTTTGAGAGGTGACCACCTTTTGAGAGTTTGGAAATCTACCGATCAACCTCAATACAAAAATGCTGTCTTCATAAAACATACTTCCCTTGTGTTTACAAAGCTTTCTTTTCATCTGGACTCCTTTCAAGGGGACTTAAATTAGCCTGAAATATTCTAACTTTCTGTTATACGACTTTAGCTTAACAGATCTATACTTTCAAAGATCTATGGAGAAAAAAAAAAAATCATTGGGACACAGCTATTCCTACTGAAGCTCCCTAAACCTAAAATAAATACAAAGAGAACTGAAATCTTTCTGCTTATCTACCATTTTTTCACATCTCTTCATTGCCCACTAGCATGAAAGCAATCTTCCAAATCCCCTGATGTGATCTAAGGATTCCACCATTGGCACATTTTCAGATTCAGGTTATTACAGCAAGTACTCCCTTCATTTAGCAGAGCAGATAGAGTATCTGCTGTTACTCTGAGTTTGGGGAGTTCTAAAACATGCAAGGGAAAGAACTTAGGAACTCTCCAGGGTTGGTCTCCTGAGCACATAGCTTCAAGTGACTTTAACTCGTTCTGCTCGGACAAAAACTCAGCACATTCCTAGTCCGCAGAAAAAAAAACCTACACTTTTGACAGCAGGTTTTTGAACATGACAGTACCAATTTGCCTTTGAAGTTTAGCAAGCAGATTTAGGTTCAGATGCCCAGGTTTCACAGGAAGTTGAGGTACAGGGTATCTTTCAGGCAACTGAACCCTCAGTGAAATCAGCTTATGTGGTAACAAACAAGAAATTTGTTTTGAAGGAAAAGCTGTAGTTCCCTTTAACAAAACATTCACATGCAGAAAATACAGTTTCTAACAGCAAGTCTCCTTACTGTGGCTAGGAACCTTTGAAAAACACGTTCAACTTCTTATAAAAGCACATAATAAATTCATAGTGATTATGTAAAGAAGATTAATTTACATTGCTATATGAAGGGACACCATCAATTTTAAAGCTAATGATAAAACGTTGAGTCTGTATAGTATATCTAGCATATAGAAAAATATAGAAAATTTTATAGGTTCTGAATGACAACTTTTTGAAATGTTTCCTTCCTATTAGTATGTGTAAGACCCCAACTAACACAAACCAGCATATTATTTGGGGCAGAGGAGAAGAAAGCAAAATAAAAACGAATACACAAGAACCTCTAAGTATACATAATGAAGACTACCTGCACAAGTACTCATTTTACTTTATGCCACTATCCTATTAGTTTAAATTGATAGTGTCCCTCCAAAAACTGCTTTTCAAAAATCGAGTAACTAAATAACATTCAGAAGAGGACAACACAGCCAAAACAAAGTTATTCTCCACACATACATGAAGAACGCTCCATATCCTAGGTCCTCAAGGGTCACTTGCATATCTGATTTTAACCAAGGTTTTTTATTATACCCTACCTACACAACTGCTGTAATTATACGTTCCCTTATACATACTGCATACAATTTATATATGTGTATACACATATACTCAAATATGGAACAAACAGATTGCAGCCTCAATCCTATCAAAACTTACCCAAGGGTGTTGCCTGCCAGTCTGCCCAGAGTTTCAGAACCAGACAGAAACCATGGGGAGTCACTAGTCCTGCCTGGCCTGGATGTCCTTCCTGCCCCTGAGCCACTGCTCAACTTTGAACTGAAAGTAAAAGATGGTAAATCAGTCACAAAACAATCCCAAATGGGTTAAGAACAAAACCTGGAATCCCAGGTCTAAATTCTCAGGGACTCAGTCTGGTAACATACCAGCTTAAGCAACACCCTTGGGGAATACTCCGAACTAATCTAACTGTATATTAAGAGGTACGCTGAGAAAAGAAAATGGAAAGCATGTCTAACAGATCGTACGTACATCAGCAACCCGTAACAGCACAGCTGCAAGTACACATTAACCTAATTAGTGATTTGAGATAGCCACTGTGCTAAGCTTTCAGTTAGTGTATATGTACAAAATGTAATTGCCAGTTGTTCTGTCTGCAGACCTGAGCCTGAGTTTGCTCCTTTGATATTAAGTAACATTTTACATCCAAATATGTTAAATAGCCCTATTAAAGAGGACTTACCTGGGCTGAAGAAAATGGATCTAAAAAGACCACTTTCAGAGTGGATTCTACGTGGGGCTTAATGCTTTAAGACAGTTTCTTTCCATGATTATTATTTTTGGTGCGGTTTGTTTGTTTCTTTAAGTTAAAGACATCCTGTCTCACTTGTTTTAGAGCCACATCTAGTATTTATTCCCTACACCAGTTTGTCAAGCTAGGCTGTTTGGCTGCATCACCATAACTATTATGCATTTACTCAAAGTACCCGTTCCAAAGGCAATCTAGTTTAAAAACAAAACAAAAACAAAAAAGCAGCCAAGCTGCTTATCCAGTTCAAAGGAATGATTTAATATGAAGAAAAGAGTTTCTTACCCATCATTATTATCAGGTTTACCCAATTCCAATCTGTCTGGCTGAACTGAAAAACCAATCCTGCAGACTCTACCATCCTATATTTAAAAACAAGAAAACCAAGTGTCCAAAATTGAAATTGCAATACAGTTACAGAAAAAAAAATACATGCAAAAACATGTCTTTGGTTGCTCAAGAAGGTTTATCAATTTGATTTTTAAAGAATTACTTTTAACTGTATGGTTTTAAGTTTGTTATTTGAACAAATTTTTGCGTAATTTACCTCAAGAAGAAATGCAGCATGATTTGGTCCCACCACACACTGTTTAATAGTAGCCTGTTCCAATACATTCAACGGGGGGTGGCTGAAAACAAAAAGTGAGCAACATATAACATTTTTAAACTTTTCAGGTCCAGAAACAAACAAACAAGCAGCACATGGAAGGAACAATGACAGCAGTGATGGTTACTGATATAAAAACATTCAAGAATGACTAAAGACGTACATCAGATGAAGCATGTGTTTTTTCTATGTTGTCTTTCCAGTCATTAAGCACAGAAATTGCAACACAAAACCTTAACAGGTGAGAGAATTATCATTTAATTTGATCATCAATAAACAATAGGGGACACACTTTAACTTAGTCATTTAATATGGAGGGTATTTAATAATTTAATATATCATAACTGAAAACAATATTTTCTTCTATGTGAAGCATTTACGGTGAGGGTGACGGAGCACTGGAACAGGCTGCCCAGGGAGGTTGTGGAGTCTCCTTCTCTGAATATATTCAAGGCCCGTTTGGATGCCTACCTGAGCAGCCTGCTCTTAGGAACCTGCTTTGGCAGGGGGTTGGACCTGATGATCTCTGAAGGTCCCTTCCAGCCCCTACAATTCTGTGATTCTGAACTTTACTACAAGTACTGAGGCTTTCTAAGGCTATTTCCGTAACAGTCCTAATTCCTGTTGGCATCATTAAAATCACCCTTTCCTAAATTACATGCAGCATCACGTAATACGTCTTACCTGTTTAAATTATATTTGTTCAGCTTCTCTGAAACTTCCCTTAATCTGGAAAAAAAAAAAAAGAAACAAGAAATGAAGCCTCTATTGTATAAAACATCCACTTAGCTGGCACATTTACAACATAATTTTGTTTGGTAGAGATACTTCAACATATAACGCATTGATTAAACTGAACATCTAATCCCAGATTTAACTATTAACAGCCAAAATTCATGACACTACAGCAGGGGACTGAAAGAGCATTTCAGTCATTATGGCAACCACTTACCACCAGATTTAATCAAGCTTGATCTAAATTCTACCTGGTGTCGGGAGACAACATCACAAATGGATGGTGTTCAGCTTCAAGTCAAGTTTTTGTTTGAGGTTTTATTTTATTTTAGAGTTTTACCCTTCCATCTGCTACCTTGCTACAACACCCATATTTTCTTGTATTTTTATGTGTTTTGCAACTCACCAGCAAACAAGGTGCCCTGTTACAACCGTTTACAACTTTACACACAAACTAAACAGATGAAGCCATGAGTTTTAGTTGTAGATATGTTTCCTTGTACTAAGTTTCAAGTGCAAGTTTCAGACAAAATTACCATTTTCTGAAGAATCCAAGTATACGGCATGTCAGAGCCAAAAATAGAGCAGTAAGTTCCTCAAAACATATGAGATTGAAAAATATGCACAAAAGACAGCACCAAAATGGACAAACAACGAACTCTGACAAGTAGAAAAATAAATTAAAGAAGATTCACTACCTTATATAGGGTTACCTAAAACATCAACTTTACCAAGATGGAATCTCTTTCCTAAAGTACTTCCAACTCACTTTTATGGTATCTCACCAAACAGACGATCAGAACCTGAAATCTGGCCAACCCACATCTGCTTAGAGGATGCAGTGTCCAAAAGTAGAAACCAGCAGTGTAACTTCTGCCTTTATCACTCACTGCCTTAGAAAAGATCCCCTCATAATAAAAGGGGAAACTCTGGCTCCCGTCTTCCCGAACGTGAGAAGGGATCTGAAAAAGCCCCTGAACAGCTTCCAAATTTAGCAAGAATATTTGTATTACAGAGACTAAATCAAGAGATGAACCCTGTGAATAAAGAAAGATCTTCCTAATAAAGTAAATAAAATCCGATCTTGTTTTTGCCAGGTTTACCCTAGTGTTTCACAGATCATCTTGATCAGCAACCCCTTTGTAATTAGACAATTGATATCGATGGAAATAACTCTCATACAAGCACAAGGTGAAAAGACCACTGTGAAAAGAGAGCAGGAAAGGGGTGAACGTGCTTAGAGCCAGCCTTGGCTATCCCAGCCACGCTGCTGTCTGTAAGGAGGCATTTTACCATCCACATTTGTGGCCACAGCTACTTCACACAGGAAAGTATTAAGGTTCTTTGAAGGCCACCCACAAAAGGAAGATACAGACCACAAGCTTCACATGCAACAGGTACAGAAGGTACCCCGTAAGAGTGATTTACTGTGGAAGAACACCAAATGAAATCCCAAAGATGAATGTTATGTAGCCCACAGCACACTGTAAGGCTCTGTGAAGCCAGCAGGGTCTGCTGCATAATACAAAGGTTAAACATCCCTGAAGCTTCATGTCTTAACTGTGTTACCTAACAGTTCCCCAGGAATCTGGAGCAGTTTTCCATTAACATTACTCCTCTTAGCCAAGATGAGTGGGAAAACCTACCTTTAAGGTCACTGCACTGACTGTAAGGAAAGCTGGCAGCAAACAAGGCAGCTCTGCACTGGAAACGGTACTAGGCTGGTCTACGAGCAACATTTAAAGTTTCCTTATCTGAGTTTTAGTCATGCTCAGCCTTTGTGACAGAAAAAGACAAATTTTTGAATTTGTAAGAAATCACATTACTACATATTAATGAAGTGTCAGGGAATCAGCACACTCCGAAAGCCAAGAGCTGTGCACTCTGTGAAACTCAGTGATGCCCATCTGAAGAGAGTAGGTCTACCTGCAACACAGATCAAGAGATGGGGCATTATTGAGAAGAGGCTGCTGTCAACGTTTATTGGGAGAGCTAAGAAGGCTATACACTACAATACTGGAAGTACCAAACTTGCAGAAATCCTTCAATGTCTTACACAGCTGCTGTAACAGCAGAGTTACCAAGTACGGCGTTGAGGCCTGAAGATCCAGACTCGAACTTGACACAGAGCACAAGTAAGAAAAGGAGCAGTTTGGTGCTGTCCCTGCTGAGCTGCTCCATTCATCCCCATCCTCCTCAGTCGTGCTGCCACCACTATCTGTGCTAACACCACAATCACTGAATTAAAGCAGCTGAAAAATACGAGTAAAGCAGAAAGATGTGTTCATACATACTGTGCAGAGAATATGTTTGGGCAAATAAAAATTCTAAATATTTATTTTTTTTAAATAAATGTTTCCTGCAGCTATCCGTGTCTCCTTGCATGGTATCGTGCTGCAGGTCCTCTGCAGGACAAATACCAGACCTGCCTTTAAGATCAGGCTGATCTTGACAGCGGGATTTGATAATTCCTACTGACGATGCACCAGAAGAAGAAACAAAGGCAGAGCCAATTCAATCAATTCTTGCATTAAGGAATGCCAACACTGAGACCTTTTATTCGGTTTCTTTCTGTGGTTAAAAACTCATCTCTGATGTGAATGGCCAGAGAGGTTAAGCTTTTAAAAAAAATCTCATTAAAGGCAATTAAACCATTTCAAAGGATAAAGTCGGAAGCACCACTTATTTCACTTACAAGCGGATTTTGGGGGAAACACACTAGACAAAAAGTTCAGTGATGATGGCTTCTGTGTTAAGAAACACATTCTGTAAGTATCCCAACCAAAATTCATGCAGAATCAGTTGTGAGGAGAAACAAGTCAATTTATCCGAGCTTGAGCCCAAAAGGGATTTCTTTTATTTCAATTTTAGCAGCTAGAGCTTCTCCGAACTGATGAGAAAAGAAAGGAGCTGTGCTCTAACTACACAATCAAAGAGGCTCCGGATCAGGATTACAAGAGCTCAGACTTCACAAGTGACAGATCCACGCATCAGAAGGTGTTATTTCTCCCCAAGTCCACTTACTTACACTTTGAGAGTTTATCTAACGAGCCATCCTTCTGCCTTGTCTTGCTGTTTAAAACCAAGTAAAGCTCAGAAATGGAAGAGAGCTGAAGAGCAAACTCAATCCAAAGCACCAAGTGCTTTACAGGAATACTGAACACTTCAAAGCGATTTCAGCCTACTCAAACAAGTGCTTAAAATCCACCACATTAGCCAAACGCTGTTTCACAACTTCAATCCAATTTGTAAGAATGGAGATTTTCTGTTTTAAATTAGGCAGGCTGTCCGAGAAGTTTATTTATTAAGACACTGTAAACTTACAGGGCACGTGCTCACCATGCTCAGCTTCCAAAGGACGTACCTGGCCAGTCACCCTCCGGGAATACTCATCCTTCACGAGCACTTCCAGCACACCAGAAACAGCTCACAGCACCACAAACCCACCAGAGGAAATAAGCAGGACTTTTACTGCTCTCAGACTTCAGAACTGTTCAATGTGTCAGAAAGCTCAGTCACAAGAAGAAACACACACCTACATTTTCTATCCCCACTGAAAATCTGCTGGCAAGTAGCATAAAAGCATGGTGCACTGTAAACAGAAATCTCACCTGGTAACTGTAGGAGGATTTGCATAGTTTTCCCCTCAAAAGCTTATTTGCTGTTGAATAACAGCAACAAAAAATATTTCTAGGTGCTGGTATCTAATCTGCATGTTTTGCGGTTTTACTCAAATAATAGCGTTTTTGGCCCATCTATTTAAAAGAATGAAAATAAATTCCACCATCTCAGAGACTAATTTCTTTGCTGCCATAAAGCAAGCTGCTTTCCATTTGACTTAGCAGCTTCCAACTAAATTTTTAAATGTCAGCTAGGTCTTTAAAGAGCACACAGTAAAAATCACTGAAGCGAAACAACCCAAACAAAGGATTTAACTACGGAGATGTAAAAGAAGATGTGAACATGCCGCATGTCTCCAGAAAGAAGGAAGCCTTTCTGTACTTGGCGAGGAGCGCTGCAGAGTCCCAGACATGGTATTTAGACGATTCTCTTGGATTTTCTTTCCTGAAGTTGCTCCTTTACAGCCGTAAAAAGCTCTTCATGCACTCTGAACAAGGTTAAGGTATCAGGCAAGGCCACACTGTAAGGGCTTCCCTAACCTCAGTGCCACGTGGTGACAGCAAGGGTTAGAGGAGGAAAAGGAAAGGGACATCTAAACTAATGGGTGTGATGAACCACTCCAAGTAGAGGAATGCAAAATCGAATTAACGCAGCCCTGATTGCCATGCCAAATCTCTGAAATGCCGCAGCTTCATAAAGAGGCTGCCTGCCACAGTTCCCGTACCAAATGCCCTACTCTTGGCACAGAAGAAATAAAGGTGAAAGATCTCCACCACCAACCAGCAAGGGGTGGCAGAGCAGTGGTGCGAAGGCAGGTACGGACCCTGGATCACCAAAATAAAGACATCAGACACCAAAGTTGTGCCACTCACAGTAATCGGCTGCAGCACAGCCCATGTGCGGTTCCGCTGTCCTTGCTCCATTCCCAGAAACGAGAGAAGCACTCAGCTATTGCGTGCTGCTCAGGAAACCTCTGAGCTGCAAATTGTTATCACGCAAACTGTTATCGCGCGGAAAAGCGTCACTGGGTGTCTTCTCGCAATCCTTCTGTCAGCCAAAGCTGGTCACTGCCACAAACAGGAAGAAAACAAGGCAGCTGAGGGGCCCGGCTACCAGCTAGCCTGTATTCTGTCTCCAGGGCCTTACAGAAAATGGCTCCCAAACCTGATTATCCAGGACTGTCAGTTTGATGGATAAAGGCAGTGCTGATGGTTTAATAACCCGCCCTGGAACAACGGTACCACACGGTGCTGAGTCAGTAAGCGCTAACAGAAAGCTAATGTGGCAAACAGAGAGCAAATGACTCCCTCTGAGGTCCCTGCAACACCACTGGAAAGCAGAAATCTGGGGGGAGGAGGGTGCAGATACACCACAGGTGATGCTGTCACCCAGAGGGACCTCGGCAGGCTGGAGATGGGCTGACAGGAACCTCGGTATGTTCAACAAGAAGTGCAGAGTCCTGCACCTGGGGAACAGAAACAACCCCAGGCAGCAATACTCACTGGGGGCCATGCTGCAGGAAAGCAGATTGACAGAAAAGGACCTGAGGATCCTGGTGGGCACCACGTTGAACAGGGGCCAGCAGTGCATCCTTGCAACAAAGGGTAATTAGGAGGAACGGTGCCAGGAGGTCAAGAAGGGATCCTTCTCCTCTAGTCAGCACTGGGGATGCCACACCTTGAGTGCTGTGCCTAGTGCTGGGCTCCCTCAGTGCAAGAGAGACATGGACACACTGAGGACAGCCCCATGGAGGGCCTGGAGCCCCCCTCCTGTGAGGAGAGGCTGAGAGCTGGGACTGCTCAGCCTGGAGAAGAGGAGGCCCAGGGGATCCCATCACTGTACACCCAGGACAGGAGGCCCTGGGCACAACCTGGCCCCCAGAAGGCTCCCCCTGAGCACCAGGAGCCCTTCTGTGCTGTGCGGGTGACGGAGCCCTGGCACAGGCTGCCCAGAGGCTGTGGGGTCTCCTCCTTGGAGCCCTTCAGCAGCCGCCTGGACGTGGTGCTGGGCACCCTGCTCTGGGTGTCCCTGCTTGGCCACGGGTGGCACCGGCTGGCTCCAGAGGGCCCTCAAAAACTCTGGGATTGTGAGGAGTTTTTCCTTTCAGGACACTTGAAGGATCAATCATCAGCAGGATGATTTTGTCACTGAAAAGCCAGGAGTTCTCATTTTGCTGTAGGGGCAAATCCCTGTAAGGACAGTGGCTTAGGGAAAAAAAAAATATAATACACTGAGGAGTGTGAGAACCATTTGAGAAGTAGCATTTAGACAAAACAAAAATACTCGTGGGTACTAAGACATCCAGATGGAGTTACTCTACCGAGAAAAAACCCTCCAGTAGGACCAGAGGACAGCCACCTGTTGGACTTGTGAAAAGCAGCACAGGTTTGCCTGAACTCGATGCCTCTGATTAACGATGAGTTGCCTGGATGTGATTGACCAGTTCCTCTAGTTCAAATTTACTTAGACCCCTTCCTCATATTTATCATTGATGTGACACCTGAGAACACGACCTTCTGAACAATAACTGCAAAAAGTGCAAAGCACGGCCGTAAACTAGCTCGAGAGGAGCAGAAGGTCAGTCACACTGCTTCAATAAGCAAACACCCCTGCCCTAAAATAGCTACGGCCCAGCACAGCCCCCTTCTGCAAACAGCTGTAATAAAAAGACTGAATACAAACAGAAAGAAATCAGAAGTGGTAAGATCCTGACAGGAGCCGCACACCTACACATGTTGGTATTTAGTACGGTATTCAGAGGACTTTGTAGGGAAGGAGACATAGATCTGCAGGTTGCCTCGATGCCTAGGAGTTTCTGTGAGGGAAAAAAAGGAAAGACTCATGCTACAGGAGAAGGAATAACATCGGATTGAGGCAAATTCAGTGACAGCAGACTTCCAAAAATATGGGTTGTAGATTCAGGCAACACAAGACACAAATATGTTCTCTCGTGTAGAATGCATCAAGTCATCATTTCGTGCTGCCAGGCTCTGTTCACCTGCACAAAGTCCCTGTAGTTGCTCCGAATTTCTGTTTAACATTTAGCACGAGGCTGTTTCCTCAGCCAGAAGGCCATTAAAAGCTCAACGACTGAACCAACTCCCTCAGCTGGGTGTGAGCTCCCCATCTGAGGACAATGCAAGCTGTAAACTATTCAGTTACCCGTCATTTCAGCAAGCAAATCCTGCCGTGACAGTAAAATGTGGAGTGGGAATTCAGAACCTCGTGGTTTAATTCAAGGATACTTGAAAAACATCCACGTTAAATAGCAGGAGGCAGTATTGAAACGTTAAGAAACATGCAACTGCTGTCTCCCAACACGTGGCTAGGAAGCTACCAAAAAAAAATACCTGGCTAGTGTAAAATATTAGGATTTTTTTTGTGTCTGGTGGTGTTAGATTGCTAAAGGTCCTTCAAGAGTTCCTTATGAGCCACCACAGGGGCTGCGTATTTACCACCGTGGAGGCTTAAAAGCAGCAAAGCCAGCTTCTGGGCTGACTTGTGGCTTCCGTGGGAACCCAAGTCATGATCTCTGCACCCCTGCATTAAGCTTTTTGAAGCCATGACCACTATGTGCAATGTCAGATAATGAATGGCCTTTGATAAGGACGTTCAAATGCTACAAAAAAAAAAAAAGGTAAAAATTTGTTGAATTTTTAAGTACTTTTTGTCTTGGCTAGTTGTAGCGCTATGGAAGGATAATTTAGCAAGTCCAGTCCTTTACTTGCCAATTCCTCATATTTGAAGGCCTAAAACCTTCAGCCAAAACTCTGGTGCCACAGCAGGACCTGCGCGTTGCATTCCCAAGTTGCTAAAAACTGCCTTTAAAAACCATGAAGCTCTCCTCACGCTGTACTTTCTTCTACCAAACACACAACTTCAAAACCTTCCCCTCAGTCACTGTGTCTTTGATTTAGGTAGGAACAGAACGAGACCTGGCATAGGGAATAGAAAGCAAGCACCATGCCAGAAAAACAAGAGCCAAATCGCTGTCAGATGCACACCGTAGGCAAAATAACTCAAAAGAAAACCCAGCTTTTGAGGTGCGGAGCTCCTCACAATACCTTTTTTTATTTTTTTTTCCACTGCTGAAAACAGATTTGCTTTTCTCCATCTGTCTGTACCGCAGCCACAAAACTCCAGGTGCTTCCCCTCAGCCTAACCAGCATTTTGGTTCCCCTGCAAGAGCTCCTGAAGCAGCACGCTGGGTACCTCCTACTTCACGTTTTGCCTGCGGCCATACTATTTCAGGTAACAGACCTGCCCGATGCTGAGCCACAAGGGATCGAAATAACACTTCAGCTGCTCCTGCCCAGCCAGCACAGGGCAATCCCAGGCACGGTGTGTTTTGCCTACCTGATCTGACCCCACAACAGCAAGGTTTGCATCACTGGAGTGTTATTCAGGTCCTTTACATCCCTGTTCTGGAGATAGGTTTTGCCAAAGTCAGCAAACTGCATAAATAAGTGGGTGAAGGGGAGACAGACACTGTAATTATTATGATTTTAAGTATGGTCAAAGCTGAACACAAGAGTTTTGACAACCTTAAGAGACAGATCTTTGTCATTAAAGGTCAGACAACCTAGTTCTATGAAAACCTTTTTTTCAAGAAAAGTATTAAAAGCAGTAAATTCTTTTTTCCAAGAACCCTTATGGATATTTACTAGATAGAAAATAAATGTATCTCTGATCATTTTCAGGTGGACAGAAAAGCAGAATGCCACGTTATAAGTGAAAGAATAAACACTGAGATATGTTCAAGCAAAATTATTTTGCAAGATGAAAGAGTAAGGTTTAGGTCTCTCATTCAACTACATTCACATGGGTAACTATTTTTCAGTCACATTTTTGGTAAAAAAACAGCGTAGCAGAAATATTTGTCCGTAAGTCTACGTCAGAGTCCATATATTTAAGATCCATCTTGAAAAAAATGAGATCCATCTTTGAGAAAAAATGCTGTTTTAACACAGGCTTGGCTTGAACCAGTCAACTACTACTTCCACACAGCATGAAAAAAGACAAAAATGAGAATCCAGCTTGAGCTGGAGATGATGGCAAACACGCTGCAGAAAGCAATGCCACAAAACCCTGCGCACAGAGCACCCAAGTTTCTTTTGGGGCTATTTTCTAGCGAATTGGAAAAGTGCAGCTGTACGGGTATCATCATCCCAGAATACTCAAGGTATTTCTAAACATCCACAATGCTGATCAGTGTGTGAAAGAAAAAAAAAAAAAGCACAGCCCCCACACAACCAAACAAAACACATCCCCTCTAATGTTTTGGGGTTTTGTTTTGTTGATTTTTTTTGTTTTTTTCTTTTTTTTTTTTTGTCTGAAGACATAATTTCTTAGGATTGTGAACCCCCCCAGCAGCCTCCGTACTCTCATCTGTTGAGTTGCGTTACCGATGTCACAAATGGAGCTGGCAGACCTCGCGGCTGGCAATAAAACAGCAGTGACAGTTCGTAGCTCCAACACGGCCGCCTTCCAAAATAGCATTAATCAGCTGAATGTTTTCAGTTTTTAGTCCACATTCTTTATGAAAATGCCATACTCTAAAGTTAAATCAGAAACACAAAGGAGCGGAGCTATTTCAGAACATCTTCTCTGATACAAGGTAGTAACTGGCTTACCGGAGAAGAAAAGCTGCCCAAAATAAAACTGCAGCGAACACGCATGTAATCTCTTTTGGGATGCGAATTATTTGAGAAGTCTCCAAGAGACACCTTATGGCGTAACATTAATGGGCTCGGGCTGACAAAAATAGGCGATGAGACAAAACACAGAATGCTGTGTTAAAGAGCATTTTTAGCACTGCAACAAAATCTTGCTGGGGTGTTGAAAACGGGTGGCAAGTTCACACTCAAAGCTTTTCTGTACCGATATGATTTAGTACTGTAAAGCATGCTGCGCTTTAACGCACAGCAGCGGAGATTTTCTGGAAGACAGGGTGAAACATTTACTGTCACCAATTTTGCTGGCAGCGGCAATGCGAGTTTCGAGAGGTAGGCAAAGATCTCCAAGACAGCAAAAATTCAGTGCTTACATCACTCCTCAACGGGATCCAAGCCAGTTATTTTACAGAAACGTGGATGCCCACTGTGTCCACCTTACAGCCTTCTGCTCACTACTTCAGCATGTCCGCAGAGCATACGACTGGCAAATCTCATACCTCTGTGTGACCGAGGCAGTACCTGTTCTCTCTCAAAGATACAGAAGAGCTCTTTAATTTGAAACAGAGCAGTTAATTTTCCCTGGAGGGGAAGGGTAAGAGAGAAATAGGCAGTATTGGTTGACTTTTTTTAAGCAAAGACTTTTTAAGAGTACAGAAATTATGATTAAAATAATACTATGCTAAGAAAAACGAAGAGCTTATGGTCTGAAAGCTGGGTAATTGTTGCTGTAGTAGCCTCATCGATGCTGTGACCATCCTCATTTACACTGCCAGGCTCACAGTATTGCACAAAAACACCTTGAAAATCTCTATTTTCATGCTTAATTCAATACTTTTTTCTCCTAACTGTTCCCTCCCCATTTAAAACCTTCCAGCCACTGCAAGCAAGCCTTGTTCCCACATTCTCCCTAGGGCACGTACAGGTGCCTACTGCTGCAGTCTTCTATAGGAAGATGTTACCAAGAGCCAAACCTTTGCTGGGCTTCACTGAATTTAAGTTTAAAAGACGTAAATTTGTGCAGCAGAGAAGCCCAAGTAGTTTTTCTGTCTGGTTTTATCTCAGTTAAAGCAGCCGTTGAGTGGATGCAGGAAAAGCCAGAACTTTTTATAGGGAACACCTTGCAAATTTAACTACCTAGGCAGCCGTCAGTGCGCTCGCTGCAATCAAAGCTACTTTGAAGTCCCCTCCCCTTCTTGATGCAATTTTCAAATGCAGACTGCAGCCCGCTTCATTTAAGCCGAGGACAATTAACCGTGCCATAACAGTAAAAACAGAGCTCTGACACCCTGCAAAGCCTGCCACGATTAGGTACATCCCTCTTTTTTTCCCTCAAGTGTTAAGGAACTTCTGACACAGTGTAATTGGGCACGGAACAGTTATCTGCTCAAACTTTAGAAAGTTTAAGGAAGAACATGTAATATGCACTGATTAAAGCCATATGGCTTAATTACATATTTATGACAGACATCTTGTTCTAGCTGCCACTGAGAATACTTTTGTAGTATTTAATAAACACATTCTGTACCAAAGTTACCCTAAAAGTATGCTGTTGCAGGTTGAAAGCTGTAATCAAAGAAGTAGAACATGAACGTTGTTGACTGATACCAAAGAAAACTAAGAGTTAAAAAGGTTTTCTTGCAGCTGTCACGCGCTGCTCTCCTTAAAATACAACTATTCAGATGTGATCCCGTTAATCTTACTTAATTATTGATCTATTCAACAAAAACGCCTGAACTCCACAGCTGATCTGAAGAGGGAAAAGAGACAACGTTTGTGCCCCAATTGCTATTTTACCAAATTCCTCGTGACTGCTCACAGCCACTCTCATCTCGGATCACTCGCAGTACAGTGTCACATTACAGTAGCCAAAATAAACTCGCTGCTTTCAAAATGGAAGGACCTCAGTCCTGCTTCCTCTTCCCTCCTACTCTCCCTCGTACAGCACTTTTTAAAAATGCTTTTTTTTTTTTTTAAACCCATCTATTCTGATGCTCACCCACCCAGGAACATCTGCTGGCCTATGGGTAAGGAATCTCAGACAATCAATCAGATATGAAAAGTTAATTGGCTCATAGGAAAATTTTCAACAGCTAGTGAAAAATTGGCCTTGGAAGTATGCGTATATGCAATTTAAAGTTTTTGAGCTGTTTTAACAGAAGTTCCATTAGTCAGAGGGCAGAAGCAACCACATTTCTGTTTATCAACAAAATTAGAATCAAGCTGCCTAAAAACAAAAAGTCTGATCTCAGATTTCTTATTCTGATCTACTGAAGAAGGTCTCACATATTCAATAAAGTAAACCTGCAGGCCGAATTTCTACAGAAGATACTAAATTGATTAATAAATGAAGATACGAAATTGGACTGAAGGAGATGCTCAGCTTCCCAAATCATCACCCTTAAATAACAACATAGAAATAAAGAGATGAAATCTTAACGCCCTGCTTCTTAATGTGTGAACCACGTTGGTGGTACAAACCGTTTGACACACCTCAAAGCTTTCATTTAAAAAAAAATGAAATAAATCAGCACATCTCCTGTTACTAAAGTCTCATGGAGCAACCAAGTCCCAGAACCCAAGCACTACGTTAGCGATGGCTTCCCCGTAATCAAACCTCAGTCCATCCATCTCTGTTTGAGGCAGGCTGACTTCAGCTTTGCTACAATAGATTAGGAAACGCTTTAAAGCACGCCAAAATAAATCACTTGAGCTACAAGTATGCGCACAGAAGGCTGCAGTGCCGCATGCAGCTCAGAGGTTTTCTATTTCAAACCAAGCCAGACGATCCCTTCTCCCCCAGCCCTGAGCAGCAATGAGGAGTTTATGCCGGGGCTGCCTCCTCGCCAGGAGAGGACGGGGTCTCCCAGTAGGCCGGTGGGTGTAGAGGATGGAGCTGTGGGATACCCAAAACCTCGTTACCGGGCGCATTCCCTCCCCACGTGCAGTTCCTGCAGGCGTTTGGGGCCGGGACAGCAGCTCCACATCCCCGCTGGCTCCCCGCACAGAACCACACCACGCCCTGCCCCAGCTCCGTCCAGCAACATCTGCTGGGGATTTTTAACCGATTTGCTCATCAGTAAAGGCAAAGAATAGGGAAGAATCGGCTGGAGCAGCAGCCCACACAGCCACTGCTCTCTTACCCATCACCGTGCCAATGATGCTTTCGTGCACGTGAGCGAGGAGACACAGACTAGAAGGACGCGTCCTTGCCAGGTGCTTTTTCTGTGGAAATTGGTTGTCAGATGGTTTTAACACGGATGTAAAGCACCCTAGCTAATTTTACTTATTTTAGGCCATGCCTAAACTGAAGCATTCAAATAACAGAGCAAGGCACTGAACATACTAAGGCAAAACAAACTCCCTTAGGAGCAGGAGATCCCTTCCTTCCCCCAGCACGGCTGCAGGCAGGCACTCACTGCAGCTGTGAGTGAACTTTGTCACATCGCTGCGAGAGAACCGACTGCGTGCCACTCACCTGAACTGCAAAACACTCCCTCTTTAACCACATTCACCGGGTCTCATCTTCACAGGGGAAGGAAGAAAGGACATTACCCATACATCAATAATAACCACTTCAAAAATGACATCTTCCCCTATCTGTGCCACCACTTCAATGGCTTAGCTGATGGTAATTTTCTTAGTGCAAGGTAAAAACACAAAGCAAAGCCTCCAGACAAGCCCCATCCCCAACGGGGAGCTTGTCTAGGGAAAGCCACGAAGCGTAATGCGAGGAGCACGGCTCCCATTCCACAGAGCAGCAGGTTGAGCTGCTCCTGGGAGGTTTCCTAACAGCCACGAAATAGTTATTGGCTATGGTTACACCCACTTCCTACCCAACATAAAAATTAAAAAAAAAATAACATTTTCTAAGACAGAGCTATCGATGAAGTTGGGCATTAAGCTTCCTTTACAAGGCACAAAGTCCCCAACTCTGAAACATACCTGGAGTGGGGTGGATAACCCATACAATATATTTAACACGCACTGCAGTAGAAGCTGGGCTTCTCTTTTTCAGAGGTGACAGCAATTATTTACAACCCAAATACTTCACAGAGCCTTACTGCAGGCCATCCCTGATATTTCTCCCACTAAACTTTCCATATTCACTTTGCAGAGAAATGGTTCAGGGGAAGAGCTCCAAGTTACCTACCCTTCCTAAATAAACTTAGAGGAAAAGGTTTAATTACTTCAGCTCATCCAAAACGAAAGTTCAGCCTGTTACCCGTTTCAAAAAGTGAAATCTAAGACAGCTTCAGGAGTAAATATAACCTTGGACTCGGTGAGCTTTCTCCAGCACACCTAGCTTCCAGACATCTGGATGAGCACCACGGAGAAGCCAACATTGCTTCAAGTAATTTGAGAGAGGTCTAATAACTACCACGAAGGCAGAGCATTAAGTGTTCTCAAAAATACTAGTTAAGCACTTTCCGACGGTGCGCGCCCGCGTTTGGGAGCCTTCCCAATTATTCGCGGTTCTACAGTTACTTTTTCTTCTGCTCTTCAGTGCTGTGCTGCTCTCCGAGTCGCTGCTGAGTAAGAGGGGTAACTACAGACACTGAAAATAGAAAAAAACTGCAGAACGGAGTGACACAAACTGCACCAAATCAAACTGAGAACAGCTACTTCCTTGTATTTTGGAGAGCGTAGCAGCTCTTGAAGAACAGGATGCTTTCCAAACACAACCCGTCCACTGCAGACATCCACACTGATTACCGCTAAGTGTAGCGAGTACTTTCGGATAAAAATTCACACCAGCACTGCACTAATAAATCCCTTGTGCTTTAAAATGTGATTACTGCACTCCTGAAAGCAATACGGCCGACCACGTTCGACGCACGCTCCTAATGAACACGCACAACGCAGAACTAGAGCCCCAAAATCGGATTTTGAGCAGCAATTATCATGCTGAACGGAGACAGAAAAAAAGCAACTGGGAATACTGACCACGACCTGCAGCACGGCCTCAAAAAGCCTACGGAGGGCAAGGAGGGAAAGAAACAGAGCCTGGAGATGTTCCAGGATTCCAACTTCCATGTGTATATGATGTGAAAATTCATTCAGCTGTCCTGATCCTAATCTCTATTGACAGAACTGCAATAGGCAACAACGCTGATAGAATTGAGCTGGCATTTGCAGCACATACACGGGCACCTCAGCCCCATTTCTGAACCGTTCCCGTTTCCCTGCCCTGCAAGTTCTGGTGCGCAGCTACCACACTTCTCGTGAAATGATGTTTACCAAGCGGAAATTTATGACTTGCAGCTCAGATTGAGGGGCTGCTTGATTTTTTCAGAATAAGTCACTACTTAAAGGCACTTCTACAGCCTTCTTCTATTAATTACCACACTTGATGAAGCTTCCTGTATCAAAAAAGCTGCTGCAATGGCAAGAAACAGAAAATAATAAATTGGGAAGCATTATGGAGACTGAAGGGACACCATGTTTAACAGTAAGTGAAGAAAACGGGTTACATTAAAGAAAAAATAGATGAGCTCTCTCACTCCAAGCAAAGCACGATAATTACATGCTAAATGCTTTCTAAAGGGCCTACCAACATTAAAAAAAATATAAAATGAAGGGAAAGAAAGAAAGGAAGAAAGACAAAGAAAAACCGCTGGGGTCCTTTTAAGTTTGAAGCCCCAGATCATTATCCTAAATCAAACCAGCACAATGAAGAAGCAGCAGAACTCCTCCTACAGCATCACCTCTCAGCCTGTCACTCTAAAGGAAGATGTATGCCAAATCCCAACGCGTTACTGTGGAGAAAGCCAAACAATCCCTTAGGAATGAGCAGGCCTCCCCAAAGGAAGCAGGGTCCTGCAAAATGCATCATCAGGTTAAGGAAAAAAAAAAAAAAAAAACATGCTCCACGCTGACATGCTTCAAGTCCAGGACCTATTTTATCCTTACGAGATTCTTTTTCCTCTTTTAAGAGCAGGGGTGATGCAGTTTGGCAGGAGTTTTATCTTTACAATGACCCATTTTCCTCGTCGCATGCCCTCGAACCTCTGCCGTGTCTTAACAGAGTTGTCTCAGCACAGCTGGGTCACTTGTCCTAACCCCAACTGCAAACAACAGGGGAAGTGAGCTGGACCCTGACCTATTCTGAAACCCGGCAAGATCACAAAAATCCCTGAGAATGTAACCCGAAGAGTCCACTTTTAAAAAATTATATATATCCAAAAACACTTGTAAAGATTAAATGGCATTTCTCTACAGATCACTTTTCCTTAGCCAAACTGCAAATAACAGGGGAAGGGAACTGGACCCAGACCTGTCCTGAAACCCACTAAGATCACAAAATATATAATATATATAAAAATATGTATATATAATATATAAATATATATAATATATAAATATATATATAAAAGCACGGGCGTGCACTTTTTAAAGTTTTATATATACCTAAAAGACAATTGGAAAAATTAAATAGAGTTTCTCTGTAGTGTAAAATATATAATCTCTACCCAGCGATGATTAAAAATCTGGATTATTTCCGTGCACAAACTTCAAAAGAAATGAAGATCTGCACGTTTCTAAAGGATTTACGGCCAGGAGCAGCAGCGGCGCGTACCAAGCGCAGCGCACGCTCCGGGCAAACCCCGCGCCGAGGCGCAGAGCCGCAGCGCCCGCTGTCAGCGCCGCACCGAGCGGGGCAGGAGAGCGGCCTCGCAGCCCGGTTTCCTCCCAGGCCGCTTCCCCTGGGCTCTGCCTTTCCTCCCCGAGCCAAGCCGGCCGCCGGCTTCCCCCCGCCGAGCCGCAGGGCAGCGGCGATGCGGCAGCGGGGCCTGCTTTATTATTAAAAATAAATAAATAACGATGAGGGGGGAGAAGCACAGAGCGCTGAGAGCCCGCGCAGGGCCCCGCACCCGCGGGGAAGGGGCTGAGGGCCCCGGGGGAGGCCTCGGCGAGGCCCTTCCCGGCGGGGCCCGGGCCCTGCGGGGCTCCCCTCCCGCCCCTACCCCCACCCCGGCCCTCACCGGTCATTGAGCTGGTCCTCGGTGCCCGGCAGCGGGTGCACCACGAAGTGGATGGAGGTCATGGTCCGCGCCGCCGCCGCCGCCGCGGCTCCCCCCGGCGGAGGGAGGCGGGCAGGGGCCGGGCACACAATGAGGCGGAGGAAAGGAGGGGGGGGGGGGGGGAGGGCCCGCGGCCTCCGGGCCGCCGCCGCCTACCGGGCTCGCCCCGGGGCGCTCGCGGCCGCTCCCCGGAGGCCCCGGGGTGCTGTGGCGGAGGGGCTGGGGGCGAGCGCGGCCCCGGGCAGCAACGGCAGCGGGAGGAGGCTCCGGGCGCGCCGCGCTCACCCACGCGCCGCCATCTTGGCTCCGCCGCGGGGCCGGCTCCGCCTCCGCCGCCGCGCCAGGGAGGGAGGGGAGGGCGGGGCGGCGGCCGGGCCCTGTAAGGAGGGCGCTGAGTGGTGGAAGCGCGGCCGCCGGGCGGCATGGCACTAAGCTCGCCGCTGATTGGTGGAGAGGGACGGGGAGAGGGAGGGGGGGGTGATGTCATGCGCGGGGGACGTGAGGGGCCGCGTGCCCGCCTCAGGGGGGGCGCTGAGGGGTGGGGGGTGAGGCGGGGAGTGCGCTGCGGGGTTATGGGTCAGTAAAACAGCCGGTTTTATACAAAATGTGAAGGAGTTGGGGAATTGTCGGTTTTACACGAAGTATAAATAGGCAGGAAAAGCAGGCGCTTCTACACGAAATGTGACCGGTCAGAAAAATGGTCACTTCTACGCAAAATATGACCGGTCAGAAAAACAGCTGGTTCTACACAAAATGTGACTGGTCAGAAAAATGCTCACTTTTACACAAAATATAAGCAGTCAGAAAAAAAAAGTCACTTCTATGCAAAATATGACCGGTCAGAAAAAAGTCACTTCTACGCAAAATATGGCCAGACAGAAAAATGGTCACTTTTACACAAAATAAAACCAGTTAGAAAAGTGACCAGTCAGAAAAATGCTCGCTTTTACGCAAAATATAACCAGTCAGAAAAAAGTAATTTCTACACAAAATGAAACCAGTCAGGAAAAAGTCACTTTATATGCAAAATATAACCAGTCAGAGAAATAGTCACTTCTACACAAAATAAAACCAGTCAGAAAAATGCTCACTTTTACGCAAAATAAAACCAGTCAGAAAAACCAGCTGCTTCTACAGAAAATGTAAGTGGTCAGAAAAACAAGTCACTTTTACACAAAATATAACCGGTCAGAAAAACCAGGCACTTCCACACAATATACAACTAGTCAGAAAAATAGTGACTTCTACGTAAAATATAACCAGTCAGAAAAAACCAGCCATTTTTACACAAAATATAACCAGTCAGAAAAATAGTCACTTCTACACAAAATACGGCCAGTCAGAAAAATCAGTCACTTCTACACAAAATTTAACCAGTTAGAAAAATAGTGACTTCTACATAAAATATAACCAGTCAGAAAAACCAGCCGCTTCTACCCAAAATATAACCAGTCAGAAAATAGTGACTTCTACATAAAATATAACCAGTCAGAAAAGCAGTCCCTTCTACAGAAACTTACACCTTGGTTGGGGTTAAACAAGGTTCTCATCTCATTCATTTTTATTGTTTTCCTTGCTGCTTTTCCAGCTTATTTTTGCATGTTTTCAGGAATTTGGAAAACCAGCGTGGATTTTTTTTTTTGGCATGCTCCATGATAAAATGGTACCCAATAACCCCCCAGCCTAGGTCAGGGAGCTACGAGCCCTCTTTGAGGCCGTGTAGTGGTATTCCCCCCAAATCTGTTCCCAAATGTAAGGACGCAGGTAATTTGGGGACTTGCCATGTTGCAGCCCCCGTTCTTCCCTGGGTCCTCCCCTGGCTGTTGGGAGCCTGCAGCCCTGGGAGCTGAGGAGCTGGTGAAGGATTTTCCTCTAGTGCAGCTATCATTAACACGAGGAAATGGGATAAAAAGCAAATATTACATCGTCGTGTTCCATGTTTCTTACTCTCAGATCCTGTTTCCCCATATGTTCTGCTCTCAGGTGGCAGCAATACTCAAACGCGTTTGCGAACACACACAAGACAACCTAAACTACTTAGAGGAGAAATCCAAGCAGGCTGCTGGCAATGCACAAGGCGTGGAACAGGATGAAATCTGTTCTGTACCGGGACAGTGCAGTAGCTGTGCTTTTAAAAACAGGGGAAATCCATCATTTCTTTTTTGTTCAGACAGAACTAGGGGTTTCTGGATGGCTTAGTTCTGCATTTTCTCGTAGCAAAGTGTTAGTTTTGTTCTTTTTTTTCTGTCTTTCTTTCCCTGTTTTTTTCTGCTTTTCTTGTTATTTTTATTTATGGTTTCCCTGAAACATTCCCGTACTTTACTGCAACAGGAGGACCTTCTAAGTTGTCTCGACCTCAGTCATTTTATCAGGATGACGATCTCCTGTAAAACTTCGCATCATGTTTTTTGGTTTTATTCTTACACCACTATTGACTGCTTGCCTTTGGCAGTCATTCCTCTTTACATCAGACTGTTGGAAGATGGGCCACATCAAGTCCTGCATCCTTGCTGCATCCTTGGTGATGTTTCAAACGCATTTAGTGGGGCTTGGGAAGATCCCGATAATTTACAGTGGCTCTCGGGATCGAGATCTAGTTCTCCAAAGCGCTTGGATTTCCAAGTAACGTGACTTGTTCAGCGGAGTGTTTTTAAGGGCCGGGCATAAGGATGTGATTTCAATTACTCTCTTCCTTCCACACTTGACGAGCAAGCTTTAAAAGTTAATGGGTTATGGAAAGCTATTAGATAAAGGACAGGAAAAGAGCTGGAAAAGCCCAAAGGGAGATAGGTCTGTTAGGGCTCAGCAGCCTGCTGCTGGCGTCCGTGAGTAATCCCTTTCTGTGGCTTTATTTACATTATCACTGAACCCCAGTTTTAGCCGTTGCCTGTGGCCGTGCCAATGCAAACACTCAGCATACGCAAAAAGAAAAAAAAAAAAAAAAAGATTTCACTGCAACTCGTGCTCGGAGCCAGAACAAACTTCAGTGGTGCGAATCTCAGCTTTCAGTGATCACACCCGGAGTTTACCCTGCTGTCTCCAACAGCAGCTGACCCTAAGCGTGGATGAGAGGACATCAATCCAAATGTTCAATCTAAGGACTGCTCCTTTTTGCTTGTTTTTTCAAGAGCTTCAAAATAAAAAGATGTTCACAAGACTTTTGCGTTGTCTAAGCCTCTTGGACGACAACATCCCTTAGTAAAACGGTTTCAAAATGTGCATTTACTAAGTCCTGGGAAAAGTGAAGAGCACAACTGGATTTTCTTTCTTTCCAAACTGTATTTTCAAGGCAGGCCTCCTGCCTCGGCCTAAGAACTTTCGTTGCACAACTCCTCTGCGCCCAAATGTTGCTATTTTCAGGGCTGCTGATAAAGAAGCTTCCTCGCAAAGGTGCAGCTATAAATACAGCACCACCCGACCAGCAGGACGGGTTTCCTCCTCATAGACGTGGCTAATTGGAATTTTTGCCCGCTTAGAAAGGCCACGTAAAATAACTCCCATGGGTTTATAGCTGTCGTGCCTGAAGCTGAGGTTTGCGGAGAGGCAACATTTTCTGAAGGCTTTGGGATCAGAGGAGCGTGTGGGTTGGCAGGTTGTCTCGCCCAGCCCCTTGCTGCGAGCACACGCAGCTCGGGTGGATGCTCCAGGAACTTTTCCCCCAGAAGGATCTGAAAAATAGGCAGCAGGACAGACTCACTGCTCACAGCTTGCTCGGCTCACTCAGCAGCTGCAGCCGGGTGTTTCCCCAGGTTTCTGTTGCAAGTCCCAAAGGGAGGGGACTTTGTAGGGGTGGGAGGATTGGGGGAAAAGCCTGCAAGGGCCTTTGCTCTCTGGCCGGTGGAGGCAGATGCTGGCAGGTGTGCCCCGGGCTGGTGCAGCACGCAGGAGTCGGGGAAGGAGGCTCTGAACAAAAGCGAAAGCCCAAGGCAGCTGAGGACTCCACAGCGCGTTTTCCAGGCTGTTGACTTCAGATGTCAACAGAGATGACATCGGGCTGGCAGCATCCGACCGTCGCTGGCCGGGGAAGAAATGAGGCCGGCGTTCTTGGAAATGTCAACAGGGGTGCTGTGGAGAAAACTGCGGCTTCTAGATGGTTCCCAAGACCGAAGGGAAGTTTCTGGAGTGATCAACAGAGCGCATTGCAAAGAAAGAAATCTCATTTCCAGCACCTTATGCCACAAACCGAAGCAAAGTCCAAAGCAAGTCCGGGTCTCAAGCTGTAATCGCCTGATTTTTTAATATGAAGCTGATTTATACCAGCTGAATCTTCATCTTAATGCGAAGACATGCCAGGCATTGTTTATAATCTCTAATTTTCTGGCTTGCACCTGGCTGTACATTTAAGAGGCAACTGTAATACAAAAAATAATTTCTTTGTTCTCATTGTTTTGTGTTAAGGTTCAGAGCTGATGAAAACTTGTTTCCCGTGGATCTTTTTTTACCGTGGATTTCAGCGCCTGGCGGAGCACCTGCCGCAGCTCTCTGCTCTGTGGCTTCTCCAGCAACCAAAAAAACCCGAGCTCTGCTGCAGTCTTTCCCTCTCCTGGCTGGGTTTCCCTTCTCCTGCCTAGGGGAGGTTGGCACGACGTGCCTGGGATCGAGGTGAGCCACTGACACCTGGCAGACTCACGTTTTGTTTTCTGTCCTTAACCCATCATTTGTTATTGCTCCTCACCCTGCTTCTAGCTGGAGTTAACTATTTCGCATCAAAGCAGCTTCCTGCAAGCTGGTGACAAGACAGAAATGGAAATACAGCAGCCTGAAAGTTGGGCCCGTGGCCTGTGAGATCCCCACACATCTGCCTGCAGCCCGTCAGGGGAGGCTGGGTGATTAACTGGGACAAAAAAGGGTTTTTATTTCCCCGTTCTTTCCATTTGATTGGGTTAGTCATTCTGCTAGCAGTCTGGTGAGCTTTTTCCCTTTTTCCCCCCTCCCTCAAATCACTAAGGGCACTTACACGGAGCAGGAGAGCTGCTTTGTAAATGTGCCTCTCTACCCCGGTAGGGTATTCCCAAGCTGAGAACATCATTGCGCCAGGTCAGCCCAACCAGTCGCACAAGTGATGAAACGTCCAAAAAAATATAAATAAATGTTGGTTCATGTGCAGAGGGACAGCTCTAACAGATGGAAGTCCCGTGAAATGAAGTTTTAGGGTTTCTGTGGTAATGATACGTCAGTGCTAAAGGGGAAAAAAGAAAAGGGAGTGGGGGCAGCAGATGGAAGGAGATGCAGCAGCAAGGCCTGTGCTGAGAACTGCTGCTGTAGGTAACATCAGGCTTCACCGAAACTACCGGGGTAAGGCAAACCCGAATAAATATTCAGAAAGGTTTTATTCTGGAGGGTTTTTATCCAGCGCAGCGTAAGGGGCAAGGGACACCGTTAGCTGGTGGATGAGCATTTTGGGGTGGATAACAGCAACTCCACCACTTGGCTGTTGTGTACGGCTGTGTGTATGTGTACAGATGGGTGGGTGACACGAGCAGGCAGGCAGATTGGCAAACACAGACTCACAGGCTCCCAGCTGACCGTGCAGGTAGCTTCACTTGCAATCAGTGTTGCCTCAGGCTTTCATTGGGGCTGAAATTTTTAACACCGCAACCCGCCTTTGGCTTATTTTACCAGCAGTTTCGGTTCAAAGGGTCGGCTAAGGCAAAAGGTGAAGGTAGAAAAAATGTCCCTAGACAGTCTTGGAAGTGTTTTATTTAAAACTTTCATGCCACTGGGATCTGAAGGAGGGAACTCCGAGTAACAACACATGCACGAAAGTTTGGAGTTCACCTGAATTTGGGTTACGAGCATCAGACAAAAGTAAAATTGAGCTAAACGTGCTGTGTAGAAGCTTGCTGGCATTTGACAGATCTGTTCACTCAGGATTACAGACGTACACTTGTCCTTTTCCCATACAGCCTGTGCGTGCTGCCCAGGCCGAGCTGGATTTGCCTCAAGCTCTCCCCGAAGCTGCTCCGTCTGGCTGGGAAGGAACGGGACCGAGGGCCCTTGTGGCAAAACAGCAAAGCACCAGAGGAAGAGGAGCAGCCTGCCTGCAGCGTGGCAAGGTGGCAGCTGCCGTGAGGTGGAAAACATGCTCTGCTTTGCCTGACTTTTAGGGCTGGCAGTGCGCTGTTTTGGGATGTGACGATTAGAGTGGCTTAGCCGCTGCCTCGGCGGTGCAGCCCCTGGGGAGCAGCCTCCCTCCCCTGGGCCTGCCGGGGGGGGTGGTGGGATGGCTCAGCACCAGCAGAGAGCTGGCTCAGGGCAGCCAAGATGGCACCGGGAGAGAACACCCAAGGCTCGGCGATGGGGAAACACCGGCTCCCTGCAAAAATTGTTTTTTTCCAGCCCCCCCGTTTGAAGGGCTCCGACAAACAGACTGAGCCGAGCCTTCTTATTATGTGAAACGTTAATATCCACCACTTACTCCTGAAGCTGCCTTTCAGATTTTATTTCCGAGACAAAAGAGTCATTTAAAATTATGCAAATGAGCTGCCAAATGCGAGGCATTATGCAGATTTGTGGAGGCACGCAGCCGAGAGTTAACCCTTCGCGCTACCGCTCGCCACCGAGCACAGGAACAATAGCGGCGCCCGGGAGCTCGTCAAAACCTCGCAGGCTTTAATTACAGGGCTCGAGGCGCGAGGCACACGCCGAGCAGCTCCTGTCACACTGACAGAAGAGGGAGAAATATCAAATTTCTTTTTCCAAATGTCAGCAGGTCTTAAAACAATTGGCATGGTCGGCGAGGAGCCCTCCCGGCCCCGTGGGTGGACTGCTGCGTGCAGGATAGAGGAGCAGCCGTGACTTGCTGGAGAGGACGGCTAGAAGAGCTGCGTGGTGTGCTGCTTTGTGGGCTCCGTCGCTCGTCACCTCATCCAGACGTAAAGGTGGGGGGAGTCAGCCAGGATCAGATGGGTTTTGGTAGAAATCCAGGGCCTGATCTGCTCTGGAAGCCTGCCCTGGTCTCCGCAACTGATGGCAACAGCTGACATAGCTGCACGGGGACAAACAGCGGCGTGAAGCAAGAAACACAATGGTTTAGGGCAGCAAAGTGTGACAAATGCCAGGATTTGGCAAATCCCCAGTGCACACAAGGGTGGAAGCGTGGCTAATCTCTGCTAGGGCTATCTGGTGCGGAGGTAAACCAGCCACAGCGGCGGGCCAGCTTGGGGAGAGGTTTCATGCTCGGCAGTTTCAGGAGTGCTGCCGTGCCTCAGCCGTGCCCGGGTGGGACGAGAAGCTCCACCAGCACATGGAGGTTCCTCTCCTGCGTGCCCTTGCTCTCTCTCAGGTTTGCTGTGCTCACCAAGCTGCTCGCTCACTTCCTTTTCAGCTAAGGATGGCGTGGCAAGCTGCTTGAGCCGGTCCAAAATCCTGGATAAATGTGTTCAAACCTGGATGCTACCACTCTCAGTGAATTTACAGACCTAAGTAAAACCCAGGGCCAGTTTTAAACTGATTGCACATGCACGCACACAAAGATTAGCAAGGTTTGGCTGGTTTGGTTTTGCTTGTTTTTGAGAGCACTTTTGGCCCCCCAAAAATGCGGTGTCTCTCACGTATTTGGAAAGGACTGTCCAGAGTCAACATCTGTTAGTTTCAGGTATGCAAAAGGAACTGAGTAATAATGTCATCGATGCAGACATCATTGGAAATACAGGTGCTATGTCTTAAAAACAAATAAAAAAAAATGGAGTTTTCCCATTGCTCAGCAATTTGAGCACTAGATTGGTGAACCGGTTAGTGACTAAAGGCAAGAAACCCACCTATAATAATTCATGGTTCTGTTTGTTTTGGAGGAAGCAGCTGAAAAGGATATAAATCAGAAACTGCTGCTGCTACTGTGCTCGCCTTGCTGGCTGAAAAGAGCTGAACTAGTTTAAATAGGCAGAAATACTGTTTTATGATAACCCACATCTCCAAACAAATTTGAGCACAAAAGCCCGTGAAAGGAAGTTGCTAGGAAACCTCCACAATGAGTCGGGGAAGTTTCGCAGCGCAGGCACCTGTAGGAGAATTGTAACCACCTGCCAGCCTGTGTGTTTCCCCAAAAACTGAAGCACAAAACTGCAGGAGGCACGGTGCTGGTGCACGAGGCCGGTACGTGAGGTGTGTTTGTTACAGGGTTTTGCATTCTGGTTTATCTGGTCCCTTGACACATAAAAAAAAGAAAGATCCAGATCTTCGTTTTAACTTAAAAAAGGCTGTTAGGAAATCCCTTTTTGCACAACGTATAATTAGCTAATAGAATCAGCCCTGAATATTAGGGCAGGTTTCGACTAGCTCTGCGCTCTGTGGCCTAGCAATGCTCTTTCGCTGCGTGCCTGCGAGATGCTGGGGGAGGACGGGCTCCGAGACATTCTGTAGAGACAGAAACCCAGCTATTAATTATAGAAAAAAAAAAAGTATTTTCTTCCGATATAGGTTCCAGAACAGGAAAATTTTGCGAGAGCTATAGCAACATCTGGACCTTTCCTAGTTCAGGCCAGGTGACGAGAGCAACGTTTTGGTCCAGCCTTTGATCTGTTTCACCAATGCAACCCCCTGGATGCACTTGGTGAGGGCTCATGCTGTGAGCTGGGATTTTTGTAATCACAGGTGGCTGGAAGCACTTGTCGGTCTGATTCATGCATTTTTCCAGTCTGCTGTACAACACAATTAAATTACAGTTCCCACATTATGAGAGAGACTTCACAGCTTTCTTGGGAGAGGATACCAAGCTCTGAGGCTACCTTTTTTTTTTCCCCCTCAGAGAGTTTCTCTAATTTTCATTATTAAGCCATTTAATTCGATAATTACCCCCAGAGGAAGAAAATCGATCAAACAAATCTTGGATAACAACACTTTGCAGAGACATCTCGGGCTCTTTCTCCTCCACACATAACTGCAGTTCCTTCCTGCTCTGAGGCTCCAGATCCGTAGCCTGGAGAACCTCACCTTGGAGCTTCATTCTCATTAAAACTGATGGATTTTTTTTCTCTCTAGCAGCACAGATGAGATTGGAAATGGATTTCACTGAGATACGACAGAATTATCAAGCACTTTAGATCTTTCTCCACTTCATAGGAATCCCATCAAATATCAAAGCACCAGCATCTAAGCAAAGGGCTTCAGTAAGCTTGTTTTGCTACCTATACAATGTTCCAGCTTGGAAAGGAGACTTGAAATACTCAGGTTTCCCAAGAAGACGTGAACTCTGAGGCTCGCAGGGCTCCAAGCCTCCTTGCACGATGCTGGAGAAGCGCAGTGCTGCCTGCTGGCAGGCGCATTCCTGTCTGCAGTGAGTGACTGCAGCCGGTCTGCTGCAAAGGGAATTCCCACACGCAGCCCATCAGATGTTCCTGGTCGTCTTCCAAGGATGCTCTTCGGGGGAAGGACTTTCACTTAATACACGGATTGAAATGCAGGGGACTTCACCAGCATTCAGGTAGCCTTGGAATATCACCAACAAGCAGCTAGGCCTTTCCTTCGTCGTGCAGAGAGAAAAACAGAAGGTGGATGTTGTAACAATGAGCTTTCTCTTGCATTGCACTAACACATCGATTTCTACACCTAAAGCAAGCTGTTTCATTTCTAGAGGACTGCCCTGAGTAGAAGTGGACGTCAGACTGTTAATTAGCAACACAAAATGCATTGTTATAGAGAATACCATTTTCTTCTGTATTTACATGTAGGTAGACAAGATGCTTAAATTGGACAGTGTTGCTGCGAAATACCCACGTACCTCATCCACTGACCCGAGAGCTGGAAAGCACAGACAGTGCTGCTCTCCGACACTGGGGAGCTGTTGGGATGTTTTGGGTTAGAGGAGGCTCTAGAAGGGGCAAGCTTAGTGAATGAATACAAATAACATGCCGGGACAGGCATGCCACTGGCTTCTGCTCTTGGAGACATGCTGCTGCTGGGTGTTTCAGATGCAATCCTATAAATAAATGGGGTAACGCAGCTTTAGCGCAGATGCTGGATTCGGTGGTGACCTGAAATGTGCAGGGGAGGGACTTGTCACTGCTTTAATTGTGCCCCAGCATGCGGAGACAGAGTGAAGATGCCATTGGCAAGTCAGCAATCCATTAACTGTTTTGCTCCAAAAGGGAAAAGTAGCACTCATTTTCTTCTGTCTGGCCTAAGTAGGTTAAAGAAAAAATAAAAATAAAAATAAATCATTGAAGGTTAAAGAGTGTTAAAATGTTTTTAGAACAAAGAGGATATCAAAGAATTTTGTCATGTCCACGAGCAGCGTGCTGGGAATCCAGAAATAACACCCACGGGATGTCACTGGGACAGGCTGTGTACGGGGAGGCTCCGTCCCTGGAAAGAGGAGCAGGCTGAGCCCGAGAGCCTGGCTCCCTGGGCCTGCTCCAAGCCTCTCAGCAATGCCTGGCTGGACACAGAGGTGCACGGTTACACGGCTAATTACCTCCGTCGCATATGGAAATGAGGAGAGGGAAGTGGATGGAATGGAGGGGATTGCAAGCTTCATGTTATTTGGGGTATCTTTAAGGGGCCGTCCCAACAAGCTGGGCTCTGAGCGGGGTCTCCAGCTCCTCACGGGGCTATGGAGCAGCAATCTGATAGACGTCCTCTGCTGCCCATCCTTCCACTCTCCTTTTGTGTTTTAAGATTAAGGTTCTCAGCTTCCTGGGTGTCAGGAAGATCTTGACACCCACAAAGGCTCAGAAACGAGGTGACAAAGAACCCAGATGGCGTTTGGAGTAGCTGCGTTGGTTTTTATCATCAGGGTGACTCCGAGCCCACTGGTGAGACCACGAAGGGCCAGATCCAAGGCGAACGCTGTGGTAGCTGTGCCCACAGCAACCTGGGTGCCACCTCCCCATGCCAGAGAAGTCCCCGGCGGTGAGGCCACCCGCAGCCCGCAGGAAATAATTGCAGAGCAGCCGGGCTTCCTGCCTCGCACGGCTCCTCCTGACACATCCCAGTGACGCTGCCAGCGTTACTCACGGGGCATGGCCTTCCCCGACACACTCGCACGCCCCTCGGCTGGACAGCGGGGCCGGGATTAGCAGGAAGGGAAGGAGCAGACATGGCTCTGGCCATGTGTGAGCAGCCCGTCAGGAAAGGCTTGTTTAGCACACGGATTACTCTGCCTCAGAAGCGAGCTGCTGCCGTGATGAATACGCCCCTCATGAGTCAGGAGCCCAGCCCTTCGTGACAGGGTCGCGTGCTTTCAGAAGTGGCTGCAGCAGGACCAGGCGTTCAGGAGGAGCTGTTTCAGGCTGGCACGGCCACGCTTCCCGTTCACCTTCCTGCCCACAGCCCCGTGTCACCCTGGAGGGCCGTGAAGGTCCCCGTGGCCCCACAGGCTGGTGCCCACAGGGCAATGGGCCTGGCACGTGGGCCCTGCAGGCTGCTTGGGCTGGGGGAGTTTGGCCAAGTGCTGAGTTAAGAGGTTGCCCTTAGCTGCTTCACCAGCTCATGGGGACATTGCAGGAGCCATCCCCTCAGAGAGGGAGGTATTAGGAGAAACTTCTTTACTGAAGGGGCTGTGAGGCACTGGAACAGGCTGCCCAGGGAAGTGGTTGAGTCACCATCCCTGGAGGTATCCAAGAAACGTGTAGGCGTAAAACTTAGTAGCAGAGTTTATCGGTGAACTTGTCAGTACTAGGTTAAAGGTTGGACCTGATGGTCTTAGAGGGCTTTTCCAACCTGAATGTTTCCATGATTCTTTGTGGTATACCCACCTCCACGTGTTGCTCACCTCCCAAGCACCACGGGCTGTCACCAGGCCCTCTTGCTGTACAGGGAGCAGGGACGTCTGTGACTTGGGGCTTCTTGTTGTTAACATTTGCTGGCTTTTATGTGCCAGGCTGAGGTGAGATCTGATTCATCTGAACCACTTAGACCATGGGTTTCTCTATAACGCCATGCCCCAAAGGACATGAAGCCTAAAAAGGGACAGCAGGCAACCCAAACCATCACTTGCCTAAAGAGACAGATCTGACTGCTGAGGTCCCTTTCCTAAATATGGCATCCACAGACAGCAACCTATATGGGGGCACTCCTGAGAATGATCACATATGGCTGAGACGATGCTGAAACTAAATTTATGATACTCAGCTGCAGTAATTTGCAAATAGTGCTAAGTGCTGGGGAGGACCAAAGGTTTATAGTATTGTTTTTGTTATATTATTTGTTTGTTTGCTGATAAAAGCAACAACAGAAGTGTGAAAAAGCACCCTGATGGCACACAATTCTTGCACAGATGATGCAGAAACAGGAAAAAAAAAAAGGCTACAGATTGCCTTCGGAGATGTGTGTCTACTTCTGGTTTTAAAACTACAGCTCAGTTAAAATAAATAAATATATAAATAAAAGTCCTGGCTGCAAAAAGGTTTTTATGTTTTTAACCATTGGTTGAAAATACAAGTAAAGATATCAACCCAGTGTGGCAGTGCTGGAGCATTCGGTGCCCTGGGGGCGAGCAATTCCGTGCACAGGTGTTTCAGGAAATGTTTGTAAAACAGCAGAGCTGCTCCCGTGCTGCTTGGCTTCACAGCAGGCGCTGCTGACACCGCGTGTCTGCCCACTGCAGAATTCCCCGGGAGGTTTTAGGGCACGGGAAGACAAGAAAAAGCAGGCACCGTGTGTCAGGGGCAGTCCTGCTCGATGTGCTTCAGCTGGTGGGAATGGGATGGGAAAGGGGGCAGAGGGGGAGAGAAGCAGCTCAGTGAACATGCTTGGTGTGTGTGTGTCCTGCGGGCACAAATACCTTCATGTCCTGCTCGGGGTCAGGGGCTGTGCTGATGCTCTCCAGGCCTGAGAACAAGCTGGACTGTGAGAAGTCCTTGCCCCACACATCAGTGGGGTGGCAGTGAAGCCCTCGTGGCTCGGCTTCTCGTGGCTCCCTGCAGCTCTGGCGCAAGTGGTGGCACAACTGGCCAGGATATCAAGCCAGAGGTGCTGCTGCGAGGGATGTGCAGAAGATCAGGAGAGCCCCACCAGCAGATAAGGGCACACATAGACACTTACCAAGCTCAGCTGTCCTTCTCCTGCCATGCCCAGAGGTCGTCAGCCGAGCAGCACGGCCACATGATGGACTACATCTTGTGTGCCAGCTTGGAGAGGGGCTCACCCATGTGGTGAGAGGTGCCCTTGCCTCCGAGGGTGGTGTTTGCAGGCTGCTGGCAGCACCCCCCTCACTGCTGCCCGGGCGTAAACATAAATACACGCTGGACACCTCTTGGAAGTGCTGGAGAATGTGCTCCTTGGTTTCAGATGTCCCAGCTGCTAAAACCAGCTGCCTCAGCAGCTGAGCTAGCCAAGCAAAGGACCTTGCAGACCTTCTCTGTGTGTGATGTTTGCCTGCCCAAATGCCAACAGAGCCTTCAGCTCACGGGGTGGCTGGCTTGCTGTGACTCTTAGTAAACCAGCAACCCCTCTGGTGTGTTTTGTAAAGTGTCGTGCAGGCTCCTTGCTCACAGAAGGGACCACAGCAACCACGTCTGGAGAGCAGCCCCCCAGGACCAGTTGTCCTAAGGGCAGTGGGGCAAATTTATCTTTGGTGGCTCGCCACGTGGCCTGTTGTGTTCACTGCCAGCCATTCTCTGGGGCTCTTTCTTGGTGTATCCTCCTCAATCTCACTTCAGCTTTTCTCTTCGGATCCCTGGTCCAGGGCCAAGTGTTGAAATGTTCCTGGCTCTGAAGTGTGCGTGCCGTGACCGATGGGACCTGAAGTGGGCGACTGCTTTATTCTGCTACCTGTTTTCTTTTTTTCCCTCTATAGATTTTTTAGGTGATTCACGGGTCTCTTGGGAGCTGCTAGAACTTTAAATAAATAAATAAATAAATACATAAATGAAAGAAGAAGGAGGTAAATGTGAAAGGGAGGTAGCTTTAAGGTCAAACCTCGACTCTGTGTAAGTCACGCACCTACTGGGCTTCTCTGCTCTAAATGTGCAATTTGGACAGCCTGTGGGCTTTGCCGCCAAAATGTGGAAAGAAGAAAAAAAAAAAAAAAGGAAAAAAAAGAAAATAGCAGCCTGGGGTCCCGTGGGGCAGCCGGCCAGGATCAGGCCACCTCTGCGGGGCCCCCTTTCCTCGCTGGGGTGCTGGGTTACCCTGACCCAGCTTCTCTCGGCTCCGTGCCTTCGCAGTGCGGGGAGCTGCTGCTCTCCGTGCCCCGAGGACTCTGTCAGGAAGATTTAGCGCAGCGCTCCTCAGCGTGAGCGGTCTGCTCCAGATCTCGTCTCCTCAGATGTGACTTGGCAAAGGAAACTTCCTCTGTGAAATAAATGATTCAGGCTCGTACCACGCGAGAGAGACCTCCTGAAAGGCTCTTTCATGTGGAGCCAGGGGGACCGGAGAGCGTCAGGGTTTTGAAGGCGAAGTACCCCAGTCGGAAAGGTGCACAGCCTCCTTCCAGGAGGGACCCTTCACACAGTGGCAGCCTTTGAATTCAGCTTCTAAATAAAAGATTCAGCCTGAAAACAAAAAAAGCTGAGCCTTTTATGAGTAATAAACCATAAAGTGATTTTTTTTTCCTGGGTGAGACTACCATTCAATATAAAATAAGCTGGCTCTTACGTGTGCATGAGTACGTGTGAAGCATTCGGCTGCTACCAGACATTTGCTGCCCTGAAACCCCACCGGGAGCCCTGCATTCGGCTCTGGGGCCCCCAGCACAAGGACATGGAGCTGCTGGGGTGAGTCCAGAGGAGGGCCATGAGGATGACCAAGGGGCTGGAGCCCCTCTTCTACACAGACAGGCTGAGGGAGCTGGGGGTGTTCGGCCTGGAGAAGAGAAGGCCCCGGGCAGAGCTTACAGCGGCCTGCCAGTGCCTAAAGGGGGCTGCAGGACAGCTGGGGAGGGACTCTGTGTCAGGGGGTGTAGGGATAGGACAAGGAATAATGGTTTAAAGCTAAAAGAAAGTGAATTTAGGTTAGATATTTGCAATAAATTCTTCACTGTGAGGGTGGTGAGGCCCTGGCACAGGCTGCCCAGAGAAGCTGTGGATGCCCCATCCCTGGAGGTGCTCTAGGCCAGGCTGGATGGGGCTCTGGGCAGCCTGTTCTGGTGGGTCTCCCAGGGACACGCATGGGGCTGTGACACGTCCCCAGCCCCGTGACACGTCCCCAGCCCCCTGATGTCACAAGGCACCTCCCGGGCTCACAGCACTCATAAGAATACCCGTGGCTGTGCCCCACGCCTCACGCCAACCCACAGCTCTCTGGGCAAATTTTTTCCCCCTCCGTCTCCGAGCGCAACCCGCGCTCGGGCACCGATGCGGCTCGCCGCAGCTCAAAGATGTCTCTGTTCAACCACGTTTTGGAGGATGCCGAGTGGGATTTGAGGCAAGCCGAGAGAGAAATGCAGAGGCAGGTGCGGCTGCTGGACCGGCAGCTGCGGCACCTGCGGGAGGAGCTGCCCCCCTGCTGCACCTGCAGCCCCCTGCCGCATCCCCCCTGCCCCTGCCTGCGTCCCCGCGGGACATCCAGCCACCTGGCAGAGCGGGGCAGGGCCCTGCCGGCCACGGTGGACATCGAGCAGGAGCTGGTCAGGTAATAGGGCTGCACAGGGGGCAGTACGGGGCACAGCCCTGTCTGAGAGGTGTAACCAAATGCTGGGAGACCAGAAGGGATGGCAGCACTTCAGCTGCCCCATCCCAACAGGGCATGCTGAAGTGCTCCTGACCACCAAAGCTTGCAGGCGTGGGCCAACAGCAGCCCAAGTGCTGTGGGTCAGCCTGCGTGCCAAGGTGGAGCTGACAGTTTCCCATTTGCTTCTCTTGGCCTCAGAGTTACCCACCCATTCCCCCACGAGTCGGTCTGCAAGGCGCTGTTCTTGTTTCCATTGCAGCATACAACGAAGATCTAACAGGCTGCCGTGTGCTTCCCGGGACCGTAACGTTTTAGCTGTGATGGACATGAAGGGTTTTGACCCCGAGGAAGTCAGCGTGAAGGTGAAGGACAGGAAGGTCCAGGTGCTAGCGGAGCACGAGGAGGCACACACCAGCGCGCGGGGGAGGGAGTACAACTACAAAAACGTCAGGAAGGAAATCTCCTTGCCACCAGGGGTGAGGGAAGACGAGGTGACCTACTCAGTAGGATCCAACAGGATCATGAAGATTGAAACTGCCCACAAGCACTGCCCCTGCCTCATGAGATTCTGAGCCACCCGGGGTGACCCGGGCAGAGTCCTTCCTTCTCTCCTTCCTCCTGTGGGCTCCAGCTCCACTCCGTCTGTGGGCACCACCAGCGCTTCTCACCTCTTCCAAAACAAAACAGAGCATTCAAAAAAAAAAAAAGTGTGTGAGCCTCATTTCATTTCAAAAGGGTTTGGTGATTGGAAAGGGGGGTACCAAGGGGAAAACACAAAGATAGGGGTGATTTGGGGAATACTTGGCTGCGGTCACTTGCTAGGTAAAAGGACACTGCAGGAGGTAGCCTGATTGAGTACAGGTACTGCTGCTGCTTATAAATCTCGTGGATTTCAAAAGCTGAATGAAACCATTTATCAATCACACTTCTACAATAAGGAAATTTCTCCCAATCCCATCACTTCCATTTGAGCTGTAAGGATATTTCCTAGGGCTCAATAATAATCACCTCGAAGGGAGGAGACTCCTTCCAAGGTAGCAGCCTGGGTTACCTGTGCCCTTGCTCTTTGGAACCTGGGTTTTTGTTCCCTAAATTTGTCTGGGTTCACGTCCCATCCCTGGGAGAAGCCCCCTCTAGCAGACATCTCCTCCCGAGGACTGGTTTGGCCGTAGGCAGCGAGGTAACTCAACACTGGTGCGAGAAACGTGCTGCTGCTGGCAGGTGTTCAGAGTCCAGGTAGCACTCAAATATCCGATAACAAACTGCAAGCTTTATGGGCTTGGTGTGTATCTGGGTCAGTACGTACCGGCCCACGCGCGGGCAGCCTGGTTTTCCTGACGCTGGTGGAGGACACTTGGAAATAATCCACGTCTCAGCAAGGAGGCCTCCTCCTGCTCTCACGGCGACAAGGATGCTCAGGAGCCCTGAGGAGACCTCCTTCAGACAAAGCAACCCACGGAATAATACAACCAAAACCCCTCTGGGACACAGCCTTCTCGCTCGGTAACTATTTCTGCAGAAGCTGTCTCAGCGTGCAGAAGAGAAACAGATTTCAACACCTCCCATCTACCCATGACTTCAGACTTGCAGAGCATGCACAGCCCCGCAGCGATCGCAGGGCTGGCTGCGACTGCTCTTATCCTCACTGCTCATCCTTTAACACATCCTCCTCACACTTTGCTCCTAAATTGGGCTTCCAAAGACAAATTAAACCCCTGAACATCATGATTTTATTTACAGATATGGTTTTATTCCCTTTATTCCCGGATTTTAAGACTAAAAGGCACTGTCAGATCGCCTGGCCTCATCTCCTATTATACCACAAACCAGCTGCCCAAAGTGTGAGTTCTGGGGAAGCTTCTAGTCTTGATTTGAAGACTTCAGGAGACAGACTCCAGCGCTTCTCTTTGTATTCTGTTCCAGTGACTAATTTCCTCGTAATTAAATGTCATGCCTTGTTACTAACATGAGATCGCCTGGCACCATCAGTTCATTCTTTTTGACTCTGCCGGATGAAAAAAAGCCCTCAGAAGCCGGCTTTGTCGGAACACAGTGGTAGCTACGAGCTTCTCGTACGTTGCCAGTAAGTCACTTTTCAATCCTGAATTCCAGATTTGCTCATTTTAAGAACCGGTTCCCAGCTCCTTGGTACTTTTGTTCCATATTTGCGCCCTTTTTCAGGCTTTCAGTGCCCTTGTGGACACCAGACTGGGAGCAGCAGTTCCCTGTCTCACCCACTAACACAGCAGAAATCACTTCTTCTCCACGAAGCACACCATTCCCCCTGCTTTGGTCTTTCCAAGGGCTCCACGTGTCTCTGACGCGGCACTGCAGGAGGTATTTCTGCTGCTCCCTGACCACCACCACCCCACTGGGACGGAGCCGCTGCTCCTGGCTCTCCCGCTGCTGACGCAGGGATGCCCTGTGGGCACCGTGACATGTCCAGGGGGGATGCACACCAATGATTAAAGCAAGATGTAGGATGAAAAACATGTTTTCTTACAGAAATGAACTACAAATAGATGTTTAGCCTACCAATTAAAGCTGTTAGTGCTTAAATTCACAGATGACTTGAAGGCTGGGAGACTGAAAAAAATCCTAATTCGTTTTATGTCCTGTGCAATGTGTCCGGGCGGGTTGAAGCACCTTTAAGACCTGCATAATAGAAGCAAATCACTCGGTCACTGAGCTCTGTGAACACCTACATGCTTGGGACTTACCCAAAAGTGTAACTGAAATCTGTACCCTCCAAATGCTGCTTCGATGAGAGCTTGCTAAACAAAAATACTCCTGGACAGCTACCACTAACGCAGCAAGACACGCTCATGCCAGCATCTCCCTGAAAGAAATTTGCCACTAGGTGGCAGATGATTTTGTTTTATTTTTTAATTTATCCTTGTGCAAATATTTGTTGCAAGCAAAAAACAACAAAGGTGGTGCTGCAAAGCAGGGAGGCTGGCTTGGGCTGCTGCGTGCCTTTTTGTTTGCAAGGCCGATAGGAAACGGCAGGGACAGCAAGGGCTGACATTTGTGTTGCTGTGGTGTGCGGGAGCACTCACAAGGGACCGAGACCACGTTCGGCTTCTGCGCTGGATTATATTGACCTCTGGTCCTGCAGCTCTTCTCCCCCAGAGCAGCGTGACTGAATACGAGGAGTTTTGTTTGCTTCAGCAGGCTCGATTCAGCAGCCACTGCTGTTGGCCATAACAGGGGCTTCCACGTGCTCGGGTATTCTTCAGCGTAGTGTTGCAGGGAATTATTTTGGGGGCCCGTTTTGGCCATCCTGATAGAGCAAATACCCTCTCAGAATTCCCTGGCATGAGGAAGGTGCCCGAGAGGGCGATTTGGCTCCGCAGCTATAAACACGGCTGCGTTCCTGAACTCTAGCCTTATCGGGGCACTTATAAATAAACAGAGCCCTGGAGTGGGAGGTCAGCTGAGGATGCCAGCTCCAGACCTCCCCTCGGTCCTGTGCTTCCAGGAGTTTCCCTGCAGCCTGGCAGTGCTCTGCAGGCCGGAGCCGTGCAGGAATGTGGTTTCTCTCGGGGGGCAGCCCCGCTCCTCCTTGTACCAAAAGTGGACCAGAAGTGGAGGAACTTCGCCCATTTTATCCATGCCTGATGTTAGGTGCAACCCCTGTGCCCGCTCATCCCTCAGGCACCTCGATTAACTCCTGGGTAACCTTTCAGAGCACATTCCCTGTCTTTATCTGTGGAGAACGCACTCCTAATTTAGAGGTCGGAGCAGGAGCTCCTGGCTCCGAGTGCTCTCGTACGCAGGCCGCGGCCTTGTTGTCATCCCACACTCCGCACTTGTCACGCCGTTAATAATCCTGCACTAGATTTAGATGAGGAGTAAACCGATCGCCCAGCACCTGGCGAAGCTGCCTCCCCCCCGGCATGGGCTCTGGCCCCGTTCCCTGTAACTCTTTAACCTCACGGCCTCCTTCCCCAGCCACTTGTCAGACACCTCTTGCTCCTCGTTCCTCTCCTCCACCTCCCGATAGTGCTGTTATCTGTAGGTGTTGTGGAATCACAAACACGAAACCATCCTCTCTTCTAACAGCAGCTGCAGATAACAGAGGGTCTCGGCTCTGTCTTTAACTCAGGGTGGCACCTGTAGTCTTTTAAGGTCTGCAGGTGAAAAGAGTTTTACCATTAAACTATAAACCTCAGCTCAAACTGCAGGGAAAATCACCATGCCCTGTGCCTCGCCTGGCAGATTTTAATTTGCTGGGAAGTGAAAGCCCACCCCCTGCCAGGAGGGCACACGTGGGTTATCCTCTGGGTGTCCTGATACTCCTCGATACCCTGGGGACTCCTGTTCTGGGAGATGCTGCATCCCCTGGCTGCCCGAGGACCACCTGCAGCAGCGAATTGTTTCAGCTGAAGGTTGTATCTGAGACCCAGCATGGAGTGCTGAACCTATATATGTCATATTTCATCCAGGGAACTAAAAACATGATCACCGTGTTAAAGGGGTGAAGACTGGAGGGTCCGAGCACATCCAGGAAGGATCAGAGTGCCGGGCAAATCAAAGCAGAAACACAAAGCTGCGTGCTAGGAGGAGAGCTTGTTTTGGAGCAGTGTAAACAGAAAAAGTGTCTGCAGAGGGAACCCAATACAGACTGCTCAAATAAACTGCCCCCGAACAAGGAAGAGGCACAGGCTTTGGGATATCCGTGCAAACAAAGCCAAACAGCCTGCACTTCTCCTGTAATCCTCGCACCGGAGCACTGTGAGCCAGCTGAGATGCTGCTGCCTGCCAGCCTCAGCCTCTCCCGAGTTTCTCAGGAGGAGCACATCCTGGGGAAGTCCTGCTCGGTGACTCACAGGGAGGAGCTGCCATCCACCCCCGGCTCAAATCCTACCCCGGGTCGCTTTCTGCTAGGGATTTTTTTTTCTTTCTCATCTGAAATAAACAAAATGACCACTTAAAAGTTGAATCAGTTCTTCATTCCTGGACCACTTCAATGCATCTTGTAGCTGCATACAACAGCCTCTGGGTTCTCTAAAGCTCGACTTCTCATCCTTGTGCTCTCTCCTTCCAGGAATATGGGGTCAGCCCTGGTGCACCCATGTTTTGGGCAGGCAAGGAGCCTGGGCTGCAGGGCTGGTGCCAGCTGGAGACCTGACCTCCTGCATGCTGGCTGGGAAGGGGGCACCCAGCAGCACCTTTTCCCCACCTGCTTTGTCACCTGCACAGGAACCTGGACTTTGTGCCTGAATTCATGTGGCTCACAGACCTGAGTTTATCTTTCCTGTCCCATTACTAGCTTTCTTCCACTAACTTCTGCTCCCGATCTCCAAGGCAGAAGCTGTTTGCTTCCAAACCGTGGGCAGACCCACGAGATCCGAGCGCTGCAGCAGCTCATAACTTAGGGTCACTGCCCTGGACTGGAGCACCATGCATCTCAGCCGGGGAGGTGGGCTTGTCTCTAACGACCTCACATTTTTGGACCATTCCTTTGATTTTTGCAGGAGGAAGAGTAACGAAATGTCTTGGAAGAGACACATTATTTGTGCTATTTTTCTCCTGGGTACACAGGTTTAACTGTTTTCCAGGCATTATCAGGAAGGCTCTAAAGGTAAAGGCCTGATATTTTTACTCTTGCTGACTGGAAGGTTTTTTTATTCAGGGTCCTTGCCTGTGATTAGAGAGACACTTCTTGCTCCTTGAAAATAGCGTTAAATTCGCGGCTGCTCACAAAACCCTATAAAAGTAATTTATTGCGCATCACCAAACACCCTCAAGAGGCCCGAAACAGCATTAGCATTTTTATAAGAAGCGCTCACATAGCCTTTTGCACAGACTTTACCTGCTCTTTTGTTCCTGTTATGCCAATGAAAAGCACCCAGCCGCTGCGAAGACGTGCCCAGCCCCATGTCCCAGCTGGAAGAGGCTCTGGAGGGCTTCCCCAGCAGGTGCAGCAGGGCATTTTGGCCCCATCGGGTGCTGAGGACCAAAGGCACGGCATCAAAACCCCATCTGTGTGGACTGAACATTCAATTCAAAACTTCAAGACACTCTTTTTATTATTTTTTTTTCTCAACAAAGCAGTAGTAAAAGAGTTTCGTAAGAGCTAATGCAGCTGGTACAGACTGAAAGTCACTTGGAACCAATGTGAGGCAAGGGAATTGCTTAATTTTGGCGAAGGCTCTCTGGGGCTGTAGAAGCTGTATCAGCAAATGGATTTGTTACTTCATCAGCTGACATTCCCTCTGATCCAGCTTCTGCTTTTCCTCTTCCCCTGCATGTTGTTTGCTCATTTTAGGGCATCCCCTTCTCGTCCAAAGGGGCATTTTGAGGACTACACACCGGCACGGATGAGCCACGGCTCAGACCCTGGGTACAGGAAGATTGGCTAAGAGGGAGCATGCAGAAATATCTGCAGCACGAGATGACTTTCTGCTGTCTGAGCTGCAGGGAAGGGCTGGGTCAGGAAGCTGCAGGCATCCAAACCTCAAGGAGCACCATGATCTCCATCAGCTTGGTCGTGATCTCCTGTTTTTGTGAAGTGGTTTGCAGTGCTGCACTCCCAGCCAAGCAATTTGGGGACATGAAGGTGGCTGGGACAGGGCTTCAGCTCCCAGAGCCCCAGGGCTCCTATTTTATCTGGTGCCAGCACAGACAGCAACTCCCTTGCTAAGGCAGTAACTCCACCAATTCTGGCATCCGTGTAATTATCAGTGCTCCTTGTGACTTTGGGGGTCAACCACAGTTTAAAAGCTTCCTCTGTACCAAACTTCCATGGAGGTGATTGTTGTGTTTATGGCTCCCTACGTGCCCTCAGAAACTCCAGGAGAATGATAAAAAAAACAGGCCCGGGGCCTTTTAAAACCTTTGAGAAGTGAAAAAAAACTAACTTCATGGGACAGAGTGACCTTCGTTCCTCAGCACCGAGGCTGTGTCCCAGACACCAAGGTCTAGGGGTGGGCGAGTTCATGGTTTATGGCTTTGTTTTCAAATCGGTACATGTGTATGCAAAGAAGATTTTAAAAGGAAAAAAAAAAAATAAAAAAAGGAAATTCTCAGAGCAGCCACAGGGACTGAAAACTCAGCCTCCCAGATTTCTCCGTGCATCAGTATTTCCTTGGCTCGCCGCCCTGTTACCTCAAGTGCCGCTGTCAGCGCAGGAACCACTCAGCGTTTAATCAGACCAAGCTGCTGAGAACTTCTAACGCCAAAATAAGAATTAACCCAAGCGGTTCTGCTCTGATTATTTTTTGTTCGTTCTTCTCCTTTTCCTCAAGAATTGCAGCTTGGCTCATCACGTGGCGGGCGCAGCGGGAGGAAGGCGCTCGCTGGGCCTGGCGTGGTGAGCCGTGACAACCTCTGGTTTACCTCAGCACGGCGGCCCCGGGGCTGACACGCAGGCGGATGCAGCTGCATGGAGGACCTGCAGAGCCCCCAGCCCCTCACGTAGCCGCCTTGTCCCCCCTCCAACACCGTATTTTTATGTACAAAATGAGCCGAACGCCCCTGTCACCTCCACCGCTTCCTCCTCGCCTGGCGGCTTGGCTCACAGCCTCTTCGTGGCACTAGCTTGGCAGAATTTAAAGATGACCTGGAAATAAATAAATAACTAAAAGAGACTGCCAAAATGCCTCTCCCAGCACAGCCTGCCTCAGTGCGGGCGGGAGGCAGCAGGTGATGTTTCAGCAGCTTTTCGGGCTCGGCAGCAGCGGGGGAGCTGCTCTCTCCTCGGCTGACCCCTTCCTCCCCCTGCCCCGCTGCTCCCTGTGCGGGTGTTCCTGTCAAAATCTCTCAGAATCCCCGCTGGAAGAGGTCGTGCCCATGATTTCGTAACTCTGAAAGGGGGAAACCCCGTGAGCAGTGACGTGCTGGGCTCCGGCCTGGCCGTCCCACTGCGTCCTGCGGAGTCAAGGCAGGAATGTGCGGGAGTGCCAGCAGGCCAGAGCGGGGAAATAGCAAAGGGAAAACGTTGTTTGTGCTTGCTTTCTGTGTGAAGCTCATTAAAAGCCCTGTAATTAGGCAGGGAAGCAGAGGCATGGCTCATGGCAGGGCCCTCTGGAGCCAGCCGGTGCCACCCGTGCCCAAGCAGGGACACCCAGAGCAGGGTGCCCAGCACCACGTCCAGGCGGCTGCTGAAGGGCTCCAAGGAGGAGACCCCACAGCCTCTGGGCAGCCTGTGCCAGGGCTCCGTCACCCGCACAGCACAGAAGGGCTCCTGGGGAAAAAGGAAAAAAAAAATCATAAAAGGAAGGGGATTTACAGGGCAATGACATTCATATCTCTAAGCTAAGGGCTGCCGCAGGATATCTCATCTGCAGTTACACACCTGGCTAACAGGCAGCTGGCACGGCGGCGTTGCATTCGCTCCTGCGGGAGGGAGCCGCGTTGTGCCGGGGCTGTTGCCATGGGGAATATCAGTGTTGGTCAAAACTTGAACGTGCAGCCCAGCACAGCGAGGCTCCCGACTTCCTCTGGCGCAGGGAGAGAAGCTGAGGACGGCTGAAAATGGTGGCAAAGAGGCTGCGGAGGGGATGGGGAATTAGATCATGAAACATTAGAGAGAGAAGGCAGCTGGGAGGGGAACAGAGTGTCAGCACTGAAACAAGAAGCCCCAATAAAAAACAGGCCAAAAGGCAACACGGTTAATTAATTAATTTTCATTCTATTTCAGCGAGCAGGCTCATGTTCAGCACTGACAGTGCCCAGGGTATCACGCAGCTCCAGGAAAATCCACACTTTACTCCACTCAGGCCAGCCCACTGCGATGGCAACGCGTGGAAATAACGTGGATCGATTCCTTGTTGCCGTGATGATTTTTGTTTAAGTGGCTCAGGAAAACCCCACCTTTCAGGACAATTCGTGGTTCGCTCGAGTGTTGGAATGGTTTCAACATGTGCTTAACGGCCTTCAGGAGCCCGGGCCCGTGTTTCTTAGACGTGCTGTGGTGAAGCCAAGACAGCAGCAGACCCGACAGGCTGCTGAGGAATCCCTCTCCCTCCCAGCAGCAGTGTTGCAAAACTAAATCCATTCAGAGTTTTGCAAAACTTCAATTGATGGTGGTGATAAATATCCTCACGGGAACACTCTGTTTTATTTATTTTCTGACTTTTTTATTTTGTTACCTGCTCATGCCAACAATACTTTAAGCACACACAAATTGGACGCCACCCCCCCTTTTTTTTTCTTCAAGGGTGTGGGTCCCAAAGGCAGCCAATTCTCACACCTTTAGCAGGTAAAAGTAACCTTGTGCAGGTGAAGCATCGCTTCAATTGCTCCCTGGAAATGCGCTGATCTGGGTGATTTTATAAAGATTTATTAGTCTAGGACGTGTCACCGAGTCCACGGCATTCACCCACTGAATGCTTACACACTGGGAGCCTGAAGAGGTGTGCAAACAGCACCGGCTGTGCTCTCGCCTCGTGATCACCTTGAGAAGAGCCATCCCAGCACTGCTTCTTCCCCAGATTCGGCACTACAAGTGCTGCACGGGGGCCGCGGGACACCTGGGGTGTGCTGATTTTCTCCCCGTCCGGTGTCCCCGCGTGTTTCCTGCGGGCACCTCTGGTCCCTCGCTGCAGGAAACCCCTCCAGCTGCCTCCACATCTGCGCTGCCAACCCAGCAGTGACTCACGCCGCGCTGCCTGACCCGGCTTGAAACGCTGCACGTAAATCCTGCCCGACGGCTCAGCCACCCCAAAAAGCCCGCCCGCCCTGCCAGCAGCCCTTCCTCCTTGCTGGGAGTTTTCCCTCCCCGAGCCTGGGAACGCGCCATCCCGCAGAAGAAATGAGGATCACCTTTCAGATCTCTCCGCGCCTAGAATACGTTTCCTTTCTTTCTTTTGCATTTTATAAATAGTCCGGCCTTCCTGCAGCTTTTTCCCTGGCCTGGTGACTCATCGTAGACTCATCAGGCTCGTCGCTGCTCTCAAGCAGGGAATTGAGCTCTCTTGCACAAATAGAGAGAGGGAGAGATCCCACCAGCTCAGATCAACAACTATTTATGATGTTTTCCCATGGAAACATGAAATACTTCCTGCTGCCCCGCGGCTGGAAGGATTAGTGTCAGGATGAACCCATGCGAGACTCTGAGGCGATGCCACCGAGGGCAGCTTGTCTGCGTGTCCTCGCCCTGTCCCCTCTGCTTCCCTCTGGGCGCCTCCAGACGGGAACAATTTCATTCTCCTTAGATCACTGCGGAATATTTTTGACCCAGTTACTACACTGAGAATGCAACAGAGATGCCAAGTTTTCCGTTTATTTCAGAAAACGGCCAGGCTTGCACTTTGGGAAGTTGGGGGCTGTGCTTTTCAGCTGCCTACCAGGTAATTAAGCATCCAAAGCTCTCTTTCCTCTCCTTCCCAAGCAGAAGCGTTTAAAACGCCTGAGCTCGCTGTTGGTGGCAAGCACCCAGTGCCAGGCACCTCGCAAGCGCTGCGGAGATCACAGCCCTCGCAATTAAACACTGACAACTTGATGGAATTCAGCCCAGACTGCGTTAATGACAGGATGAGCTCGGGAAGGGTTTGTTAAAAAAAACTAGACTTGACAAACATTAGTTCCTCCTGAGTGTGCTGTGGGCGCTGGGGAGACAGGCTGGGTGTACGCCTCGCAGGTTTCGTGTGGGGTCTGGGGAACATTTAGCAGGCACCTTGATATCCACCGAAACCTTCCAAATAAAATTCAAAGACAGCTCGCAGAGCAGGAGCCTGTAGCGCTCCTCTCCCTTCACTCATCGCTCCTCCAGCCCCAAATTCGGGCTGGAGGTTTTCTGACAGCTCGCGAGCGTTCCCGTGGCGACAGAAGCCTGTTGCCAAAGCAGGCGAGGGAGGGAAACGTCTATTTGCAGCAGCCGTGGCAAGCTGCCAGGGGGACACCTCACGCTGCAGGGCTCGCCGGAGACGAAAACCCTTCCTGCCGGGGCGGACAGAAAGCAGAGGGGAAGATCCTCAGAGCGCGGCGCTGCGCGGGTGGGACGGCCGCAGGAGCCGCCCCGCTTGTCCTCGCAGGCTCCCGGCCGGCTGCCCCGTGGCGGGACCTCTCCGTTACGGCATGCGTTAGTTCACCCGCGCGGCATCCAGGCCTGCCGCAATGGAAATTGTTTGCTCCCAACCGCAAGGGGAAAGCCAGGGCTTTTTCCAGCCTTCTCGCCATCCTCCCTGCAGATTAACTGGGGTGAGCAGACCGAGAGCCTTTGCTCCAGGAACGAGGCGAGCAGCGTGACTCACGTTGTTCCTAGGCAGGGCGCTGCGTCAAACAGGAGCGGCGAGGAGCGCCCCGATCCCACATATCCCATAGGAACAGTGGTGAGTCAACAGCCACGGCTGTGAGATTCGGGAATCCCTGCAGGCAGGGGAGTGGAGCAGGACAAGAAGCCCACACAACAGTGAAGAAGTTCTGCTAGAAAAGGTCTATATTAAAGAAAATTGGTTTTATTGTAAACAAAGTATAAAGTACAACATAAGAAATGTGCAAATCTTTAAGTAGTCACAAAAGAGCGTATCTAATACACTATTTCCAAACTGTCCACTTTCTGGTATGTGTCCTCAACGTAGCATGATAAAATAGAGATAGTGAAAGTTGATGCATTGTTTGTCACAAAATATACAGCTTTAATTCTAGGCGGTGTCTCGACGGCCTCATTTTACTCTTCAAATCACAACTTCCTAATTTAATACAATACATAGCATATCCATAATTCATGTAGTATAAGCCGTCTTTCAGAGAAAAACACCCTCAAGAAGCCTAAGATTCTCATTTTCTTAATCAACCCGAGTAGTTTACAGCTACATTGTTCTTAAAAGTGCACTGTATCTGCTCATGAAAAAAATGCCGTGGTGCAGCGCTTTGAGAAGGTACAAAGGAAACCATAAGCAACACAGAAGCAGAAGCACCGCACGATGCCCGAGGGTGACCAGTTGTAATCAGCACGAGGCCTCCAAACCCCTCCGGGTGCCCGCGCCGTGCCCCTTAGCGCCCACGCACCCACCTCGGGCAGCAGGGCGAAGCTGGCACCGCAGCTGCCCGGCACCTGGCACCACAGTGCCTGCTGGATGCACCCGAGAGTGGGCAGGAGGAGAGGGCTCCTACCAGGAAGAGGCGGCAGGAGTACGAACCTCGCTATCGTCCTCATCTACGCTGTGCTGGAGATTCCCAAGCAGTCGCTAAATCCGCGCTGGGCTCACGCATCAGCTGCGAGCCGTCAGTGCCGCAGCTGTGCGGCTGACATGGAGGATGCGTGAAGCATCTGCCGAATTCAGGAGGCGCACAGCGCGCGCTGCTCTGCTCTACACCCTGCCCTTTCTCTCTCCTCACCAGTGCAAAAGACGCCCGCTGTTCCAGCAGCGCCGTTCATGGCCGAGCACACACTGCCTTTGCCTCTCTGCCGCGCCGCCATCAGCAGCTGGCACTGGAGAACCACAGAGCTGGAGCAAAAGCTATTTTTTTTTGTCTTTTTTTTCCTTTTTAAGACTGGCATACCCAGCGACAAGAGTTAATTCCGCTGTGCTCCCAGTCAGTCCGTCACTGCGCAGCTGCCGAGGGAGGCGGCACAGCGATGTCGTTGAGCTTGCTGACTTCCATTTGCCAGTTGGGTAACTTCTTCGCCGAGAGGTGGCGGCGGGCGTGCTTGGTCAGGTGGTCGCTCCGCATGAACCGCCGCTCGCACATCGGGCACGCAAACTTCTTCTCACCCGTGTGCGTTCTGCGGTGACGGGACAGTTCGTCAGACCGCGCAAACCTCCTCTCACAGCCTTTCCAACTACAGCTGAAGGGCTTTTCTCCTAAAAGGAAAAAAATGAAAAAAAATACCATAAATATCAGCTGAGCAAACACTGTCTTAACAGTACTTGACTTTTTTTTTTTTTTTTTTTTTTAATTTCACTACAACAGCTGAGCCAGATCCTGTATAGGTATTATTTTCATCCACGTGAAGTGTGAGAAAATGTTAATATGCTATTTTTAAAACATGCAGACTCACTATCATCAAGGCACAAAGGATTAAAAATAAAAACCCTCTGGAAACTTAACTCTCTGAGATGCTTTGTGTCCCCAAGGCCAGCTGATTGCACCACTCAGCTCCACCAGCCTGCAGATTACAGTGACCAAAGTGGCCTTGCTGAAATGCTGTCACATTAGTCCCAGCTGTAAGTGACAGAGCTCTGCGAGCCCGCGTGCTAACCCATGCCACTTTCTGCTGCTGTGGTTAAGAGCTGAGGCGTGGGGAAGTTGCTCAAAGATAACCACGGCAGGAACAGCCTGGAGCGGACGCTGTTTTCTTTCATGAAAGAATCCCTTTCAAGTTTTACCTACTTCTGACAAAGGCACTCTTGTGGAGAAGCCTAACGAGGCGCGTTGAACTGCAGAAGGGTACACTCTGCGTTTGGGCAAGGCCTGGCTTCCCGTGCTTGTCACAAGTATTACTGCCGGCCTCCTGGCACGGAGCGGGGCCAACACAAACAAGCTGCTGAATCAACTTCCCCTGCGGGGTAATTCCTAGCAGAGACCAGGCAGCAGCACGATTACACACACAGCGGCAAAAGCACTGCTTCAGTGCTGCCTTGCACATCATTTCATGAACAAACACAGTAACTGCGAGATCCCCAACATCGAGCTGCAGCTTCCTACGCTGCTACGACTTTTAACACCCAGAAAGAATAACCAACCTGTGTGCGTTCGGACATGCGCCTTCAAATGGGAGCTCTTGAAGTAGGTTTTCCCACATCCCGGGTAGTTGCAGACGTGACTTCTTATCCTCGAAGAATCCAGAGGGGGAGTGACTTTGGCTGTGGAAGGCACGAAGCCGGGAGCAGGGGCAATAGGAGAGAGTCTGGTGCCGTTCGGGCTAATGATGGGCGCCTTGGTGCTTGGCACCACGGGCTGGGGCACGACAAACATAACGGCGCCTTTGGGAACTTGAGCGCCCATCAACACCATGGGCTGGCAGAGCGCGGGCTGCTGGCTCGCCGCGGTGCTGGGCACGACGGCGGTCACCACCGAGTTGCTGGCAGGCAGCGGGACCATCTGGCAAATCACTGGCACGGGGGGGGCTCCGCTTCCTGGCACGGGGCACGGGGGTGCCACCAGCGCCGAGCACGGCGCCGCTCCAGGGGCGGACGGATGCGTGCTGGCCGCGGGCTTCGTCGAGGGCTCGGCGCCGCCAGCTGGTTCTGCAGTCTTCCCTTCCGCAGCTGGCAGTTTGCCACTTTCGTAACTCGCTCTGCCCGGCGCCGCCGCCACACGCTGCGCTTCGGTGCTCTGTTTACTATCGGTTTCCCGTGAAACACTGTCCTGGTATTTCAGCACGCTGGCTGTTCTCACCGGGCAGGTTCTGTGATTGCAGAGCTGAGCGTCGGCCGTGTGGCGAATAACGCTGGTCGCTTGTGCCTTCAGAGGCCTGGGTGCCGGAGTCCGGGAGGCCTCCGTGTAAGGTGCGGTGAGGGGCGGCTTGACGGCCTCAGCCAGCGACTTGCAGTGCGCTGCAGGTGGCGCTGGTGGCCCCGGGTGGACGACTTGAGACATCTCGAAGTCCGACGGGCTGTAGGGTGGAGTCAGGCACTGCGGGGAGAAGAGGGAAGGTAAGGGGGGGACGCGTTACCAGCCTGTTCCCACACGCACCCTGAGAAGGGAGCACGCACACACGCACGGTATTAAAGACTTACAAACGCGGGTATTGTGTTGAAGTCTGCGGCGCCAGGAAGCAAAGTCTCGTCGCTCTCTTCCGACATATCAGATGCTGGAGTTATAGGTCTCGCTTCTGTGTATTTCTTGAAGTCGGACTTCCAGTTGCAACTCATAGAAATAAGGGCTTCCACAGCCTCGTAATCGCTTTTTTCGGGGGTATTGTTCCAGAAATATCTCGCATCTCTCTGTTTCTCAGTCATCATCTCCATTTCTTCCTCCTGGTTGGGTCAGGGGAAAAAAATAACCCTTTAAACCTGACCGCCAAGCCTCAGCATTTAGCTGCCAGCTGTCAGAAGGCTTTGTAAAAACAAAACAAAGCGACCCGCGCCCGACGAATACGCCTGATGATGTGGGGGACATGCCTGCATTTCCCTGCCCTCCTTCTCCTTTATATAACGCTGTCACGAAGCGGTTTGCGGGTAAATCTGCCCATCTGGCGAAGACCACGCAGCTCCCGGAGACAAAGACCTCCCCCGAGCCCCCAGCAGCAGCTCCAGCCACCCCACACCGCCAGGGCAGCGCCCGAGACGCCGACACCGACCCTCCCGGCCGAACCCCAGGCACCGCCACAGCCCTTCCCCGCACCGCGCCCCTCCCTGAGGCGGCTCTCACCGGGCGGGGGGACCGAGGGAGCCGCAGCAGCTCCGGGGCCGGGGCTCCGAGGGCGTCTGAGGGGACCGTGAGGCGCTGAGGGGACCCGTGAGGCGCCGCCCCCCCGGCAGCCGTTGGGGTGCGCCGAGGTGACGGTGGCGCGCGCCCAACCGCCGCCCCCCTCCCTCCCGCCCAGCGCCGAGGCCCCGCCCCCTCGCCGCCCCTATTGGCCCGCCGCCCCCCCCCGCCGCGCTCCCATTGGCCGGCGCCGGGCCGAGGCGCGGCCCACGCGAACAAAGCGTGATCGGCGGCTGCTCGGGCCGGGCAGCGCCGCGCGCCGACCTCTCACCCACTGCGCCCCCGCCCGCGGCAGGAAGGAGCCGGGCGCCGCCCGCGCGGCTCCGGGAGGGGGCGGGGCTCCCGCCGGCCTGGCGGACCAATCAGCGCCAAAGGTGTGTGAGGCGCCGGCCAATGGGAGCGCGGCGCCCGCGCGTGATCGGCGGCTGCCCCGCGGCGTGGCCGGGGGGGGGGCGCGGCGTGCGCGCCCCCGCGGGCTGAGTCAGAGCCCCCCCCCCCCCCCCCCGTGAGGGGAGGTCACGTGGTGCGGGGGGCTGAGGGGAAGCCGCCCTGAGGCGATTTAACGGCCGCTAATTAGCCGTTAATTAGCCGGTAATTGCCTCACGCCGCGGCCCCCTCCGTGGCTTGGGGCTTTTTTTTCCTGTCAGGTTTTGTTTTGTTAAACCCCTGCCGTGCTTGCGGAGGAGCCGAGGGGATATAATGCCCGAAGGGGGCTTCATTCGGGGTGACCCCAGTCCGTGCTGCCAGCGGCACCGAGCAGGTGCTCGCAAGCGGCTGCGCTGCGCCTCCGTCGGTGCCTTTCGGCCCAAATCCCCTTTGGTTTGCCCTCTTTGGCATCTGTAGGGTGAGGGACGGGTGCTGATGGGCGATAAAGCCCTGCCGTGCCGCCCTGGGGGGGCTTTGGGGGAGCAGAGAGCTGGCCGTGAGGGGCTGGGCTGGCCCCGCCATCCCACTCACATCCCCTCACGGCAGCCGTGCTCCAAGTCCCTGGGGGCAGCCCTCATCACTGGGGGCACCGAGCTGCTGCTGGGATCCTCCGATCCCTTCTGAGCACACCCTGGGGGTCTGGGGGGTAAAACTGCTTCGCTACGAGGGTCCCCGGTACGTCTCAGACTGCTCTTCCCTTCCCTTCTCCTTCCCCGACACTGCTGCAGGGTGGGAGTGTCAAAACCACCTCTCCCCAAAATAATCTCAGCCTCGGAGGCTGGAAAATGTGACAAAGTGGGCGGCAGAGAGCAGCTGGGGCTGCTTTCCCCACACACAGGAGAAGCCCACCTTGTCCTGCTTTGGGAATTCCTCATGAGCACACCAGGCGAAAACCAGGATTTATATCTATTTCACATTAATCTCGCTTTATTTTACCAGGCGAGCCCTGTTGGTGCGTACGTGCTCACAGCCCTCCTCTCCCCGGTGTTTGCGGCTGCTCTGAGTCAGCGCAGCCCCGTCCTGCCTCGCCTGCTCAGTGCCGTTCAAGGGAAGGTTTCGGAGGCTGTAAAGGTGATTTTCTCTGGCAGTCACCGAGCTGTGACTGTCGGATAAATGCGTTGGCGTTTTTCGCTCAGTTTCCTGGAGGAGCCGGGGAGGTGGTTTTATGCCACCTAGCAGCAAGCTGATGTGTTTGCTTTCCATCCTGACGGCGCTCAGACCTTTGGCGTTCCAGCACTTGCGGGTTATTTATTTATGCCTACGACTCTGTATCTGAAGCCTGAGTTTCCCAGAAAACCACTTAGGCAGCCCGCAGGTCGTATTTTTCTGGTGTGGAAAGGTAAATTGTTGTGGGATCAGGAGGATAAATTTAGGGAAGAGATTTGGCATCTCAGCCGGTAAATCACTGCCCAACTGCGTACCTTCAGTCCTGTCCAGCAGTCAAAACCTGAATTTCAACCTGCTGTTACCTGTGGCTTCGTCAGGAGGAATTTAGAAGGAGCTCTAAGTTGCTCCTTTATCCCAAAGTCTTGGCTTTGACGTGCTGATGAGCAAGAAGCCGTATTCCACAGTGGATGACGGGCCACCGATGGGTATTTTTAACCTCTGGTATTAGATGTGTGCTTGTTTCACAGAAAACTGCAGGTGGGTGGTTATTTTTGTCAGATGAGAAGGAACCGAGGTAAGTAAATGAGTGGCTCAGTACCCGCTGGAGATTGCCGCAGGTTTCGTGTTCAGTTCCTTCAGTGCAGGATCAGGTTGGACACCAACCAGAACCTTCCTCAGCCCCGCGGCTCTCACAGGATCTGTGTTTCTTTGCAGGACACCACGACGGTACCGGCTACCGCCCTGCTTCCCATCTGTCGTTTTAGGAAGGGCAGCCAGGGCTTTGATGTGGCCCAGCCAGCCAAGTGGCATGCTCTCTGCGTGCCTTGCCTGCCGAAATCCGGGGAATGCTGCGGAGTGGAAATCAGGAGTTCATACGGGAATGGTTTGGTGATTCTTTCCGCGCGGCTCATGCTTCGTATTTCACCTCACACGGCGTGACCCAGGGTTTATTTCTGTTTAGCAACTCATGCGTTCTTTCTTCGTTTGTGCAGCGCTGGTGGGTTTAATGACACGACAAATAAAGGGCAACACTGCTGGGCCCTAAGCATGATGCAGAGGTGTGCCTTTGGAAAGGGCAATGCCAAGTGGCATTGTTTATTTGCGGACAGCTTGGAAAGTCTCAGGAAACACAACTGAAAGCCTTTTCTGCTTTCGAGGCTGACTTCTACACCTTGAATGGCATATTTGTTATATTCAGAGCTTTCCCGCTGTCACGATTTAATTAACGCTTTTGTATAAAACCCAGCTGATCAACCTAAATTACTGTTAGCAAAATCAGATATTAAGAAGCTGATTTAAGTGAAAGGAGAAGACAGCCTGCGAGCACTAACAGTGAGCGCGTGTAGCTGACCAAGCCACCTGTCCGTGCTCTGATCAGATGAATATTTTTCCCGATGGAAGTGTTAGAAGTACATTTGCTTGCTTTTTCATGCCAAAACTGGATTTGCTTGTTACGCGGTGACTTAATAGCTGCTGCATTTCAGGAGTTCCTCTGGTGGCCTGTATCCTGGAGGGATGAAGACAGTGGAGTGAGCGGGGCATTTCATCTGACATATTATCGTGGTATGGAAGTCAGCCGGGACTTTCCTCCTTCTAACAAAAGTAACAGCATGTCTACACCCCCAAATACACGTGTTTTGGTAACAGTCATGTGAATAAAGGTCATTCTTTTTTTTAAGCCTACCTTCTTTTCATATTTTTTGAACTATTGACTAGTTTCAGCCACGTAAGACAGATGCGGTGGAGCAAAACTCTGAGTAAATTTAATATTGCAGGAACCACTACCAGTTGTATGATGCTAACATGTGATCCAACCCCCACTGCATATGTGTTAGCTCATATTCAAGCAAGCAAATAGTTTCTGGATAGGGAAATGCAGGTCCAAAATGGCAGGTAGTAAGTCCTCCATACAGGAAAGACTAAACAGTGCCCAGTTTGACTCCCCGCACCCAAAACAACCCTCCAGTATGTCTTGGCAGGCCTTGAGCTCTCCTATCCCAGAGCTATCTCTTGCCAAATGCCTCTGGTCACATACCACACCCTTGGCATCACAGCACAAAACACAGCACTGGCATGCTGCTAGGCAATCATCCCGCAATTAGTAATTGATTTTTTTTTTTCCTTAAGACGTCACAGGAACTAAGGGCACCCTTTCGGGGCCCGAGGAGATCAAGGCCTTCTGCCTCATTTACACAGACGTCACCGGAGTCGTGGCTTTGCTGCTCGGGTGGCCCAGATAGTCTCTTGGCAGCATGGCAAGAATTGAGCAATATTTTTTTTATTATTATCATTTTTCATTCATTATCATTTTATTATCATCCAGTATCTGAAGCTCGCCCCAGGGGGATGTGCCTCGGCCCTGCGTCTTGCCGTTGGAGACGTGCACTTCGGTCTTACAGCTCACGGTTGTCATGAGGCAACCCTTGGCTCAGCTCCTCTGCCCTGCAGCTCGTCCTTGGAGGCACGCTGCACCTCGGTCCCACCAAGTGATGGCATCCGTGGTGATTCCCAGCCTCCAAAGGGCAGTGGCAGTTCTCCTGTCTGTGCAGGAGGGTCCAATAAGTGGCCAAACTTACTGCGACGTGCCTTGACCTCCAGCAGGCTCAGTGCCGTGACCACTGCCCTGGGGAGCCTGTCCCAGTGCCCGACACCCTCTGGGTGCAGACCCTTTCCCTAACCCCCAGCCTGACCCTCCCCTGTCCCAGCTCCATGCCGTTCCCTTGGGTCCTGTCGCTGTCCCCAGAGAGCAGAGCTCAGCGCCTGCCCCTCCGCTCCCCTCGTGAGGGAGCTGCAGGCCGCCATGAGGCCTCCCCTCAGCCTGCTCTGCTCGGGGCTCAGCAAACCAAGGGACCTCAGCCACCCCTCACATCTCTGGACCCCTCAACCAGCTGAAAGTCCAAGGTCTCCTCTCTGCAAGAGGAAGAAGGGCCCGTGGGCGAGGTCAGTGCCTGGAGGGCAGCAGATGTCTCTGCACGCAGCTCTTGCAAAACAGCGGCCGAGGAGCACGGCGGGCGCTGGGGAGCGTGCTGGCGTGGGAGGGCAGCGCAGCCCGGGCAGGAGGCCTCGCTCAGTTTATTCCATGGGGCAGCAGCCGACTGCCACTGTCTGTCAGGGGCAGCAGAGGCAGAGAGTTACTGGGGTTACTTTTCAGGGTACAGCTGGAAGACTGGGGTCACAGGCTTTGTGACCAAGCAGTTTTTAGAGCTGATTCACAACTGTAGCTTGTTTAAAAAATAAAAATAAAGAAGACTTGCTTAAACCTAGGTCCATTCTGGGAGAGACTTGGCACTCATTTCTCACTACTCTCAAAAATACTTAGTTTGATGATTATTTTTTTTTCATTTTCAACATTTTCCAAGTATTTTCCAGTCAATGAGGCAACTTGGTGTGGGTTTTGTAGGTGAGCTGTGCTTTCACACCACTATGACTGGCTGAAGGCTGGCTGACACGGTCCCTTCCAGCAGCCCGTTAAGCCTCGTCATGGGTGCTGCTGCTGAAAAGCGGCTGTGGGTTCCGCAGTACTGGCAGCACAAAGGCATTCTTGCAAATTGCTCTTTCATCTCACTTTGTTTAGGGACAGAAAACGCTGATATCTGGCAGACAGAAAGAGGGCGTGATTCTGCAGCTGTTGATTCCCAGAGTGGCGAATTATTTGGAGCAGGGACTGAAAGACAGCACGTGAAAGATAGATCCCTACCAGGAGAAATCATGTGTCCGGCTGCTGGGTTCAGGAGCCGCTCCTGAAGGCCGTGTTTGTTTATTTGATGGCACCAGTCATTGTAAAAGAAACACTGATGTTGCAATGTTTATGTGCATGTGCGTGTTTGTTTTGCAGCTGGAACAGTTTTAATCATCAGTCGGAAAACAGCATCATCCCACTCTGAGTGGTTGGGATCACGTGCTTACCAGGAACCAGCTTCAGATCCCTCCCAAAAAATGGACATTTCCTGCATCAGTGGGAGCGTGGGTGGCACAGAAAGCAGCAAACAAGAGCCTGGGGTTCCTGTGACCCCCCTTATTTGACAAAGCCTTTCATGGACACATTTGCCACATTTTTGTTCCGCTTATGTTTTCTTATATCCATTACATGTACCTGGACGCACAAGCGGTGGGTGCCCTCCTCATGGGTTCTGCTCATGATCAGTGTGGGTTGACACCGGTGCTGGGACACGAATACAGACAGAAGTAGCACAGGTGGAAGTCCTTTGGCTTCTTTCATCCTCAGGAAGCTTTGACATTAACCTCGAATTCAAAGCAACCTCAGGAGACCAAAAGATGCCTACGGCTATAGGCTGTACCGTACAGCTCTCTGGAGCAGGTCACATCTGTGATAATTCTCCAGAAAGCTCTGTCTGCTCTTCTGTCTCCTGGAGAACACTTGGGAATCCCTCAAGCTGGTGCGAGGTCCCCTCTCTACCTCACCCCAGTGTTTTCTGCCCCCCTTTGAGCTGCATTGTCACGTTTTACCAGTTTGATGCTGCACTTTGGGTCTGTTTCCTCACCTGCAGCGAGTTAAAGGCTTGGATTTCATACAGGAGCGATGAGAGGCCTTGTGAATGCTCGTAGTCACAGTGAAATCCGTGGTATGGTATCGTCCTGGCTAACAGAACGATGGAAGGCAAAGCTGAGAAGCTGCCGTACATACCTGTAAAATAAGCCCCTGCCTGAAAAGTATCTGTTAATCTGAAGAAACCACGCTGAAGGAAGCTTTATGAACCCCTCGGTTCACCCCGCGGGTGCCCATTCATAGCACCGGAGCTGCTCAGCCCCAACCCACCTCCACACGGGGCTGTTTGGTTCCTGCAGCGCTGCGTGGCAGCTCTGGCTCGATGCCCTTAAATAATCCTACTGGCACCGTGTGCTGGGGAGCGGGAGGCTTTAGAAACCTCTGGGTCAAATTTACTCTTGTTAGATAAACAATCAGTATCGACTGGGTTGTCTGATAGACAAACCGAGCGGCCTTTCAAACACCGTGGGTAGCTGGGGTTCATTTCGGTGTATGAAGTCGGAATCCCTTGAAGAGAAGTCACTTTTGCTGAAGCCCGTACAAATCCAGGTACTTGTGCACACGGGTAGGAAGGTTTTCAGGGACACAGCATGGATTTGGATGCTCGCTTTGTGTGTTTTACTTGGACACTTGAATCCCTTAGGCAGATCTGAAAATCTCAGCTGTAATTCTTTTAGTACATCAGGGCAAGAACTTTCCCCTTTTGGAATCATTTCTAAGAATTCCTTTTGCTGCCATAAAATACGAATTAAAACGTGTTTAAGGGGATTTCTTTTTGTATTTGTTCCTCCAGGTATGTCCTTTTATCTTACCCATTTACTGTTCAGTTTAGTGAGGAAGCTCTCAAGTCACAGTCTATGCAAATTTTGTGCTGAGGAGGGCAGCAAGGAGGTCGTCAGCGCTAAGCATAAATTTATAAAGGCCCTTTGTTATTGCGATTATTTATACAGATTAAATGTCCTGGAAAGGTTTTCTCACCTGAAACCTCTCAGCAGTGCAGTTACATATCAGACCTCCAATATACATCAGGAAAGTGCCCTATGGCCCCGCCAGCTGCGGCATCTGCACATACAGACAGGTATTGGGTGCAACCAAAAAAAAAGAGTGAAATCCTGCACGCTGCTCTCTGAGCTCTCAGCCCCTTCTGCTGCGGAGCCACCTCCCCAAGGGGAGGCCAGCACAAGCCCAACGCTTCTCCTGGAGCTTCCTGGCAGCTCCCCATGCAGAGGCTGAATATTTCAATTTCTTTAAAAAAATTAACCATATACTTAATGTGGAGATGATGCCTTCTGAGAGAAAATGCAGAAGCTTGACAATGACACATCATTGGGGAATTTAAAGTAGTCACTGTAGAGGAAAAAATAAAAATAAATTGAATGTTCAAAGAAAAGCCTGATGATATAGGAACACACGGCTGAGGCCAACCCGAACACCTCTCCCCAGCTTGGGTTGGAGCGCGGGGAGCATCCACACCCGGAGAGAGCAGCAAAATCTGTTCTGCTCTCGCCTCCCAGGCAGAAAATTTCGGCTCCCAGCTCGGCAGGGCCGGGAGGCGATGCCTGGCTGCTGCCAGCAGCTGCAGCCCGCAGCGTGGGCGGGCGTCAGGTGCTGTTCCCGGCCCCGCAGGGATGAGCAGATGAGTGGCTGAGTGCTGCACGGCGCCGCGAGCAGAGCTGCGCCCACGCCGCAGGTCGCGCCCCGCTGATAGCAGCAGCCTTGAATCCAGGCCAGAGCAGCTCGGCACGGCTTTGGAGGCAGAAGAGAGCGGTCTCTGCACACCCCTTCGCCACCTGGATTCACACAAAGTGGGCCCAGCAACACCAGCGTACGTTAAAACCCCCTGTTTTTATGGTCCTGCTGAGCGCTGCAGCAGCAGCTCCCCTGCCCTGTCCCCGCAGGCATTTCAGCGAGCAGCTCAGCGAGCTCGTGACAAATATTTGAGGTTTTCCCAGCAGCACAAGGAAGGGTCACGCTGTTCAGACAGCACGGGATTGAGCAAAACACACCCTCAGGATCCAACAATTGTACTCACCGAGTCCCGTTGGCCATGAGCATCGTGTTTACTGTGAGCGTTACATTTAAGGGTGCTGACAGGGCTGGCAGTGCACAGCCCTCAGGGGACAACCCACCCACACCGCTGTGCTCATGGCCAAGGGACCAGGAGCAGCAGCAGCAGCGAGGCTTGTGCCACTGAGAGCTTCTCTTCCCCCTGATTCGCTGATGAGCACAATTAGCTCTGTCCTCCGTAGCTGTGCGGGTAATCCTATTAATGCACCTAATGCAGATTAAAGGCTGTGCGGCTGCCACGGGATTAAGACACAAAGCAAAAGACAGCCTGGGATGCTTCGGGGGCAGACCTCGACAACAGGGCACTCATCACCCCCAGCACAGACACACACACAGCCATCCTTCTCCGAGGGAAATCAGGATTGGGAAGCACAAACTGCACCCAGCAGCTGCATCCTCAGCCTGCCCTCCCTCGGCATTCCCAGTCCCAGGTTCTGCTTTTCCCCTGCCCTCTGGGAAAGCACTTCAGGTGCGGGACTCTCACACCATTAAAGCATCAGTAAATTACAGGACTGAATTATACACCACTACTCACATGAAACATTCGATTTTTATAAAGGGAAAGTGGGAAATAAGAGTCCAGATAGCAACCAAGAAGCTAGAAGTCAGCACACTGCTTCTAGCAAGGGAAGAATAAACATGTAATTGTCCAACATCCCTCTGCTGGTTAGGCTAGCGAGGACAGGCCACCCTCAGCACATAACCACTTTCTTCTCACTGTCAGGCTGCCCTGGCCCCACACTGGGCACTGCTGCCTCCCACGTGCTGCTGGATCCCCTTCATTCCCCTTTCAGATGGGGCTGAGCCCTCGGTAGCACAGCCAGCCACGCCACTGCAGGAGCGAGACTGAGACCAACCATGTGGGCCGTGGGCCACGCTTTGGCTGAGGGTGGGACTCCCTTAAAAGAAATTAAAAAAAAAAAAGTTCAGCTGATGAGCAAGGTCAGGCATTACACTCCAGAACATCACTTACTCAGCTGCAAGGACTGGAGGTGTTTTGTAGAGGTAATTAGAGCTACAACACTGTTTTTTCACTATCTTCTGAAGCAACTGCTTCTATTTAGTTATGGATTTTTTTAAATTCTGCATACGGCCTCCTAAAACACATTAGGATTACTCTACTGGCCCCCTGGAAAGCAGCAATTCAGGGCACAGGAGAATATACCTGAAGTGGGGACACATCCAGTGATGGATCCACAACACTACCTTTAATTTTTGAGCCAATGAAGGCCAATTACTTGTGCAGCTGCTCAGTACATGTGAAGCTGGCATAGCTTAAAGCTGTTTGTAGCCTACTGTTGTCTCAAGTTGTGGCCCTGCATCTTCCCTGGGAACTGGCGTGCAGACTGAAAGTGTGTATGCCAGTACTTCAAAGAGGTGGGATACATTTCATATGAGATGAGTGGACTGGACAAAATGATCAGTGAAAGGCCAACTACCATCGCTAGCTGTCGCAGCAGGTCAGCAAGAGCAGTGTCCTCAGTCACCCAGTGGAGTTGCAGACGTGTATTGAGCAGGACAAAGCTACATTAACTCCATGTACTATAGAGAAATCGTTCCACTTTTATATTGTCCGTAAAATGCTGAGTGGCAACAACAATATAAACAAATAGCAACACTTAGCAAATTGAGTTGAAATACATGCAGTGTGCAGACTCCAGATTGTTTTGAATGGCAAGCTTTCTAGCACAGTGAATATTTCTGCTGTGGTCACACTGTATCATGTAACTTCAACTGACCTGAAAGTTAAAAGTTTTCCTTAAAACTGCATAACAGAATTCTGTTAAGTTACCTTAGACAACTACAGCTTGTATGTTACAGTCAAAAACTGTAAAGTCTGTTTTGCCTAAGGAAAGGTTTTAACTAGTAGACAGAACTGGGTGCATGTTGATTTCTTGAAATTTAAGGATGGATGGTAATTCAGGTTTCAAAAAAAAAAATGATAAAAAAAAAAAGAACACAGGCTTCTGACTATCATTACTAGACCATTGTCAAAACAGAAGTCATTTTGTACTTTTAAGCTAGCTGGTAGAACTGTTCTGACAAGTTGAGTCCAATCTGACATGTTTGCTCTGTAGCAAGTTCTTTTTTTCCCCCCACTTTCAATTAAAAAAAAAGTCATCAAGTTTTACAAAATCTTTGCACCTTACAGAATGAAAGGTTAAGATTTCCTACCAGCTGGCACTCACTTAAAATATACTTGCAACCAAAAGGTAGAAATTTTGTTTCTGACTAAAGGTTTAAACCCCCCCGCCTTTGAGTAGAGGATTCAGAATTTAACACACCATTCCAAAACCCTGACACCCCTCCATCCAATTCTCACACGAGATGAATTTAAGAAGTGAAAAAGTACGAAAATCAGAAAAGGACCCAGAAAAAAAATCCAGAGGCTCCAGTAACAAAGAAAGCCCCTGAATGGTTTCAGCAGTTCAAATTACTCGATACGGATGACATACATACTTCTGTTAGTATGCATTACCTTCACTTTGTGGGTTTATTTAAAGAAAGTCCAGTGCACAGCCCTTCTAGTAAGAGTTCACACTATACAGAATGAGCTGAATTTGGAAGTTGTACTACTCACTGAACACCATAAAAAAAAAAGCTTGTAAAGCTGTACTAACCCATGCTGCCTTAGGGGCACTACATGCATGCTAGCTACAAGACCACCTCATCTTTGTACACTTATCATCTATTGCAGGTTTGCTATGTGGTGTTAGAACAGCAGCTAGGGCCATACTATAGAACTAAACACCACAACTTGCATTTTAGCCTTCCAGGAACTTACGACTTTCACTTTGTACAGATTTATCAAGCTGAAATTACTTACTGCTTAACGCAAAGCTGAAAGAATGGGCTAAAGAGAAGAAGGCTCCTCAGTCCTGTACAGATCTATCTATTTTATAGCTGTATCTTCTGCCTAGCCCCTCCCAAAGTTAGCCTGAAAAACAGTAAAATCTACACAAAGTTTTATTGCAATCATACAAGGGATACATCAAGGGTCAAATACAACAAATACTATGATGCAATTTTACATTTATTAAACTACAGTTCAAAGCACAAATTTACACATTCTAAATACACTAAACATCTAATGAAATCACACTGGTCTCCCACTGACATTTGATATATCTGGGCGAAAGACAATAACTTTACAAGACTTTTCTAACAGGAATCCTTAGTATAAAAACTGTGTACTTGTATGTAAACTGTTGAAGAACCCAAGTGATGGGTTTCCATCTCCACTAAGTCATCCATTTTGTTGCATATTTAAACGCTCAGGGGTTGCACAAACTTAAGTTTAAATTTGGATGCCATTATCTAACCCTCCCACCCCCCAGTGAATTGTAGCTGTAGCTTGTTTTGCCTGGTCCCCATTAGCTATTACTACTTTTTTCAAGTTTTGAAGAGAATGAATTGAAATTCAAGATTGTTCCATTTCTTCCACACTGGAATGTTGACCAGACAAACTACAGACTTGCAACTGCAGGTCTAAATGAAGCGTTAATGCCTGTTTAAGCTGAAGTGGAAAAGCGGTCTTCTGGGCTCAGCTGAATGCAAGAAGGCACAAAGAAGAAGTTCTTCATCAATGTGTCTGAAGTAATTCCAGCATCTTGCATCTCATCCCTGCAGCAAGAAAAGTATGAGTTGTAACAAGGAGCTTGTGTACAATTTAATTTCAGAAACCAGCCTTGGAAATAGCATTTGAAGTCTACTGCCCCTGGATATGTTGACCTCAGCCTCAGCAGAGGGGAGAACTGACTACGCACGTTCATGGCAGACACAGAAGGGCCGTGATCCACTGACAGGTGTGCAGGGACCTGGCTCCATAGGCACTGGAACATGGCCCAATTCTTACTGTCCATACAACTGTGCTAGGACCCTTCCTGTCTACAACCTGCAATGCCAATACCGTATGCAAGTTACAATTAGGAATTGTATTAGGAATTTCGTCATTTTTCCTAACTGTTTGCAAATGCAAAGTCTTCTAAGTGTAAAATTTCCCAGTTGGATTAGGGGAACCTCAACAGTTGATGTTGAACATGACTCAGGAGCAGCTACCAATAAACTCACAACAGTTCACGTTATGCTCTCCTTTGTCAACCCTAAAGCAAAGTAGGCATGTTATTACAGCTCTCAGTTTACTCTTAGCAAAAGTCAGACACAATAATTAAAAAAGAACCACACCACACGAAAAAGGCACGCTCTTCTGCTCAGTTGCATCTTCCTGTATTTGCCATCATAAAAATAGTTTATATCTGGCTGCGTGCATGTGCTCCTGAAACAAGTGAAATCTTGCAGCTATCAAGAATTTTCTTACCAGTCACTGAAAGACATCATGTAGTAAATCAGTGGCCTCTGATAGTCGTTAAAGGTAGACTGTTCACCTAAGGTACCAGAACCCATGTTATCAAAGATCAGCCAATCTCCAACGCTCAGCTCAGGAAGAAGACAGTTTTCCACAATTTGATCAAGCTCATCACAGGATGGACCCCAAAGGCTGCTTGCGAACAGAGGCTCATCTTCCTTGTATTTCTATACAGAAATGTACCAGTAATTCTGGCTTTAGTTATTCAGTAAGAAAATGTTCAAGTATACAAAAGGATAACTTTACAAATAACTACACACATGATTTAAAAAAATATATGTTGTATATATGTATTAAATATATGTTATAAAAATAAAATTGTAAGAATAAGGCCTCTCTCTGAAGAATACAGAAGGACTCACCTTGTGAACCCCTGGGTTAGTATTCAGTTTCTCAGACAATTTACTCGCAAAAGAACCATAAACACCATCATTTATGTAATATGTAAATACTGGTTCATCATCATTCCTGGCTTGCTCCACTGGAAGAAGTAAAAAAAAAAAAAAAAAAAAAAAAAAAGTAGTTATCTTGCATGTATTTTTTCAGTCATAAGTTAGGTTGCAGAAAAACTAAAGTCAACTGTTTTCCCCTGAAAAAGGAGTCCATGTATCAGAATGGAAGGATTATGGGCAGAGTAATCAGTACAAAACAAGATTAACAATTCAGTTGGAATATTAAATGTGAGGCTTAGCAAAATAAGTATTTTCAGTAACAATCACTAAATAATATAAGGCCTGCTTTAGCAGACAACAAATCAGCTTGGTTTTGTACTTTTCCATGTTAGTCTAATACAGACCCTTCCAATACACCTGATGTAAAGCACCTAATCTAGGTTTAAGCACTGACAAGTCAAACCTAATAAATACACCAGAAATGCCAAACCTCTGCATTTCATTTTCTTTGTTACATTTATAATATATGGTCAGAACCGAAAAGGTGGTTTACAATGCAGCAAAAGGTATATATTAAATACATGCCAGAACAAACTAGTCCATCCTGGCTAAAAGTAGTGAGCAGTTGTCTCTACCGATTCAGAGCACACTAAAGATAAACACATTGCTTACTTCCAGAAGGAAGAAGTTTGTCATACTCAACAGTTTTCTTTGCAATGATGTTAACTGCTAGTGTAAATGCAGATGAAACATAATAACATCCAGGCTCTGCGATCACATCAACACCAGATTCCTTAGGAAAGTAGGCATCCAGCAGTGGCCTGATGACATGATTAACCTAGGAAGTTGAAATCACAAATAGGACACATGTAACTCAGGCTATACATGTATATCACACACACACACACCCTCTGAAGACAGCAGCGTACAGTTCTAGAAAGCATGACAAAAAGCTTACTCTATTCCTCTATCATGACAAGTACCCTTACCCAGAAGTGCAAAATTTACAAAAAAAGTGTTTAAATATAGGTCATTCTGCTGAAAACTGACAATTGAACACCATGAGCCTGAGTATCATACAGTCCCTCCTCCCAACCAAAGCTCATGCTGAGGTTCACTAAAGACAACAGATAACGTGAAGTTACATACAAAGCCAGAAGAACAGCACACATGCCTTCGTGTGACTGGTTCTGAATGTTTTTGCATTAGAAACAGAATGACTGTTTTAATGCTGATGCTCGAATCTTAAGCCATATTTTTGATTATTTAAGATTAAGAATTAAGATCCAATTTCTGCCAAATCCACGTTAAAAGTTTCATTTAAAAGCAAAACCATCAGTCTTCAATTCTAAAGCAAAGTGCCTGAAGCTTTTGTGCAATAGCAATACAGTTTACGATCCAAAGCATGCTAAGCAGTCTTTGCCCAAACCATGCAAGAGCAATCAGTTAAACATACAATATATGGGCCAGTAACTTTTTTTTTTTTTGTGGCTAATTCACCGCAGCAGAAGTTATGTCACAGATTGAACTATGGAAATCAGGGTTTACCCGATACAGACGCGATTTAAAAGGACTGATTATACTACCCAGAATAAAGAATGTAAAACCAATTATTTGGATCTTATGGCTTACAGTTTAGTATGGAATTTAGAGTAAGCTTCAGCTATCAACGTTAGTTGCTGTTTGAAGGTGAAACACTTAAACTTAAATCAAAATAAGAGTTTGAACTTTCAGTAATTTGCATACCTCTTCAAGCTGAAGTTCTGAACCTGTGAAGCCTCCACCAATATCCAACATGTTCATCTTAAAGCCAAATTCTTCCTAAAATACATAGGCAGAACAGAACATAAATACAGAGACAACCGTAACTGTAAAATAATGCTTTTTACTGTGGATATTTTTTATCAGGTTATATTTTGAGCATATTTAGCAAAGTATAGTCTGGCGAACAAGTTTTATAATTTTATAAAAATTTTTATAATTTTTTAGTAAAAAATAGTGCAGTTCCATTAAACCTAGCCGTACTAGTAGTGACTAGGATGTCAATAGAGGCTGGTTGCACAATCCTCACGTAGAAGTCCCACAGCAACGTCAACTCCCATTTTGTGGTATTTGTTATATTCAGACAATATCTGTGGATCAGGGTGGTGCATTTTGACAAGAGTTATGGACTCACTCATCTATATAATACAAGTCTTTCAGACATTGCTTGTGTGACAAGTCTGCTACAATGAATTCACACAAAGATCAGTGAGAACTTCTGTTTTGTTGCCCTCCGTGTGTAACCTGTCACAGGTAATGCACTAACTGCAATAATAAGAGTAAAGAGATTAATTTAGATTCTTCTCTATTTAGTTTATAGGCTTCCCATTTATACAAAAATACTTTGAGAAGTGATTTTTGAATTTCGCAATATGGGAAATACACGTAGAACATGTAAGACTCATTTACGTGAGTCATCTGAAGCATCTAATAAATCCATTCTTCATGCAAATCCAGATTCCCACCACCAAAATACGGCATCTTTAACATATAGGCATCGTGGCAAACAACCTCAGAAATCATGTGCACCAGGTTAATAGTTCTATCATGATAAATGACGAGATACAAATGGTTAAAATTTTAATATAACTTTTTAAAAAGCCAATTGTGTATTTGCAGTATTTGAGATTTGAATTTCAAGAAGCCTTTACCAAAGCAAGGAAATGATTTTATTTGAAAACGAATACTGAGTAACAGCAGTTGTTTATTTCAGCCATTTAGCTTCATTCTTTTCTGGAAAGTAGGTCATCTTAGCAAGTATCTTTGTTTTTTATGTAAATATATGAACTCTTTTTCCAGTGGTGCCTGAAAAAATGTAAAAAACTATAAAAACTGTAAAAATACTGGCATGCTAGGCTACTCTGTCAGTGGGACAGCATTCATTAACTTTTGTCCACAAGAAGATCGTAAGGTCTGTTTTACCTCTACCACATGCCTCACGATGAAGCATTTAGTGCCTTATTAGAAGGTTTTTCCCTACATGGATATACTCTGGGAACACTGCGGTTGGCTTGTTAGTCTGATTAGAATAGAACAGATCCTCTACTGAAGCACATGCAGGCGAGTTATCTCCTACTTACAGCCATGTCAAACACACACCGAGCATCAGATATAGCATGAATGTACGTTTGCAGTTCCTTGCAAGAGCCTGAAACATGAAATCTGAAAGAAATAAAAAGGCTGTTAATGCACAGAACCTTGCAGCTTTCAGACTAAGCAAATTGTTTCATTATCTACAACTGCAGGGGAAGTAATTTGTTTCCAAGTGGGTACAAGACAAGTTTGCATGGTTATATATTGACAGTGTAAAGAACACACCCAGATGATTGCCTTCTCTTCCCCTGGATTCCACATGAGGCCTAGCTTAGCTTAGCAACCTCTTACTGCTAAAAATATCCTACTACAGGCTCATATTTAAGAAATAAGAGACTCACAGAACCTTTCAGTCTCTGCTCCTAAAGAGGTTACAAGGTTTTGTAACCTTGTCCAAGTTGTCCATAAGGCTTAAGTAGTGCCAGAACACTGCTAGCAGCTGAGGTAATAAAGTGGGCACCAGCACACCCCCAGCCTTCCTACTACGGTCTGCTAGTTCAGGACAGACCGTGCTCAGATACCCATCTGAGCCATCATCACCTATTCAATTCTTTTCAGAATACCAATCCAGCACAAAGGTTATGAGCAACACTGACTTTTTAAACTTGAAATGCACAAAAACTACATGTTCTTGGTTAAAGTTGGCATAGATGTTCTGGATATTAAAGCAAAATGTTTATTTCCTCAGTGTCATCTACTTTTAGAACAGATTCATCATTTTTAATGATTATAGTACTGCCATCCTCTAACATCAATTCTGGGTAGATTTAAATCAAAACAAAAATGTTTAAAATCTCCAAAACCTTTTGTTTTAAAATACTTTTTTGCTGTTTTGACAACCCATCTCATTTGACTGCTTTCTGAAACCATTTGTGAATGTCATACATTAGGAGCTGAAGTTAGATGAAACAAAAACTTGTGTGCATTTTTCCTCCATACAGTGAAATCTTTGTGTCAGGCTTAAAATTAAAATACCACAGATGATTTGGAAGCTCTCAGAACACCAGGATTCAATTCCTGTCACTAGCACGTCAAAAACCTTTCTGAATACTGTGTCTTGATGATCAAGAAGCAACACAGGACTCAGCTCTTTGAAAAATCTAACCCCATGTTCACCTTGTGCAAAAATCTGTCCAAGCTATCTCATGTTATACTAGCAGCTTATCTGGTCTGCTATTTAATACTGGAGAAAAATAAAAATCAAGTTGCTGTGGAAGTTCAAGAGCAAAAAGAGGATGAGACAGGTTTTTAAACCTTGCTTTAACACCAGCATAAAGATTTTTGATACTCTATTTCAAATCACTTCCACATCAGTAGTAGTTACTTTGTTTCACACCAGTTTTTGCTTGGATATTAGTGCTTTGCTTGGAAGCAAAAAATCATGATCCAAAAACTTTTATTTCTAAATCCCTGTAAAAGAGAGTGCCAAAAAAGGGGAAAAAAGTCCTTTTGTGCTGTAGTTCTAAGTCTTGAACACATCATATAAACATCAGCTCAGCCAGCAGAGAACAATGAAGTTACTCACTTAACACCAACTATTTGGACTCCCAACTCCTTAGCACATTCCATCAGATGCCTACAGTTCTTCAGGGTGGTGCCAAACTTCATATTCATCTCCTCATCAGCAGTAATGTCTTCTGTGGCAATGTGCAGTAAGAGCCTAAGAGAAGGGGAAGATGATTGGGGCAGTTGGTTTACATCATCAGCACATGTGAAGCCTGAAGACTGTCAGAAGTATGTTGATTATGTTGTCAGGACTCCAGCTCCATCGATGGATGAGTCAAGTGAACCTAATAAAAACAATCCTGTACAGAGAAAAAACTAGCAATTAGGGGCTAAAACATGGAGCCAACAAGGATAAGGGATTTCGAAATGCAGCAACTAAGACTCTTTTGTAGCAGCAAGAGTCTGTTGAGTGCTGTAATAAAAGAGAACGTTACCTTCTAATAAAGTATGCTTTCCCTAACACCCTCACTGACTGTAACATGCTTTTCCCATCTCCGTTCTCCTTTGTAGCCCAGAGTAGAGGATGGAGAACCCCCTTGAGTCAGTCTTGTGTCAGATGTAACACCTGGAAAACCCTTGGCTGACACATTTAAAGTACAGCCTGGCCACATCCCTCTGCCCCCCCTCAGCTGAGGGCATGGCTTGGGGGTCCCCACTCTTCCCCTGCTCTCTGCAGGCTCTTGTGGAGCAGCAATGCAGTCAGCACCACCTCCTACAGCCTTAGGCAGTGAGATAAGGTCCTCCCTCAGGTCAAAGCCTAACTCTAAGTAGGCTCAGCAAGCCTCAGCATCAGTCCTTCACCTGCATTAAACAACACTTGAGTGGCAAAGGCATGCTTATGTCAAACCCTTTCCAGGTACACCCCCAAAGTTTACAAATTCAGACTGCTGCCCGCTAAGAAACTCACTGGCTTTCCCACTCCCCCAGCCACAAGAAAGATCACCTTATTAGCCACGTGGTAAACACAACAGAAGTTGTGTCATGTTATACACTGACTGCTCAGGAGCACGTTACAGTTAGCCAGCAGGAAGGGCATAAACAAATGGCAAAGCTCTGTGCCCGAAATAAAATAGTTCTTTTCCAGAGATGCAACAAGCAAATTTAGCCTAGCCATGCCAGAACATGTCAAACTAACACCTACCTTGACTTCTGAAAGTCCTTTTCAAATGTCTCACAATATGTTTAAAATGCATTTTGTAAAGCCAAAAAAAAAAAACCAAACAACTAAATTCTCACACCAGTTACCAAGCAATCCTCATTAATTTTAAGGTCTATCACTTTGTTCTTCTTGAGACACTGCCTGGCCTCTAGCATGCTGTTTCTCTACTAGCAGAGACACCTCTGTTTGACAACTCTGTACTCAAATCACGTTTGTAAAGCATTTGGCTGACCATATTAAAAACTATTAAGTGTTCCATTCTTTTACACTTTAAAGAATTTCAAAACCATAATATTATTGTTTGTAACCTTACATTAACATTTCTTAAAGACAACACCCTATATTAAATTTTATTGATAAATTGTCACAGCAGCATTATAAATCAGCTAAGATTCCCCCTCCCTCTAGTGGAAGCCACTGTGAAGAAGTGTAATTCTTACTTTCTAGAAGTTTAGGATGATCTTTCTTCCTACATCTCAGCCACTTAGAGCAGGGATAGAGAATGTATATGCTTGGAAGTTGTGTTTTTTTTTTTTTTTTAAAAAAAAGATTTTTATTTTTTAAGAAGCATTGATCCTTAAAAAGAACTATTCTTCTGATGGAGCTCTTAGGACACCACCAACCTTAGCTGTTACCTTTGGACTTTTCCAAGCAGATTTTATTATAAGGAAGTGATAGAAAGTAAAGCTGGAAGTATTCCTTTCCCACATTTCTCCTCTTTATTAAATAAACTTGTAATCACTCAAGTTACTGAGACTTCCAAAGACAGGTGCATCAATTATAAAAAGCTGGAGACCCATCTGTAACTGTTACTGCACGAAGTTAAAGATTTTCTGAAAATTAGGAGGAGCAGATTAGCTTTATCTACAGAAGACAATCTAGCCATGGCTACCATACATAGGAAGAACAAGGCTATATAAAAGCTTTGACATTTTGAAAATGCACCAAGAAAGAAAAATAAAGCCCATAGTTATCACTTCAGTATTGAAGTTTTAATGACCTGAATAAGAGAATTTAAATTAAAAACAGAATCAAACAACTCTACCAAGTAGGAGAACTTGAGATCAGGTTTTTAGAAAACAGATGGCAATTTGCAGTTTTTATGAAAGTCAAAGTCCTTATCCTTCATAAATAATAATTATTTCAAATATTAGACTATGGGATCCTTGAAGATATGCGAAGTGTTTGTGCAACTCCTTCGTTCTGCTTCTCTGTTTGGCAATTGTACTGTCTCAAGAAAAATCTGCATCCCAACTTCCCTTACTGTGGACATTAAGATAGCCTCTTTTAGAAGGAGTTCTGTTAGATTCGAAGAAGCAAATTGGCAAAAAACTAATGAAAAACTGTAAAAGTGCCAGTAAAAACTGGTAAAATACTAAATGACGTAAAAGACAGCTATAACTTTGCTAAGGCACTCAAATTTGTGTGCTAAGGCACTCAAAAAAAATGTCAAGGCTAACATTTTGAACAGAGTATGTTATCAGAGATTACGTTCTTTGTACGAGAACTACTCTCCAGCATGCAAAACACTGTCAGGCTGCTATGAGGATGAAGTGTGATCAGTACCAACAGCAGTATTTTGAGAGAGTGTCTTTGAGAGAGTCTCTTGAGACAGCCTAAGAAAATGAGACTAAAACACAAACCAAACACACGGTACAAGTAGTCTCCCAGCTCTGTATGACTCAGTAGAATTTTGCCAGTTCTGTCACTATGGCCACAGTTTTGAGATGTCAGGACTCTTTTAAGGACAGTCTAGAAACAATAACTCTGAAAAGGATGCCAGGAATCCCATCTTTTAATGTGCTCTGATGAAGTTGTCAGGAAGCTGTACCACATTAGTCACTTGGAAGCAATATAATATCCACTTAGGCCTGACTTCAAGAAAGTGACCCACCGCAAAAGCTTTTGTACGTGAAGGAGGTGATGCTTAATGACATGAGCATCTATCAGTCTTTTTTTTTTTTTTTTTTTTTTTTTAAAACAGACAGAACATCAGCTTTGATGATCTCTACTGAAAGCATCTGGGCCAATGCTAAAGTGACTAGAAATAGAACTGGAGTCAGATTTCTCAGTAATAGTGGGGAAATATCTGTAGGTACATTTAACACCTGCACAGCACATCCAAGCCCTAGACGGGACCCAGAGCACAAGCTGATTTGCTGATAATCTCAGCACATTCTTAGGCTGAAGCCATTCATTTTCAAACAGAATATTCTAAAGGAAAAAGTGGAAACTGCAATAAAAACAGAAGAATGGACTTGCAGATGACAACATGCCAGACTCCAGAGGTTTTGTGACCAAAATCTTTCTACGAAGCCTGCCCTACTATAAGATCTCTCCCAAAACAAAGGCCTTACTATCATATAGGAAGCTGAGACCCAGAGAGGGAAACACCTGAAGGGAAAAAAAAAAAAAAAAAGCTACCTTAAAGACAGACATCATAGAGAGAAAAGAAAAACAGATATGTGAGTTGTATTAAAGAAGCCATGTATCATTGCTGCAGCTCAACAACCAACCCAGAATACAGACAAAATTAAATCTCTCCAACATAAAAAGCAAAAGCGTAATTTTGACACTTACTTAGCATTTGGATGGTTACGTGCAATTTTCTTCAGCTCAATATCACTATCACAAGTCATGATGTTTATCCCAGCTTTTGCCGCATACTTTATCTGAGAAGCTTGCTTGCAAGGATTTGTATATATGATGTTTTCAGGAGAAATGCCCAGGCCTTGTACCAATGCCATTTCAGACTGAAAGACAGGAGCATACCAGAGTTTCACAGTCAAGTGCACTATCTTCACCGAGTTTTCAGTAAATGTGCTCTCATACTGTAGGAAGTAGTCCAAATAAGATACAGAACACTAACCACTGCTTTTAGGATGGAAGAATAGATTTTTAACAGCCAGCTGAACATAGAAGTTCATGTTTTAGACTATATTATATATAACCATGGCACTTACTAGTCAAAAAAATCTGATTTTAAAACACTGGACAGATGGAAGGAGATAAGGAAGACAGATATGAAGCCAATGGACACTTACTTTACTGGAACATGCAAATCCAATCCCAAGGGTTCCCAGAATTTCGAGTACACCTGGAGTAGAATTGCATCTTACAGGATAAAATGGTTTTATCGGTGCCATCACGTTCTGCCATTGTATGTTTTTCTTTACCAGCTTTCCAAGATCACCAACATAAAATGCTCTTTTTCCGGTCTAAAATAACAAAGTTAGGAAAATAAAATACCTGACATGGTGAGTTTGCTGTCAAAACACAAACAACCTAAGAAAAAGTCATAAAGAATTATGTATTTTTTTTTGGACCTGCTATTAACTTTTAGGTTTGACCCTGAGCAATTTTCTTGTTTGTACTTTTACCTAGCAATTTGAACTAGCTTTAAAATCAAAGGTAATACCTACCACTTCAAAGATACTATGAATGGTTTATAGATAATAATCTGACATTCCTGGACAAAAGATAAAACTTAAAGGCCAAATACTCAGTTTATCTAAAAATACAGAATAGGTTACAAATCACTTCCAACTTAGCATTTTTAGAAGTCTGCGATTCTTTGGAGGGTGAAAATCCACTGGGATGAAAGCGTCCACAGTCTCAACATAATTTGCACCTTATTATACAAGGAAAAAAAAAAAACTAATGTACTACCATTACTTCAACCTCTAGATAATAGCTCATTTTACTGAAAATTTGTTTGAAAATAAATTTGACTACATGAATTACATTATTGAGACTGTTCTCCACATTTTATGGAGCACAAAGTTTAAGCAGAATTTAAGGAACTTAATTCAACACGTTAGAAGTTGCAGAGTCAAGTACATAATCTTTAACAAAATGCACAGATAATTTTCTGTAAACTGCAACAGTCCCCCTCCCTTGTGCATCTTTCACCACAGTCTTGCTTAGTATCAAGTCATGATGTCGATGTAGAGGACCAAAATCCAAACTGATCATTCTGTATTTGTTCATAATGTGCACTCAGTAAAAATCCTGTAAACAAATAGCCTAATTATATCAAAGACCGTCACAAAATACATGATCAATCTGAATTAAGACTGTACATCAAACGTTAATTCTAGCACGTGACTAGATACAAAACGCAGATACAAAACTTTGTCGTGGCTTATTGTACACAATGTCTTTATTTCTGTTTAAAAAATAACACAAATAGAAATTCCATCGGGTGGAAGCATACTGACCCCCTGTACGGGTCACCAGCAGGAATGGGATCTGGAGCTTTAGATCCATGGCACACGCCTCTACCCCTTGAGCTAAAGGAGTAAATGAAAGCAGCAGGAGGCAGCTATCCTCTGTGAGCCAGCCAGTGGTTGGAGACATGACATGTTGCCAGTAGTTTACCTATTTATTTGCTAGACAGAAAAAGAATATTAGGAATCAGGATTTGGGAATCCTTTACCTGAGTTCAGAAGGCCATGGGATTTAGCTATTTGCTGTACTATAGATGAGCACTTGCATTTGAACATTAGTTTTGGTAAACCAAGGGAAAAAAAGTGAACAACTCATAGGTGTGGCATATTAAAGATACAGGACTTGCTAATTAAACTTAATTTTTCATAAAGGTCTTTCTTTCTACAGCCTTGTCAACAAAACAAAGCCTACAACATCTTCCTACCTCCTAAGAAATGAGTGAAGCCTGATTTCAATAAAACTACTGTATACACAGAGTTGTTTTTTTTTTTTTCCAATTGATTGCTAAGCCTCAGTAGCTTTTAGACCAGTTTATTTTTCTTGGAAGAAAAAAGCTGCACCTCACAATGTGTTCTTGGTCTTGATACCTGTGCTTCTTACACCTAGGAAGGTAGCGGGAAGGTGTACAACCTTATGATTATGACCACAGAAGTTTTAAACATGGCTTTAAGCTGGCTCAGCACAAGCATTTGTCCAAACTGTGGCGTACTTTCAGGGAAAAAGCAGAAAATTGTTTTTAACTCTGCAATATACACTTGTCACATTTCAGGTTCCTGGTCTAAACAAACCTCACTGAAAATAAAGTTTCTTTGAAGAATGAGATAGGAACCTGCATTTAAGACAATCAGCAAAATTACCTTCCTGTTAACCATGCTCAGGGAGGTAACAATTGCTGTCCAAATTTCCCCAACAGAATTCAGCCTTAAGAAAACAAACAATACGAAGTAAAATTAGAATGAGTAACTACTTTATAAGGTGAATTTTAGCCGACTGTTCCTCTGTTGCTGTCAGATCATCAGTGCTAAATACCTTGACCTAGTTTGAAGACTTAGAACTAAACCAGAAGATCTGGAAAATTTATAAAACTTACATGAGTATGTTCATAAATACAGTTGTCAATAACATCTGCAAGAGTTGCTCCTTCATCCAACAGGCCAATGGAGTAATTTGCATCCTCGAGAAATCCTTTCATCTCAGCCGTATTCCGCGAAGCCGACAGTCATAAACCAAGAAACACAAGGGATGGGCTTCCAAGCCTTAAATCCGGGTCCTTAAATTATGCAACAAACTGTACAAAGAAAACAAACCAATGGGAAAAGAGGCACAAAGCATACCCTTCATCTCTTGACAGAATTACAATAGTATTTATTAAACAAAGCTGGTTATTTTCTAAAGACACCTGTATTTGGCTTTTAAAATAACAGAAATATAGGTTTCCAGTTTAAAATGCGAATAGAAACTAGAAACGTTGCAGCTGAATGTGAAAACAATACTTTACAAAGACCCTAGAAGTCAATACGATGGTTTTGGCTTCAGATGTTCCTAAGGTCATGATATGAGCTGTCTCATGTTTATTCCACCACCTCCCTAGAGTAAGTAAATAAATAAAACCCAACATTTGCAACATAAGTTTGGTAAACACTGTTAGCAATATGAAAACATACTTACTCCAGCTTCCTTTCATTCAAGCTAATATTAAGAAAGACAACTGAGGAGCAGTTGCTCTTACTTCTTGTCATTATAGTCAGTAGCAGGGAGAACACTGGCATGAGCTTTGTATGCTTCCTGGATCATTCATTTTGAGCATGCCACCTATGTTTCTCAGAAGAATTATTTCCTGCCAGGTGAATTTTACTCTGTGGTAGTGAAAATTTTCACTAAAACGTCCAGGAGATGAATGACAAAGACAAGTGTGGTTCTTACTCAGCATACTTGCCTCACAAGTGAGTCATATGCTTCAGTGAATCCTGAAGACCCAAAACAATTACGAAAGGGTAAGATAAATCCTGACATCGGAGCAGCAAGTAAATTATAATTACAGAAACAATGACTAGGTGGCAGACATTTCAACAACCAGGAAAAACATCTTCAGAGTCACATCTCATTTGTAATTTGTGAGTAACAGCTAAAATTCCTTTAAGAAGGCTAATAAGCTCACAAATTAAGTTTGACTTGGAATCAATGAAACAAACGGGAACACTGGAGCCATATTTACACAGCCACTACCACGCTGTGAACAGGTACTTCATGGGTATCCTTGATTTGCCAGCTAATTAGAACAAAGACCTGAACACATTCACCTCTGTAAAATAACAGTGGTTTCCAGTAGCAGAGTACAAAAAACATTTTTTTTCCTCTTGAGAAGAAACCTAGCATCAGCATTTTACTGAAGACTCAACACAGTTCCAGAGCATTAGAAATCTGAAGGTCAACAGCAGAAAAGCTATGAATATAATTTAAATGGTAACAGCAAAGTTTAGTTCTCTTCACATAATTTCTGCTATAAATTTCTGCAAATTTATGCTATGGCTTAAACAGCCTAATGTATAAAGCTCGGAAGTACTTCATACATCCTCAGGAACATGCTGGTTGTGTAATAAAACATTAAACTTTCCTTCTCCTACAATAGATCTTTTGTTGTCCTGCTGCAAGAAAAATACCCGAAGAGAGGAGTGAGCAAACAACCATGCTGAACACACACAGAAACAAAATGATTTCCATTTTCAGCAGATTATTCAAATGCAACATTGCCCTTTCAAAAACCTACAACTTTCTAAATCCTTTTGTTACACTGAGGAGTATTATAATTTAAAGGAAAAAAATATATAGTGTTGCATCTGCACCTACAATATGCTTTGAACACATATAATCAGTTCCATGACTTTAGGAAAAGTTCAGCAAGCCTCAATGACAAGATTTTGACAGAGTAACTCTTTATAGGGTGAACTTCCATGATCCCAGTTTCTCATTCCCCCTCCCCACTCACATCCCATCCACCAAATCTGCGAGTATCTGCAACTGAAAGCACGCAAAGTGACTGGGCTGACAGAAGCCTTATAATTCAGCTTCTTTTTTCAAGTTGTTGGACAAATTCTGCATTTCTGACCCTAAGCTCACAATTCCCTAACATATTGTACAAGCCCACTAAACAGTCTGAAGGCAAAACTAAATTCAGGATTTGCTGTATATAAAAGGGTACCAGACTGGGTTTTAAAGCTGGATTTTTTTTTTGTCTGGTTGTTTTTAGTACGACAAGCCACTTCCTACACTCCGAAGCATGCAGATGCTCATGAGTCCCTTCCACTGTACTACTGCACGTCTCCACCCACCCTCCCTGGGAGGAAGCACAGATCTGTCCTGTTGGAAGGTCTCCGGACACTCAATGGAAGCAGTCACAAGCACTGAATAGATTTTAGCCTCAGACACACACACACCCTGCAGGCTAATTGCTGGTGCCTCTGATTGCACACGAAGCTTGGTCCAAACAAGCAGCTGGCTTTTCTCTCTCCAAGTTCTAGTATTTGTCTGAGCTACATGGAGGGGATTTAGGCTAATTTTGTAGCGTTTTTAAAATAAAGCTTTTTCATAGTCAATGATGGTGGTGTCTGTAGTTTTACAGAGACAGTGTAGTTGTCAACTTTCCTCCAAAAGCTACATTTTTACTTTTAGGGAGGTCCTGTGTGAGGGAAAGAGAGCAGGATTAAATAAAGCACAGGGAGGGAAGAAGCCTTTTTGCCATGAGCTCCCTGAAAGCAAAAACGACATGAACACTTAACTGGTCAGTTTACTTAAGACTTAACTTCAACTTACTCTGCCAAGTTGAAGATTAAGAAAAATGTCTGAGAGCAAAACTAAACAGATCAGCTTCAGACAAGCAAGTTGCTCTATGAAAGACAGTAAAAACATTTGCATTTTATTTAACTAATTGATCATACCAACTTTAAACAACAGCAAGGTTTAACTAACACAATAAGAGCTTTTTGTTAGCTTTGATGAAGGTCATTTCCTGAAACGCTGTCTCTTGTAATTCAGTTATCCAGAAGCATCTTATGATCAAGAGGCAGAGACAAAAATGAGCCCATACTAGTACAGACAAATAGCATAGCTTGCAGGAAGCCATAAACAACCTAGTATAACCTCTCCCAGGCTGCTAAACAGCACTTGCTTTTTCTAAGCATGTCTGTGACATCTAAGCTGTTCATTTTGCAAAATGCATCCAGTAAAAGAGCCTACCAACTTCTATCCTGAGTCCCAGCTCATTACCCTCCTCTCCAGTTTCTTCTGCTCTTGGAAGAAATTCTCTCCACTCTTGCAAGATAGAAAATATGCAGAGAAAACTGGAATTCCTACCAGCAGTATCATACAGTGGTGCATACTTGAGAGATTTTTCTTTAACACGTGCAGAGGGATTTGGGATTGTGCTGTATCACCTTACCCTGTTATGCCCCTCCTAACCTCCCACCCCAAAGCAGGAGGAGAATCAATGGTAAGATCTGTGGCATATGAAATGAGCACACGCAAAAGAGAACAGAAGAATGGTTCAAGACTTCCGAATCTGTAGGGCAGAATCAGAAATTACAATACAGAGTTCAGTTCACACTGGGAACGCTGACATAATGCAACTCATAGTTTGACAAACTTCATGTGGTAACACCACCCATTTTACTCCCCGAAGTGTTAGCCTGCACAGTGCTCCAGGACATATATTTAAGAGCAAACAAAAGCTGTCAAGTGGTGTGAGACTTCTACATAGGCACGCAATTGCTTTCTTTGAAGCAAGCAGTACATCCTCAGGCTCTTCAAGATTTAACACAATGATTTCCCAGATGAAAAACTTTTATCTTAAAGTTCAGATATGTAAACACTGCAATTAACGCAAACATCTGGAACACAAGAAAATTAAAATACTCTGAAAAGCGACTAAACACATGCTTGTCATATGCAAGCATCCATAACAAACTCATTGCTTCCAAATTTTTTCTTTTTGTTGTCAGAATTACACATTGTTTGGCCTGAAAAAAAAAAAGTTGTGTTTTTTTTTTTTTTTTTTTCTCCTCCACTAAAAACTTCCTCTGCAGAGAACAAAGTCTCCACAAACCAGACAGGTTCCCAATAATGCCTTTCAACTACCCGTCTCAGTAGACAAAATAAATATTTATGAGATTAACAATTATGCCAATGCAAAAATCCTAAAGACTCAGAAGACCTTCCTCTCACGTTCCTTACTGTACAGGTTCTTCAAGAGTAAAAGATCAAAAAAAATTGAAGCATTATCACTAACGTTGCCAATTAAATGCAGAAGCAGATATACTAGGAAAGTAGAAACGTGAGTCCTTTGTTTTCAGTACAAGAAATGCCCATTTATATTCAGAGCATCTTTAAGGAGTATTCCAAGATGCTGTTTCACTAACTTGTGTCCTCATCACTCAGTTAGCTGAACACAATCTCAAGCCAAGTAACGCAAATCCTGAAGCAGGTTTCTCTATTTACAATGATTTTCTGCATTTTGCATCACTCCATTTGCCTCTCGGCGCAAATCCATCGAGGGTCACTGCAGAATACCTGCACGGCTCAGGTTAATTCCCCCTGCCTCCCTTCAGCACTATTTCACACCATTACATGAGCCATGTAACTGAGCATCTGTGATGAAGAAGAAAGCGAGCAAAGGAGGAGGTGCTCAGAAATAACGCCCCATTTCACATTTTCTTCCGCAACATCCATGCTTTCAAGAACTTTCTTCTGCTTTCTTGACGTCTGAATACATTATTCAAAGCTGATAAGCCCGCAAAGCTTCCCAAAAGGCATGCGTACTCCTGCAATCGCACGTATGCTTCTGTGGTACCACATTTGCTTGCACTCTCATGAAAGAGAAGTGCTACCTCGCTTCCCTTCCCTCTCCCCACACTTACCAGTCACTCGTAATACTCTCCATGCTGCCCAGTGGCCCTCTACTGTGCTCCCAGCCCCATTCAGACAGAAAGGCAGGAGAGCTTGAAAGGCCAGCCAGCCCAAATAACTCCTGCTCCCACTGGGCATAAGCAGGGCTGCTTAATAGGTCAGCTTTCCATTGGAAATTCCCTCCATTTCCAATCAGCCAGACACAGCAATAAATAGAACAGGTTTTCAAAGCAGCAACACCTCAGACCTCAGCTGCCAAACTGTTTGCTCAGGAAATTAGAGCTTGAAGAGCAAGACAGAACTAACACCCCAAGTTCTTCCTTGGCCAGCGTTGATACAAGGACAGAAGTGGGAGGGAAAGAATTATAAAAAGGAAGCAAGTTTAATGGGAATATAAGTATACCTTCAGACAGAAGATTTTTATTTAAGTTCCATTGCAATATAAGATTAATAGTTATATTTAAAAGCTCAATTGACCTTTTTCCCCATTAAATCACTTTACAAGTTGAACAGGACTCAAACTACCAATTAGCTGGCTAACTTAAATACATCTTAGCTGTGTTGGAGGCAATTACCCATGCTTCAGCACACCAAGCCACGCAGATTTACTGGCAAACACTTAGGGAGTACCGCTACATACATCACCTCTACGTTCAATATTGAACTGGTTTATTTGTGGACAGCATATTAGCACTAAAGACATAATAGATCCTAGAGCAAAATAAGCATGCAGAGCAGCTGAACTTTCAGCCACAAATCCAGCACATCCAGCGGTGTTTCCATTCCAGGACAAGCTACACCTTGTGCTACTTGCTGCAGCACATCGGCCCACTAGTTAGGGAGGTACCAGAGCAGCCTTCCCCACAAAGAACACAACTTCAAAGTCAGAATTACTTCAGAATTGTTTTAAAAAATAAAATCCACTTCCAATACCTTAAGATGTTGCACTACATGCTCTCCTTCCTCCTAACAATTTTGCTGCCTTTGCTAACTTTTAGTTGCTTGTTTACTTTACTACTGTTGAAGTGCAAAACGTCACGCTAGGAAGTCCTACCCACATTCAAAAGTGAACTGAAACTCAGAAGCTAAGCAAGAGAATTTTCTCGGAGCTGCTTACAAAAAAGAAGTTAGTACCTACAAAACAGCAGCAATATATAGAAAATTTTCAGTGTCAGCTGTATTCGCTTGAACTAAATAGAACCAGATATATTTGGCTAATTCCAGCACATTTCAAACAAAACCAGAAGAACACCACCTCTGGAGATAAAAGACAGAAATCACGATAAGCCAAGCTCACCCTGTGCTTCCCTTCCTGCAGTATTTTCAAAGGACAGCATCATCTATGTGAAGTACCTTATTAGGAGACATACCAACAGAACTGGTATTTAAACTCTTTGTGGTCTTTAAAAAGTGCCTTTATCAGTTAAATGCACTTCACCATTCTCATTCTGAAGTTTGACATTAAGAAGCTTTATATAATTTGTAGGTACTAAGCCAAACAACAAAAACACCAGATAGCCTGACAAGAAGCAATACTGTATAAAATCAGCTTAACTCAGATGTTACAAACGCATTTAAGGGTATTGTTAAAACCACATAAAGCTATTGTTTTGTGTTAGCAGAACAGGATAACCACACACATTCCAGAGTTTTCCGCGCTCCTTAAGACCAACTACATGCGTTCACTTGTTTTCAGTTATCACGGCTTTTGTTCTGCTTTAATAACTGTTTGCCTCTTTAAATTTAAAGAGGTTTATAATTGGTGCACGATTTCCATCCAACGCAGAATTCCACATTCTACTGTAGCTCAACTACAACTATTTGTGGAAGTGAATAATAATTAGCAAATAATGGAGACGGGCATTTGGGAAGGCACACCCTTGATCAGCATTAGTTACTGTTTACAATAGCAAATTTTAACTATTTCAGTGTAAGACACCCTCAGAAATCACACAATACTCATCAAATCATGGTTTGATGTTAATAGGCAGGCAGTGCGAATTCTAACTTCCAAATTCCCACTGTGAGACTGAAGCTACTACAGCTTATTTTCAGATTATCTGTAGCCAGTGGCCCTAGTGCAGAAAGTACAAAGTTTACTAACACATGTTCAAGTCCCACAGAAGTTGATCAGATAACGCTGCTGAGAAAAGTGTGAGGTAAGTAAGAAAATTACAGTGCTACCTTGAATGAGCGCCCAGGATACCATGCGTGCTCCTGCTTTCCAATTTTTGCTAAGCTACATGAAGACAGTTATTTTGTATCTCAAAAAGCCAACACATACTGTTCACATTTTTGGAAGTACTTAGCCTGCTGCATACAGATGAGGAGTGAGGGAAAAAAAAAAAAAAAAGACTTACATGGACAAGTTAGGAGATGGAACCCTACTATCATCAGCTAGGTTCCCAAGGTGGCTCAGCGTTGAAGTCGAACTGTTCTCTATAAAGCACTTCTCCTAAGCCTTCTGGATAGTTGTAAACTTGATCAGAGATTTTGCCCTGTAGGGAGAAACACATGCAAAAATAAATTTCATTGCCAGAACAAAATAAAAGCTTAGTCTTAAAACACAGGACACGTGTTTTTAGTGCTGCAGTTAAGGAGGCTTGCAACTTCAAGCTGTGAAAGTCTATAATCACATAAGATACCCAGTTTTGAACTCATGAACTCCAAGCCAGACCAAGTCAGGTGTATGGAGCACTGCTAGGACACATGGGAACTGCTTTTCTGTACTCATCTTTCATCGTCTGAGCTGGAAGACTTTTAAAGCAGAGGCAAAGAGCTCTACACCAGCCTGCTGTATGGAAGTCCTTAATACTGGACCACCTGCCCCGAGATGTTTTTAACCCTGTAACTGTTGCAATTTTTCTGGTTCCCCCCCCAGTTCCTTTCTACTTTGTAATTCCTTTGCCACATGCTCTTTCTTTGCTGTGAATGGACCTGATATGTGGGTGAAAATAGGGCTTTGTATAGAGAGGCTCAACACGAAACATACAAACCCAGAGATGAGCGAGATAGTAAAAAGAAAAACTCAGGCTTGCCTTCAGGAATGAGGAAACATTTTGGCTGGCCCCTAAGTCTAAGGATGTTACACACAACACCAAGGCAGCTTTTTAGAAGGCCAGTTTACTCAAATTAAGGTAAAGCAATCACAGAAAACAGTCCGAGGAACATGAAAGGCAGTCAGGCAGACACAAACCAGCGCCGCTGAGAAGCTGTGCCCTCTGAAAGGAGCTGTCATTTTCAGGGACTCCAACACAGTACAGAGCTGGCCTTGCGTAAACCCAGCACACACACCAAGATCTCCACAAATTCACTGTGGTCTACGGCATGAAATGGGGAATGCACCAACAGATTATAAAAAAAAAAAATAAACCTTTGCTGCTCCCATTATTTAAATGAGCCTACAAGCGCAGACTACAAGAACCTGGCTTCTGGGAATCGCCTAACCCAGGCTATCATCTTCTCAACCACAATACGGTTAAGCAAACTGCCAAAGTGTATTTTTCCAGTTATTCTTGCTATTAGAAAGCTAAACAGCTGTACCCTACCTCCAGGGCAACTTTTTCACAGCAACTCTACAGAGCAATCTCTCCAGCTTTAGCATGAAGATTAACATTAGCATCCCGTATCAAAAATAAGCCTCGCTCCTTCAGACTTGTTTGAGGTATTCAGGAATTCTGCCAGGTAGGATTAATGTACGTGCACTGTATTTAATCACCCCTTTCTTTCATTAACGCAAGAAATCAGTGATGTTTTGTTTTCAGATTATGCATACAACACCTTTAAGAACAGCCAGCACTTGGTTTTTGTAAAATCAACCAGGAGCTCCTCTGTGCTGCTCTGATTACGCTCAAGGACTCGTACCGATTTGAGTCCACCTTCCTAGGGGAACAAGGCATTAAAAACTGCTGCTTCTAGGCGCAGCACATGGCCCTTCAGTGCAAAACCTAAAAGGACGTGCTTCAGACAAATATCATCAGCAGTACTACTCTGATAAATGCTCCCACACGTGCCAAGGAGAAAGCACGCAAAAAAAGTTTCCAGGGTGTTGGAGTGAAAAATGATCATTTTCTTTAACAATAGTTAACTACGAGCTGTGCTGAGTTCCAAGTGCTCTCCAGAATTTCTTTTAAATGAGGATTATTTATCTAAAGAGACTACGTATGTGTATAAAAAATACTCTGACTTGCCTCTTTCATGCAGATTTGCCAGTATTAAATGCTCAGAGCTGGAAACAGTAGGATATGAGCATTTCAAATCCTACTAGTTTTATTCTATAAGGCAAGTGAGTAAGCTAAGAGTTAGTTTGCTCCGTGGTAATAGAGCAGGACTACCATTTTAAGCCATAGAAACGTGCTAGATGCCCATAATAGAGGAGGACAACCCCATTTTTAGAGAAACTGCCCATGTGATGAGGCACAAGAAGTTCCACTGTTTAAGGGTGTTAAAGTAGGTATAAAAATGCTCTTTGCTAAACGCCGAGCTCTGTGCGAATGAACCAGGGGGCAGCTTTGCCTTTTAATAACCAAGTGGCACCTACGTGTGTGTATTTATCTGCCATCCGTACGCACACCAGCAGGTGCCCTGAGCCTGACTGCAGCTCAACCAGAAGTGCAGTACTTTATACCAAATAGTAGCACTCACCTGAGGAACAAAATAACCCCCACAGCTGCCCAAAGAACGCAGCATTGCCAAACAACTGCATCTGCCTGATAAGCCCTATGAGCACCCGCATGAGCCCTTTCCAGCTCATCTGGCCCCCCAAACATGAGACAGATAGACCCACAAAACTGAGCATAATTAATTTCCTTCACTAAGATGATCCAGGGCATCTCCCAGGTTCCAAAAAGAGGTCTCACAATGATCTGAGCTAAACTACCCAAGGGCCAAACCCTAAGCATCTAGCAATGACCTCACACATTTAGACCGACAGACAGACTCGGAGGCACCAAAGTTACTCTGGTCCACAAATAAACCAAGCTATTCTTCTGGTACAATGGGTCTTTCCCAGATCAGTGCCAAGGCATTTCGGGGAGGCGGTCTCCGAGGGAAAGCACGGCTCTGCTTGCTGTCCTGAGGAGCACGCGGGTCTGCCAGAAATCCTCCCATCGACCGCGCTCTCTCCTGCACTGGATCAAGAGTGTTTTGAACTGAAATTTGCCATTATATCCAAATTAGTCCATTACATGATTAAGCATCCTTTCAGGAAGGGACAGGCTAAATTCCCTGCCAGAGCACTCTGTCCCTCCTTTAATTGGAGAGATTGAATCATTTTCAAATCACATGCTCCGGCTGAGCATTACCCCAAATATACACCTTAAAAAAAAAGGCATTAGGCTTTTTAAAGAAAAAAAAAAAAAAGAGCCACCAGCACACCAGGCAAACCCAGTCGCATGAGCTGCTCGCCTCCAGGCAGGCTGCAGCGCTGGTGGATGCAGTGAGTCCTCCTCCTGCCTCCAGCAAAGCAGGAAGAGATTTTGCATTGCTGTTTAGCACCGAGGGATGCCACCCCACGCAAACTGCTGTGAAGACCCCTCTTTCTCTCGGGTTTAACAGCCCGCTCCCCGGAGCTGGAGGCTGCCCGCTCTCCCCTGGAGGGATGGAGGCTGGCCAGCCTGCTCAGCCCACCGCAGGCAGAGGAGGGGAGAGGAGGGGGCACCTCCCCTGCCCGACACACATGGGGAGGGGGCTGCAGTGTCGCAAGCATCAGCCACAGCGGCAGCAGCATTGTTCACAGGGTGACAGGAAGGAAAGAACTAGACTGGACCAGTCCAGACTGGAACAAACCCCTCCTACCATCACTGCTATCCACAACCCCCACCGCCCCCCACCACCGCTGCCTCTCACGGTTATCGGGGGAAGAATGGCGAGCAAGTGCAGGGGCTCTGGGGGCACGAGCCCAGCAGCTTGTGGAAGGTGGGAGTGGGGCAGCACCCACCCTAACCCTCTGCCACGCAGCGCAGGAAACCCAGCCCCACTTCTGGCTGGGGAGGAGGTAGACCTCAGCCGCTTTGCTGGATGCTGCGCCGTGTTTTCCTGCAGGGTGGCTGTGTTCGGCCGGGAGCAGGACACGGCCGAATCATGCTCAGTCACCGGAGGCTGCTGCAGAGGTCTGAAAATGCAGTGCTTCTCCCGTCTGCTGGCACGCACCGCCTGCGCGGGGTTACACAGTGCAGAAGACACGCTTCGGAAAGGGTTGGGAGAAGGTTTTAGCATGCTTACTGTCCTCGTTGCAACAACAGGGGTCCCCCAGCACAGCCACACACCTTCTCGGGCTCTGAATGAGGCCACAGCTGCCTGGGTAAGGTCTGTGGTGCGGTCTGGTGGCAGGGTGCGATGGCATCTTCCTCGTCTGTGCCCTGTGCTCGCAGTCCCCTTCACCAGGGCACAACACCCCTGTCCCACACCATGCTGAGCCTGAGCAGGGTCTAAACACACCCTGGCACCCAGCCACACATTTTACACACACGCAAGAACTGAGCTGCTACTTGACTGCCTCCCTGCCCTATGCTTTCCGAAAGCCACCAGCTGGACCACAGGGGCTGGCCGAGGCCACCACACGAAGGAGGCTGAAGCAGGAGACTTCCAGAAGGACCAGCAGCACCAAACCTGCTGCCGCTGCGCCGACTGGCTGACCAAGGGGAGGGGAAAGCGTGCGTCCTTGAGACAAGCTGCCTTCTGCTCATCTTTTCTGCTCCTCGGGAGGGAGAAACACACCTCTGGATGCAGGAGGAAACAGCTGAACGTGGGGGAAGGCGTCCCCTTTCCCTGCTGGACTCCCTGGTAGCTCTGCGTTAAGGCAATTTGCCCCGTCATCCCCCCTTGCGTGCAGGAAAGAGCCACTTGTGCTTGTGCAACACCCCCTGACTTGTGCGGCACCCTCACGCCCCGTGCCGTCACCGCCGCTTCCCGTGGCGATCCCGCGGCGGGGCAGCAGGGAGGGGGACAGCCGAGGTCCCCCCGTGAGGTGTCCCTGTGCCACCCCAGCCCCTCAGGTGCGGGGCAGGGCGCTGTGACAGCGCAGGAGGGAGGAGAACCCGGATGGCTGGCCAGGGCGCCGCACAACATGGCCTCTGAGCAGCAGGCGAGGAGCGACGCCTCCGCCGTGCCACGAGCACTGCTGTTGCTGCTGCTCCTCCAGCCTCTCCTCCTGTCACATCCCCGAGCTGGGGACACTCAGCTCAGCGCTCTGACAACCCCGGCACCGTGGGGGCTCACACACCAAGGCAGCGAGGCGCCTCCCCTCCCCGCCCCCGCTGCCTCAGGACGAGGGGACCCCCTCAGGCGGCCACCTCCATGCCCCCCCCCCCCCACCACCACCACAACCACGGAGCCCGGCTCGGCTCGGCTCGGGGGGAAGGCAGCGGCGCAGCAGCCCCCTCCACGGGGATCCGCCATGTTAGGGCCGCCGCCGAGCCCCGAGCCCGCTTCCCCCGGAGCCCCCCGGCCCCGCCGCCCCCTCAGAGCCCAGCCCGGCCCCGTGAGGTGGCGGCGGCCGCCTCAGAGCGGCCCCGGAGCCGGTGCCGGTGCCCGGGCTCCCCCCGCCGCCTCCCGCCCGCCGCGGGCGCTGCCGGCCGCCATGTTAGCGCGGAGCCCGCTGACCCCCGCCGGGGCTCGGGGACCTGGGGGGGGTCCCGCCGCCCCGCAGCCTCCTCCTCCTCCTCCTCCCGTCCCCGGGTTAGCGGCGACCCCGCGGGGGAGCCCCGGTTGTGGCTCAGCCCCGCTGCTCTCCATCCACCGCCGCCGGTGGTGGCAGCTGGGCGAGCCCCGGGGAAGGGGCAGCCCCGCACCGCAGCCCCGCCGCGCTCCCCGGGGCTGCTCCGTCCCCCCTGCGGTTGGGGGACTGGGGACGGCTCCTTCACCCCCACTCCAAGGGGCTGGGAGCCCCCTCCCCGCCCGCCGCCCCCTTCCCCGAGCCGGGAGCCCCGGCACCGACCCCATCCCGGTGGTGGGGAGGGTGTAAGGGGGTGGGGGATTGGGGGGGGACACCCCGCCGGCGGTACTCACGTGAGATAACGGCCCGAAAGATTTGGTAAATCGTCTTCTCTTTTTCGGCGGAATTTTTAAAGAGGGATGTGGGAACCTACAGCAGAAATACAGGCGGCGGCAGCGGCGCCTTCCAGGGCCATAGGCTGCGGGGGAGACCGGCGGGGGGTTAGCGCAGCGCAGCGCCGGGACGGGAGGGCACAGGCACAGAGAGACGGAGCCGGGCCGGGCTGGGGGGGCTGCGGCAGCGGGGGAAGGGGGAAGAGAGAAACGGAGGCAGGACCACGGCCACCGGGCGGCGAGGCGAGCGGCGACGAGAGGAGAAGGGGGCGCCGCCGGCAGCGCTCTTATAGCGGCGGGGAGGGACCGGCGCCACGCGTCAGCAGCGCCCGAGCGGGGCGGGAGCAGCTGCGAGCAGCGAACGGAGCCTCCCGGTTCCCCTCTCGGTTCCCCTCCTGCTCGGGGCTGGGCTCGGAGCCGGCTCCCGGCTGGGCTCGCTCGGAGCCGGGCGGCCCCGCACCGGGGGAGCCGCGGGGGCGCCGCCGGGGCCGTGCTGCCCAAAATGGAGGCGGCTCCGCCGCGGCCTGGGCGCCCCGCGGGGAGCTCCCCCCTCAGACCCCGCTCTGGGGGCTCTCGGCCGCCCTTTTTGGCTCTCCCCGAGGGGCTGCTGCGGGCGAGGGGGGGCAGGGGGAGCGGGGAGCCCTGCTGGGGGGTGCGGGGGGGACCAGGCGGTTGTGGCGCAGGAGGCTCGGCGGTTTGTGAGAGCCTGGCCTTCTTCGGGCAGCGCTGCTCTGGGGACATTTTTTTGTAGTTCTTTGCAGAAAGAGGGTCGGGGAGCGCTTAGGGTCGGGGGAGAGGCGTCCCTGTGAGCCCAGGACGAGCGGTGCCCCCATGTAAGACCTGCTGTGGCAGCTTGAGCCCGCTCCCACAACGGCTTTCGCAGCCCCGGGGCCGCCACAGCACTGAGCAGATGGCAGAAGAAAAGGGGTCTGCGAGGCCGGTGAGCAGCCTGCTTCACCCAGGGAACCAGAGCCCAGCTAAATAATAAACTAATAAACTGTTAAAAACACTCCCTGGAGGAGGCGAGTGACAGGATGGTTTGGGTTGGAAGGGACCAGGCAAGCCTCAGTCTTCCATTTCAAGTCACTGCACTTCAAAGGCTGCCATGAGTGTGTTAACTCAGCTTCAGCTGCCTCGTGTTTCACAGAGTTCACTTAAGCACTCCTACACCTTCTCTACAGCCCCAAGCCTTTATTACTTCTCGTAACATGCTGGCAGCTCACGGTGTGAGTGGCAAACAGCTGCTCAGATAGGTAGTGAGCTGAAGGTCACAAAGAAGTTCCATGGCGGAGCTGAACCCTGACCTCCACAGCCCCAGCCTGCCCTGGCAGGATCACCAGAGCACACAGGACCGTCAGGTTCTGTAAGCTCACTCCAATTGTCATAGTTCTTTCACTAAAAAAAAAAAAAAATAAAAGGAAAAAAAAATAATAGTAATCATCCAGTTCACTGAGACCCACCAAAGGATGTGGATGGAACCTACTTGTACTGAAAGGTAATTGTTCATCTAAGGACATGCTCATTTTCTTTTACAAAAATAAATGTTACTGCAATTAGGATTTTTTTTTCCTTCCAAAGCAAAGCTAGGTTTGTTCAGTTTTATAACAGTGAATTTAGAAAAGTGGTGAACGGATACACATCTGTCATCTCTTCAGAAATAAAATGAGACAGAAGTTCTATAGCACGCAGTGATGAAGTTTGTTTACTCTTCATCTGTTGTCACCTTCTCTTTTGAAAATCATTTTAAATGAGGAGGAAGTGAACTGAAAAATATATTCAGTCTTTGTACCATGTCTCATCTTTCTTGATAAGAGCGCTAGTAGGATATGGATGAAGTCAGTACAACATTGATTCTGAAATCAGAAGACCTCTCACATACATTTGCAACAGACCCTGCCTTCAGGAATAAAAACAGAACAGTTTACACTGCTGTTTCCTCAAGCAGGTTCTGTATTACACACTTCATTGGTCACTTGCCTGCTTTTTTGAGTTACTGTTCCAGAGTGTAAGTGCAGAAGGAGGAATCAGAGAAAACAAAAACACACACACACACAAAAGGGGAAAAAAAAAGGAAAGCTATCAACAGATAGGAAGATCTTGGACAGATCTTGGACAAGGCACAATAAATGTGAATCATTAACAGACAAAAATGGAGAGAGGATTAGAGTACAAAGGTTATAGTGATATACACAGAGGACAATATAGCTTGAGAAAGCTGTATTATCTGAATACAGATTTTTTTTAAACATATTTTTGGAAGGGATTTAAATGAGGAAAAGGACTAGGTTGGAAGTTTGGAGGAGTTTAGGTGCAGCCAAAAAGTGGTAATAAAGGAAAATGGCAAATAATAAGTCAATACTAGTTCTATGTAGAGCTATGTATTCTTTTCTATGTTCTTCGACTTCTCCTGATGGTAGCAGCTGAAGATACCCCAGCAGTACATGAGTGATGTAACCACATCAGTTACTGCCATTTCGTCTACATTCGTCTTCCCAGAGGAGTTCTTGTTTTGCTAGGTAGGGGATGTTTTCGATATTCTTACCATGAATATGAAAACAGACAAGACTATTTAAGAGGGGAGGACAGTCATGTAGGACAGGAAAAAGAACTTCAGTTTGAGATGCAATTAACTGGGGGCACACTGTCAGCTATTTTAGAAATGGAGGGAGAGAGGGAGGATTTCCTGCTCATGGAGGAAGCAACACTTGAAAACAGAAACATAAACTTCATCCTCTCAAGTCTACAGAAAAAAAAAAAAAAAGGTGGCGTACTGTTCAAGGCTGAACTACATAAAAAATGAGAAGAAAATGGTGGATGAACACTTTATACAGTGTTTCTACTTTTACTGGTGATATTAATGCAGAAATAGCTGGATGTCACAGCTCAAATATATATACAGGTTTAGTGTAGTACTGCACAAAATTAGTGCGTTTTTTACTGGACAGGCAAAATATAAAAAAGCAACAACAAAATTTCCTTTCCTTCAGTGACATTTCTTTACACTCAGTTTTAATACTTTGATTAATAATCTTGCATGGCTCCACTTGCACAATGTGTTTCATAGATTACTAGAGTAAAAACAGTTAAGGTTTTGCTCTGCAAAGATAAAAGGGCAGCAGAGCACAAGATGTAGGTAGAGCCCTTACTTCCAGTCGTGAGGCACATTTCCTTTTGTACCTCCACACGTTTTCTTTCCCGCATTGCTCACAGTTGGATGTAGACAAAATTAGGCTTTATCCTTCTGACTCAGATAAACAGGAGCAGGAAGGACACCCTTCCCCACCTCTCATTTTGGAATGCAAAAAATACTCTCTGGTGAGGTAATCCCGTGGTCTGGAGTTTCAAATTGATTTGGACAGATGTCTGAAGGCTATATAGCCTGATGACCTTCCCCACTAATCCAAAGTATTTCCTTCTCTTTATGTCTTCCTATGGGCTACCTCTTCTCTCCTCTGGTTCTCCCATTTCCTTTCCTCCCTGATGCACCCTCTATCACCAGACATCAGCAGGGGATCAGATTCCGCTCCTGCAGGTGAGAGAATGAGATTATTTCCTCCTCCATCTCCTCTTCCTCTTCCCCCACTGCTGCCAACTCTTGCAGTAGTTGGTGTTTTTTCTTAAAGCCTCAGGTGCAGGAATTATATATTTCGTCTTCCTTCGAGAATAAAACATCCCCAGCCCCAGTGATCGTAGAGAAGAGTTGGAAACGTGTTTATTGAAAACTCAGAACAACGGAAGACAAATACAAATAATGATCCACTTTTGTTGTAGGGAAAAGGTTACTGCAATTTCTGAACGCTTGAATTTGGCAATGCGGTTCCTCTCTTGGCTCCTCATCCTTGCGGAGGCATTCGGTGCCAGGAATAGTTAGCAATCTGTAGCTGTCCAGCAGGACGTTAAGGCAGGAGGAAAGAGTCGGTCAAAATTTATTTTTTTGTCTGAGCTGCTTAGGGCAGGAACTTCTGTGCACAGAGCAAATGAGAAAAGGAACAAGATGGTGGTGACAGTTCTGGGGCTCTGATTCCCACCATGCAGTAGATACACCAGAGCTCCAGTAGTCTCTCTTTTAAGCAAAACGGCCTGTATAAATAGGACCTTCTGGAAGTACTCTCAGTTTGGTCCTCCAATCTTTGCACCTTTTTGCTTGCTGCATGCTTTAGAGCTATCACTGTTCCTATCCAGTGGAAAGAAGCACTGGTAACCAGCTGGAGAAATGATTCCCAATTTGTAAAAGTCCAGAGGTGGTGCAAGGAAAGACAACTCTGCCTTAACTCACAGAGAGCAGTCACCTCTCGCCTATATTTACTGAGTCATTTGTTGGACCAAAATAACTGGGGCAGAAATAAAGTCTGGGCTTGGATTAGCTTGGTTTCAGAAGACGAGTGAGATAAAGCATAATTTATGCAGTGAGCAGTTAGAGAATAGATCTCATACTCAAGCTAAGTGATTTACACAAAGGAAAGGTTAAAAAAGGATTATACATGTATACCAGCTCATCACTCTGACTGACTTAGCTTCTACAGATGCTCGTGGGGTGATGTCACACATGGAAAATTCATGGAAACAGTGTCTCAAAGTGCTATATAAAGGTACCATAAGCAAGTAAAATTAAATTGCAGTTGTTTTACAATATCAAAGGTAGAAGGAAATAGTAATGGAAAATTCAGTCTTGTTTTATTGCTATCCAGGAATATACCATAAGCCCAGTTTTGCTTTTACAGCTATGCTCTCCTGACAATCCAATGCTAAAATGTTATTTGCTTCTACAAAAATCTAGACTGGATGGGCAGAAACTAAAACTAAACGATTGTGAACTAAAAATCTGAGCTATTGAATAAGGACCATTGAAGAGAATATTAAAATATGAGCATTACTTTAGAGTCCAGTGACCTGCATTTATCCACTTAATGGCTACTAAAGGGCAGGAAGATCCAAAAGCTCTAAGTATCTGCAACAGGATATGGACTTTTTACTATTAGGAAATGTGCTTAAGCCCAGCCCAGGTTAGAAATGACTTGGGCTCGTTTTGTGGTAGGTGTTTAGTTGTATATTAATCACTCACATTCTAGTTCCTTGTATCCATGTGTCATAGATCACCACGACAATCTGCAGGATCAGCCAGTGGCTGAGGGTTTGGCCTGAGTGGAATTCATCCTTTCTCATTGCAAACATCTTTTGATTAGAGAAGAGGAATGAGTTTTCCTTCTGTGGATAAACAGGAGTTATCTGTTCCCTGAAGAATGAACTAGTCAATAGTGATAAGGCTATATCAACTTAAAAATGCAGCACTCCAAGCACTGAAGTGGGATGAAGTGGCCTGCTTACCATCCAAGCCTTCTTAAAAAAATACAGCATGTGCTGTTGCCAGTGTTTTCATAGGGGAGAGAGTCTTTTCTGTGAAATATTCTCACCATATATACGTGTTGCTGTTTGTTGCATTTGCAAGCAATCTTTTCTTTCCAGATGTTTTTTTCTCAGCCTTGTAGGATTTGTGTGAGTAGTCTTCCCCAAATTTGGTTCTAGCTCCATGCAGTGATTAAGGGTGTTGTCAGGCTCCTTTGCTTGCTAGTAATTCTTGTCGGTCACCTCTCAGCTTGCCGAACACACACGTATTCTGCTCATGTTTTCTAGATAGAGAATCCCACAGCAGCCACAGCAGTTTGGCTGAGCTTCCCTGGCTGCTAGGGCATTTCATCGAGCATGAGCTCCATCAGTTCCCAGTCCTCAGTGAGGAAGTTTTCCACCTAGCCCCTGAAGGAGCACTTCACACTCATCCGTGTCTTCCACCACCCTTCCTGCTCTGGGAGGTGGCAGTCATCTCCCCCGCGGGACCCGTGAGCAGCAAGAAGGAACACAGTCTCTCAAGATTGCACGTCAGTGCCGTCTGAGATGTCTCTGAACGTGCGTCTGCATTTTCTGTTTGATTAACAGCATTGTCTCGCACATTCTTGGGATAAGAGAGCCATGAAGCCAGGCAGAGGCTTTTCCTACTAGGGTGAAAGGGGCAGGACTCGGACAGACAAAAACCTAGCAAACTCTTTCAGTGTTTTCAAAGCAAGTGACTGCATTTGGAAAAAAATAAAAAAAAAAAAAAAAAAAGACCCATTTAAGATAAACCCTGTTTACTTTACTTGCATGAATAGATTTGCTAATGTTAGTAGGAATAAGATGAGCAGAGTGGTGCTATTTGCTGCCTCCAGAATCTGAATTTTCTTTATCGCGTGTATTAGAAGTAAAGACAGACTTTTTCCAAAAGATAATTTTTCCCCATAAAATAAAGAAAACCCATATATGCCACATCTGTCAGTAGTGACCAACAGGGAATAATTACCCCTACAACACAATGAAGAGCATGCTGAAGGATCTGCAGGATCTGTCACACACGTTGCAAGGAAAGGGGCTACAAGGCTCTGAACTTGTGCATTGAGTTGTCAGAGCACTGCAGTAGTGATGCTGCTCCTACTTGGGGCCTCTAAAGAGATAGTCAGCAAGCTTTTGAGTTCCTAAGTGGATGCAACCAAGCTGTATTTTCATCCCTAGCAAACTGTGTGCATGTACCTGCAACTCTCTCTTGGGACTGGTCCTTATCACTAAGATTTGTACCCTGTAATTTCTTTTTCCAGGCTTGGTCTCTCCAAAAACCGTGGTCCCCAAAAACTGGGAAGGAAATCCCTTTTAAATTTTCTTGCCATTAAGATCTCCTGAGCAGCATCCTGGGTCAGGCACAATGTTGCTGAAGGTGAAGCAGCAGCTATGGATGTTGTCTGCTCAGGATACTGTGTTTGTGCAGCCCCTTGCTTTGCTGCTTCCTCTCAACACACAGAACCACGAGGAAAGTTAGCAAAGCAAGGCAACAGGGCTGGATTACACTGCACTTCATCACAGCTGGCCAGAATAGTCAGTACCCTCTAGATGTGACCATTGTGAAATGCAAGTGAAAGCAAGATGTGAAGGAATCATCAGACAAGACTGGGGCAATATCTCCTGGCTGGTGCTTGATCCTCTTTTTTGGTACCCAGCAGCGAGGGTGCATGGCTCAGTGTGCACACTCAAACCAGAAGATGCATTACCATGCCAGAAGATCTCCCAAAACCCAAAGGTATGACCCCAAGGATCATGTAGGGGTGGCAGGGTCAGACTTGGCAAAGCCACCACCGAGCAGGAGGTGTGAGCTGCCGACAGCTGCTGACCTGAGCCTGGCCATCAGTCCCCAGGACATCCCTGCAAAGGGATCACAGCTCTGCTGCTCACCTCCCTGGGGAGATCTCCAGGGACAGGGGACAACAAACCATGGCTCAGACCAGTGAGCACTGTGCCGTGGATGTTCCCTACTTAATCACCATCGCGAAAATCTCCACTAAACCTGATTTGCAGCTATTAACTGTGCCTAGCGCTCTGAGAACAGGCTTGGTTTGTTTTGTTAAAGATAATGCACAAAAGAGGCAGATAATTCTGTTCATGCTTGAAACAGCAAGAAAAGGAATAATAAGGAGTGCTTTCTAGAATACATTTTCCTGCAATTAAAAGATTTCAAGGCAGCTAATTGTTTCTTCTGGTACATTATGAAATAAGTAGCAGAAGAGTGAAGGATGCAGCCTCATGTAAGATTCCTGCAGGCATCAATGGTGACACAAACACATTGATGTGGCAGGAGCACATTCCCTGCATCACTGGGACATTTTCAGAATTCCACACACTTACAATTGTAGAATCACAGGATGGTTTGGGCTGGAAGAGACCTTAAAGCCCACCCAGCTCCACCCCCCTGCCATGGGCAGGGACACCTCCCCCCAGACCAGGCTGCCCAAAGCCCCATCCAGCCTGGCCTTGAGCACCTCCAGGGATGGGGCATCCACAGCTTCTCTGGGCAGCCTGTGCCAGGGCCTCACCACCCTCTGAGTGAAAAGTTTCTTCCTCATGTATAACCTAAATCTATGCTCTTTTCGTTTAAAGCCATTCCCCCTTATCCCATCACCACGCTCCCTGATAAAGAGTCCTCTTGATAGAGCTTGGCAGGCAGCCTAAAAACCCTTTTAATTACCAGAAGCACCTCTGTTCTCTCCTTATTACCAATTTCTTCTTTACACCCTCCTTTCCTCTTGTGTTATATATCATTTCCCTGTATATTTTAGAATTTTCTTTGCCCCTTCCCGGGGCGAGGCAGGGCCTCAGCACCACACCTGGGAGGAGGCTGCGGTCCTGCGGCTGGGCTGGGTGCTGGCAGGAGGGTGCAGGTGGGCTGAGCAGCCCCAACCCACTGCTGTTGATGGAGAGGGGCTGCAGGTGGGTCATCCTCATGGGGGAGAAACACATGAAGTGAAACGTGGCTCAGGTTTTCTCCTGCCATGGGGCACTGTGTCTTTCCTTCATTCTGGACATCCTGATCCATTTCTAGATACAGAGCAGGGCTTTGGGCTTTCAGCTTTGCCCTCAGGAGCCAAGGAAATGTTTACCCTTTTCTGTAAGAGAAGTGGGGTTTAGAAGATTGATTAAAATAATAATCTATGGATTGTGTTTCTGAGATTTTACCACATGTAAACACAATCTTAAGTGTATCAGTTTCAATGACTTCCATTTAATTCCTGGACAAAGTTTGCTTTTAAATACCACACCAGATTGGACATGGCCAAAGATAAATTGAATGCAATTAGTTCTACTATTTGTTTTGATGATATGCTAAATTATTTCTTACAACAGAGCATTTATTATAAAAAGCTAATGGTTATACTCCTGAGTTTAACATCTAATGTATTGTAAACCATGGCAAACTGATAAGTTTCAAATTGAGTTATTAAAGTCTGGGGAAAAAATAATCTATGAGTTCCATCTAGTAAATAATTGTCAATACCCAAATCATCATTTTCACAAATCTTAAGCTGGAATAATTTCATATGCATTTCTGATCATTGCACAAATCAAAAATGTTAATTACACTGCCTGTTACTGATGACTTTAATTTACATTCCCTTAATGAATGTATATTCTTAAATAGGTTGTCTGGATTTAAATGCTCTTATGGCATTGTTAACATAATGTCCCTTAAAACTATTAATAAGACCTCTCTGAAGGCTTGCTCTCACCTGCACTGAGCCAGCTGTTGCACTGAACAGCCATGGAATTTTTTGAATACTCATGTAATTTTCTGAAAATTGACCTTGTCTCTATCATCATCCCCTCCAGCAGGGGGGGGAAAAGAAAAAAAAAAAAAAAAAAACTATTGCAAGAAAGTGAATGCATACAACTAGACCCTCATGGATACAACAGACCCAATTCCTGTGACAGGAATTCTTCAGCGTATTTCCTGGGAATTTGTAAAAATAAAATGGTCTTCTAATATTTACCCCAAATAATCTTTACTTTTATTTTCCTTCTTTCCTGAAATTTATTATGACTTCATCATGGTAACTGCAAATTAATGAAGAGCGTAGTCCCTGAGAATACAAATATTTGAGTGTAGGAATTGTTAGCCCTTGAAATGCAGCGTTGCTTACCATGGAGCTTATCCAACTACTCTTTACTCTGAATTTCCACTTCAAACCCTGCCTTCAGTATTTGTCTTGTTGATGTGGACCTAATCCAGCTGAGGAATACAAATGCCATGCCTTACAAAATAGAAACTGAGAACAGATGGCAGCAGAGCACCTGATCCCAGAAATCATATTTTGGCTGAAAACGTAAGTGCCTGGACTTCAGGAAAAATGACTTGCCCAACTTTTACCATTTCTGCAAGGTATTAAGTGGCGAATGCCAGACTTTGCTATGTAAACACCTATTGAAATTCCCTGGTGGCAAAAGCAGGACACGTGTAAAATAACAGATCTCCAGCGCTGTGGAAAGTCATCCTGTAGAGTTAACAGTGGAAAGGCTATTGAGTTTTCTAATGTGTCACGCTACACTGACAGGCTCAAGTGTTAAAAAGGGGGAAAAAAAATCACAAAGTTAGCACAGGGACTTTAAAAACACAGCTATTAAAAAATTCATCATGTTTTTCACCCATATGCAGATTTCCTCCTGTTGCTGAAGGAGGAATGTTCCACCTCGGTATTTTTTATTTCAGGTTTCAAAAAAAATGCAGGCATGGCAAATCCTGCTTACTATTTGGAGAAACTTCTTTCATTTCATGACATGAGGGGCTGCAGAAGGGGGCATTCAACTTTCCCTTTCAGTGGTTATCTTACTAAGGATGATAAGCCAGGCCCTGTGCTCTCGCCTGACTCACCCCAAGGACCATCAGGCATACCACTGGTCTTACCCTCTTCTGCAGTTCCCTTAATATTTCATCCTCCTATTTATCTAATTTCTCAGGGAAATTTCTCACTATCTCATTTCCTGAACTTGACGTTTCCTTGCTCCTTGGTTTGATGGGGACTCTTCTCCTCAGCAGTTCAGTTCCACGAATATGATAGGAGAAGGTGATCTCTATGGGTAACTCAGAAAACCTGTTAGTCTTTCATGACAAAAACCATGCCAAACGCCACAATTGCTTCACTGTAAAATCTTAAAAATTAGCAGCTGTGGATTATCCCATCTGCCAAGTGCTAAGTAGAAATGGGCATGTAAGGCCATCCTATCATTTTTCTGTGGAGAAAAATTAATGAACTAGACATTCAATTCATTCTTCTTATTTGCCACACACATAACACACTCATAAATCTGTTCACCTTGAATGAAAACAGCAAACACAACAGAAGATTTGGCAGGCACGATCCCACTTGCAGCACCGCAGCTAAGACACCGCTGTGTTGGTGCCCTTTGTTCTGAAGCGCTGTCTCATTATTGTCTTTTCAAGCCGTCTGGTTTCTAAATTCTGATCAGAAAAATGCTCCCATCATCCAAAAAGCCATCCTGCCTCCCGCCAGCCTTTTGCCTGGGCCAGCATTTCCTCGAGGTGCTCGGTGTTGAGAAATGGGAGCTGCCGTGGCTGGGCAGGGCTGCCTGGCGCAGCGAGCTCCCCTTCGCCCCTGTGAACCTCGGCAGCGTGTTCCTCACCCCTGCCTTTGCCATAGCAACGTTCGTGAGGATTTTTGACAGGAGACGCGTGACTTCTAGACTTCAGATTTTCCAACAGAAATACCAGAAAGCAGCAGGCAGCTTGTTTTTCAGCTGGAGGGAAGGGCACCAAGACCAACAGCACCAGTCTGGTACTGCAGCTCAGGCCTAAGCTCAGGCCTTCCGTCCTATCTGCTGTGCAATCCCTCCAGCCCTGGTGAGTTCAGCTCTCTGATTTTAGCACACCAAAGGGTCTGCATTTCTCAGGGCAGCTTCTGTCTTCTTCTGGAGAGCCGTGTTAAAGCCTCACCTACAGCAGTCTTGTCTCCATCTTTTTTTTTCCCCACATCACGCACCAGATGGCCTTCATGGGACAGCGTCAGGCTGAAGCCACAGGGCACACTTAGTGTTTCGGTTTGCCACAGCCTGCCGTACGGGAGACTTAAATTACCCACTTGCAGAACACGCCAGCGGAACCACTCGGCCTGGAAGCAGCACGGAGCCAGCCTGGCGGCACCGAGCGCGAGGTGCCAGCTGCGTGACACCATTAGCATTCCTCATCAGCCGCGGCTCCCGTCGCTGTCTGTGCAGCTTTGGGAAACCAGGTCACTCCCTGCTCGTCCTCCTCCGGTCACTGATGTTGTCTTCCGCTGCTCTGAAGCTCTGGAGAGCGTAATTAGTTGCCGCTAATGCTCGGTTCTACGTGCAACTGCTTTGGCTCAGGCCAAAAATGAAGTTTTCTCATAGTTTTCATGCCCTAATAGGAGGGGAGCTTGAGACGCATTTGGGAGAGACCCATTCTCCTTGTGTTATAATGATGCAGCTGATATTTTTCAACAGACCACAAAGAATACTAATGACATGTTAAGCTTTCAGTACTCCCAGAACAGAGAATAAATGAGTGAGATTCCAACAAAAATACAAAGCTATACACCTACCCGTGCCAGATAACAACTTGTACTGCAAGGCTGTCATAATGAGCAAACTGAAATCATGCCCTCAAGCAGAAAAACTGCCTGAAATTGCATTTAACTGCTTTGGGTTTTCAGGCAGATGAGAATCCTGATATTCCAAAGAAGCTGCAGGGGAAAAAAAGAAAAAAAGTCAACCCAAACACCAGACCAGAAATCCAGGTTTTCATAATGAGACACTGGAGAAGCCTGTGGGGGATTAATTTCGAGGGGAATGTATGGAGAACGATACACAGAGATTAAGCAACAAACTTTACCAAAGGTCAAGTGGCTTTATGCTGTGGGTGCATAAATAAGCATAAATGCCCACAAAGAATTATCTGATGGTACAGCACAGCCTGTTTATTGGCAGGGTGGCTGTATCAGCAATTAAAGCTGCATTAATGTGCTTGAGTGATTGATGTTCTGGAGGTGTCACCATGATCACAGTCACAACATCAAGCAAAGCAACTGAGGGTGTTAAGAGGAGGAACAGGAGGTGCACACACTCCTTGCCAAGAATGCACTTACAATTTGACATCCAGAACACCAATAAAAATGATATTACAAAAGTACAAACAACAAAATAAACAATGTTAGTATCCACTGTGATAACTGCAAAATTAATGTGGCATATTTCAGGAGATAAAATACGGAGCAGAGCATCTATTCACAGTCATCCCAAGATGGGCTCTTTGGACAGAGGAACACCAACTTCGGTTTCAAAGAAGTATGTTGTGTTTTGTGCGCACTGGGAGGTTAGGAATGATAAGAGGGGCCCTGAAATTACAGCTGGAATTGACGACATTCAAAAAATCAAAACTCCTCTTTTGCAACGATTTAGGTTAGGAAGTGCCAAACATGGAGTATAAGCTATCTAAAACAACATGGGACAGTTCATGCAGTGAGGTGAAAGTTACAGCCCACTGGGGAAAAAAGAGCAACCAAAACAGTTTGAAGACAGGAATACTTGTGCTTCTAAAGAGAGAGAAATGTTTTCTAAAAAAAATAAAAAATTAAAATTATAGTTAAGCATAGATGATCCTAGCTGCCCAAATTCAGCAGAGGAATTTCATAAATGCTTCAAGTACATTAATTTTACTATCACCATTATTCAGATAAGATTTGGCCCCAGAGGCCACATAACAGTTAAACTTGTCATAACAACTCCAGATATAATAGGAGCAGAAGTTCAAGATATACTTCGGATGTGCGGTACTAATTGCAGTTACAATTGTCTTATTTCTCAGCTTCATCTCTCGCAAGCCAGCAGGTTACAAATAACTCATTTTGATGAGAAGAAATAACTCATCTTGATAAGTCCAATCACATATTATGTGTCTTCTGAAGTGATTAATTTAATAAAAGCTATTGCAGTGGTGGCCACAATCAGTACCACTGTGATAATGAGTATCATCTCAGTCCTCTACATTGTACTAAACATTGCTTTGGTTCACAACAGGGCAATCAGAATTTTGCATATATGCCAGACCAATACTGAGGATTTAATCATTACAGATGATGAACAAAGAATTAATTTAAAGAGCTCCAGGACGGAAATCCTTCTTGGAATCATTTCCAGATTTGTACCTTGAGTGTTCATTGTGCTTAACACACAATTTGCCACAAAGAACACTTTACCGTGACTGGACTTTTCTTGTGCATTGCAAAAAGCAAGATAAAGGAATTTCTGTGACGCAGATTCTTGCAGCCTACGTTCTTCGGTGATATTTAGACTATGTAAATATGGGCGATATAAGTAGTGCCACTATTTGCAATGCAGCTACTGAACTGTTAGGAAGAAACCTAAACCTTGCAGTTGCCTCCTTCCATAAAAGAAGCCATGTCTTCTTAATCCCCATAGGTGCACAGTAAGTATCCTCTATTTAGATCTGGTACTGACGAGGATCACAGTGTAAAAGGTCCTGCTCTAGGCATAAAATCCACAAAGGGAAAAATACTGCAAGGCATGTTTATTTTTTTTTTTAATATACACCTCCAGTAGGAAAAAAAATTAAGATTTCCACACCCACAGCCTATTATAACAAACATCTCTTTTAAAACGTCGCAGAAAATCCTGCAACAGCTCTGCTTTGACTCCTGTTCCCTGTGCCTTGTGGTTTTCCTCATGGCAGGAGGGAGCAGGACCCCTGGCCCCCACACAGCAGTGCCAACCCTCAGCCCAGCGCTTGTCTCCCACCCTGCCCTTGGTGCCGCATGCAGTGCTCGCAGTGAGCCTTGGCCACCCAAATCCAAGGCTGGAGGCACCACCGTGGTGGCACCTGCAGGAGCTGGGCCTGGTCCAGAAGATTTGGCTCCAGCACCGTGGTCTGTGATTGCGTACTCGGGGTAATATATTAGAGACACAAAGCAGCTCTGTGCTGGTCCTTCGTCCTGCTGGTGATGAGGTTCTCCCCACGGTTCCATCCACGCTGGCACTGTTGTAGGAAGAGCGGTTCCTAGAGCGTTTATTTCTCATGAAAATGTTACAGAAGGAGGCTGTGATCTTTAGGATCCTAAAAAAACGTAGCTGTAGCACAGCAAGGTCTGCCTTCCTTCATCTGTCTGTTCGTTAAGAGAATATATTGCATGCAGATCAGCTTTGTTTGCCTCAGGCTTGCTGCAGCTATACAGCTAAAGCATCCCTGACCCGAATATTATCCACGCATCACAGTCTTCTACCGATCCCACTGGAAATGCAGTGTTCACCTCACAGATACAGCCCAACTGCGAAGGGGTATTTACAGGCCTTCTTTTTAATAAGATGAAATGATGGGGCTGCTTCTCTCCACCTGAAGATATTTTTCAAATAAGAAAATACCCTGAAACAAAAACACAAAAAACAACATTCTGCAATACTGATGAGAAACAGGCCAGGGCAGCAAACAACCCAGTAAAGTGCCTGGCTCATTGGGTAGTGATGCTGCTGAGCAAACAACCATCTTCATGTGGTAAACCTCGTCCTCATTACTTAACACGGTCACAGAGAATCTTTTAAAGCACAGCATGGAGCAAGCTGCTGCACATCCATGTTAGGAGCTACCAGCAAGGCTGTCCCACAGCAGCGAGCCCCCCTCTGAGGGGCAGTGGCACCCCCAGCACCACCTTGAGTTACCCCAGGCTGCTGGACCGTGCCTGGGCCTGAAAGGAAAGTTCTGTTTCTGAAAATACTTTTCTGAACACTCCTGAAGGTATTTTTAGATGCCACCCCAAATACTTACATGGCACGGCCCCCAGACACACGGGAGCAGTGGAAGTTGTATTTGCTAGCACAGGACAATTCTTGTGTTTGTGTCCTGTTGGAAGTGAAAAGGATTTAGACCAGCACCTCTAAGTTTATAGCTGATCCTTTAGGGGCTGTGCACTCCTTAGAGGGCCACTGATCAGAAATTGCCACACGCTTTCCCTCTGAAATCAGGTCCCATTAGTATCCCCCAAAGGGCCTTTGATGTTTGGTGATAAGGAAATCACCAGCAGGCAGGCACGGGACTGCCAGCGCCACGGCTCATCTCGTGGTACATTTGGGTGCCTGTAAGTGGGGTGATACAGCAGAGAGGGCGTCAGCCTTTCCTTTCCTCTCTCAGAGGAAGACACGAGCACGACAGAGGGGACTTTCCTTAACCCCGGGAGGACGCAGGGCAGGACGGATGCTCAGACGCCGTGTCTTGCGAGCTCTGCGCTGCAGCTCGCTGCAGCTTCCCACCCATCTCGCTGGGTTCAAGGAGAGGACAGAACAAGCCCCACACCAAACAAACAAGCCCTGTGTGCCCCTACAAGCTTATCGGCGCGGCTGGAGCTTTTCTTTAATTTCTTGTTTGCTTGTTGGGGTAGACAGATCTGCCGTCACTTGACAGGCCGGTTATTGTGTGCAACTCCCTGCACTCACAACTAGGTCAACCGACAGCCGAGCACTGTACATGTGTGAGGCTCCCTCGGATCAGCCAGCGGCTGCAGATTATATTTTCGGAATTAGCTAGGTAGAAGAGAATGTCCTTCCTGGCATGTGCTACCCTGAAACTGTAGGCCCTTTGCACAAGTCATCCGAAACCCCTCCTCGGCCCCAGCTGCAAAGGGTGCGAAATCCACGGCATTCAGGTTCTCTCCCCCCACCAGCTGAAGCAGGGCTGAAGCAGCAGCAGCAGCAGGAGTTTCTCTTCTCCTCCCCTCTGCAAAACTTGCAACTACCCAAGAGTCTCCTTCCCAGCACCCAGCGCCACAGCGGTCTCCTCCTGGCTTCAGCGAGGCACTTCAAAGCGATGCGGATAATTCTGGGGCGAGATAAAAGTGAGAGGATAAAGACCTGGGATATTTTTATTAGGACTGTTTTTACTCGCCATGTGAACATAATCCTCATCACTGCCTTGGGCAAAGGAGAATAAAACGGCAAAAAGGACAGCTACCCTTGCATCTATGCGGTCGGAATTCTGGGCTCTGCCAAAACGCGGTTTCACTGCCTCCGCCTGTAGCGGGGCTGCCTCTGTTGTAGTGCCATCAGTGTGGAAACGCTGCTGCAAGAACATATTTTTGGCTGTTGCTCAGAAACTGCTGCCAGCCCTCCGCACAGCCTGTGAGACCTTTAGTGCTGCAAGCTTGCCTTTAAGGGGAAAGTCCTCGCAGAATAAATGGCTTCCACATCGCTCTCGGCTAAAAATGTCCAGCTAAGCTGGAAGTGAAGCTAGAATAGAATAGAATAGAATAGAATAGAATAGAATAGAATAGAATAGAATAGAATAGAATAGAATAGAATAGAATAGAATAGAATAGAATAGAATAGAATTAAAAAGACAGCCAAACTGCCAAACTGACAGTTCTGCAGAGTCCCACCTGAGACACACAACTGCTTGAAAGACACTCAGCTTCCTTCCACACTTGCCATACGACCCAATTCTCCTTAAATCGGGATGCCCCAGAGTTTTGGGGCTGCACAGCAGCTGCAGAGATACCAAACCTCCTCCTGTTTCACCTTCTCCTGTCTGCTCTCTCACAGCTGGCCCAGCTGGCTTATGTCTTCCTCTCTCCTTCGCTGATCACTTAAAATTAATCTTCCATATTGGCCATAACCTGTAAAATTGCAAGCAAGTAATCTCTCACCAACCTGCCCCTCTTTTCGGGTTGTTCCCAGCCATCCTTGCACACCTCAGACCAGCACTTAAGACTGTGATTGTGTGACTGTGTGATTCTGTGATTCTGTTTCTTTCCAGTGTGACAAACCCTGAATATAGCAAAGTCCCCTTAAACACAAAGCCACAAGTAACAGAAACTCCTTGAACAATGACAATACAGAAAAAGTAAATTATGGATTTCCATCCTCTCCAATGATGCAAGAACAAATGGACAATTAAAGAAACTAAAATGTGACACGTTTGGACATGGTGTAAAGCACAGCTGTTTCTTGTGCTGAGCAGTTTGGTTGTGGGACTCACGACTGCTGTAACTTACAGAAAAATCTCTGTAAGAGTCAGCAAGAGCTTGAATATTCACAGGAGCACACAGAGTTGCAACAGTTTGAAATTCTGCAAGCAGTCAGGGTTTACACCAATCCTTAGCTAATCAGGATTAGGACATTTCTTGGCCCTTCCTCTGCTGACTACTGTCAGGGAAAGGATATAGGGCTCTGTGAGCCATGCAGCTAATCCCGCAAAACAGCTGATGTGACACATATATGTGTGTCACCTTAAAAATGGTGCGACTGTGCAATAGTTATAGCCCTAGTGACAGCCCGCTCCTTTTCAGCAGTTTCTCACTCACTTGTGTATTTTACTTCTTGTATAAGTTCATGAATAACTTGAAGGAGAAAATCCTCCAAATGTCAACTTGGTGCATGAACTGCCCCGTCACTGCATAGGAGGGGGGGAGGGGGAGGGCGCACTGGGGGTGCTCATTCACTACGCTTGAAAACAGTTAAATCTTGTAGATTACAGGTGTATTGTGGTCTTAGAAAGATGGTAACTCTCCTTCAGAATTATCCCTGCACACTCCCTTCCCACAAAGGAATGCTTCTAAGACTTAAATTTAGATATATATGATTTTTCTGTTAAAAATGCCTATCTCGAGGACTAAGAAGACAAATGTAAAAAATAATCCCATAAGCAGAAATATCCAGCAGTCTGTGCACATCACTAACTCAGCAGAGGACTTGCCAAGTACTCAGATCCCCCACTTTCCCCACAAACACCAGCTCTCACCAGATCACCAAGCCTGGATTCATTCAGCAGCTCAGACTCTCAGAAGCATGACATTAAGACCAATGGGTTGTGAGAGCTGCAGAGGCAAAAGGTCCTGGTGTAAATGTAGTAAGTCAGCTGCAGTGTTGCAACACTGCATAAGTTACTGGGAGAGCTTGTGGTACTGTGTATTGGGTCTGGCTGGAATGTTAACTTTCCCGGCAGCAGCCCATACAGTGCCGTACTCTGTACTTGTAGCTGGAACAGCAGTGTTATCACACCAGTGTTGTGTCTGCTGCTGAGCAGCAGTGGCACAGTATTAGGCCTTTCTCTAACCCTCCTAGGGGGTGGGCAAAAGGTGAGGAGAGAAACATCACTAGGGCAGCTGGCCTAAACCAATCAAAGGGATATTCCATACCATGTGATGTCACACTCAGCAATAAAAGGTGGAAACAGGAAGAAGAGGGGAGGGGTGGTCTCTCGTTTGGAAGACGTCGGTCCTCCTCTCGAACACCGGCTGCGTGCGTTGAGGCCTTGCTTCAAGGACGTGGTCAATCATCGCTCATTTGTGGGAAGTAGAGAGTAATTTCTTTCCTCTGCACTTCCATATAGCCTTCATTTATTTTGTTTGTTTGTTTTCCTCCCTTCTTTTTATTTTCTTTTTTTTCCCCTCCCTTTCCCCTTTCCCTTTTTATTTTCCCCTTAGTTAAATTGTTAGTTCATGGTAGTCTTTATTTAACTATTATAATTATTTCCCTTTAATTAAATTATCCTTATCTCAACCCGTGAGTTGTTCTTCGTTTTACTTCTCCCCCTCCTCATCTAAAGGAGGGGGAGTGAGAGAGCGGTTGTGGGGTTTAGCTGCCCAGTACGGTAAAACCACCACAGTCCTTTTTGGCGCCCAACGTGGGGCTCGAAGGGTTGAGATAACAATAGAATTGATTAAACGCATATAACTAACACGCTTGCTTGCTAGTAACCATGTACATTGCCTTGTTAATAATAATAGCTTTGTTCCTATGTCATGCAATCCGTGTCATATTCTCCTTTCTCCTATATATCCGATCCGACAAAGTGCTACAATCTGTGTTCACTTTTTTTAATTCGCTGTGCTGCCAAGCACTGACCTTGGTTTTAATCTGGAATTCAGGCTCTGCACTGTTATCATTTGGGTCCCATGGAAACTATCTTTCAGAGAATATTCAGAACTACACTGCCTTCCTTTTCTCATCTGGACACCAGTTTATTAATAATATTAAGAATGGTACCTTTCCCTCCTTTCACAGTGGGCTAATTACAACCGTTTGGGAGTATTTTGAAGATCCATCTGTAACCCATGTATTGCTATTTCTAATTCTGAACAACCAGTTTCATTTTCTCTCTAAGATTAGTCGATTGTTTAGAAAACTTACTTGGGAATCTGTCCCGAAACAGTCTTGTGGTGAGTGGCTAGGTGTGTGGGATGATGTTAGCAGATACCTGTCACGAGTGTCTCCTCCAATAGTTTTGAACTTCACCCCTGAGCAAGTGCTAAATCCTAAAAAATTAGTAGAATGTTTGAGAGTTGTATGTCCTGACCCTGATAATGCCGGAGAACGACAGCTTGCAGCATTGTGCTGGGTCCTGGCTTATTCCTATCAAACACTGTTTAACATCATCCAGCAACTTGAAGAGAGGGAGGAAGTCTCTGAATATGATGACCAAGTAACACACGATGTGGCTGACCCAAAAGACCAACCAACTATGGTATCAGTCGCCCCCATAGTCAAGTCAAAAAAATGGAAACGGAAGTCAGCTCGTTTAGTAAGGGAAGAAGGCTCTCCTAAGGAGGAGGAAGAAGGGGAAATGGCAGGCACCTCTAAAGCAGGGCCATCACAAAAACAGCAGGAAGACGAGACAGAAATCATAAAGGAATCAGAAATCACTCGATCCTTATCCCTGAGTGAGATGCGAGAAATACGAAAGGATTATGGTCGACGCCCAGGTGAACACATCCTCACTTGGCTGCTTCGATGCTGGGATGCTGGGGCCAATAGCTTACAATTAGAAGGCAATGAAGCCAAGCAGCTGGGATCCCTCTCTAGAGAAAGGGTAATCGACAAAGTAATCGGGAGAGGAGCACAGGCCCTCAGCCTCTGGAGACGACTCCTGGCGGCTGTGAGAGAAAGATATCCCCATAAGGAAGATATTGTATATCAAATAGGCAAGTGGACCACTATAGATAAAGGTCTCCAGCATCTGCGGGAATTAGCTGTGCGGGAGATGATTTATAGTGATTTGGACAATGCCCAGACACCTCAAGACCCCGATGAAGTCCAGTGCACAACATCCATGTGGCGTAGATTTGTGCGGAGTGCACCACCAGCACATGCCAGTACCCTGGCATCAATTAACTGGGATGAGGGGAGGGGACCAACATTGTATGATATGTCCTGCCAGCTTCAAAAATATGAAGACAATCTCTCTGCTCCGCTACAGTCCAGTGTCTCAGCTGTGGAGAAACTGTCTAAAGGACTTGACAAGCTCGTGGAACGAGTGGAACGAGCATATTCCCCCTCATTTAGACAGAGTGATACTTCAGCCACTAAGAATCAGCATTCGCGCGCTCAAGAGAGAGAGTACCCAAGACGTACACCACGTGGCACCTTGTGGTTTTTTCTGCGTGACCATGGGGAAGATATGAGGAAATGGGATGGTGTACCTACTTCAACCCTAGCTGCTCGGGTACGTGAACTGAAAGGAAATACAGCAGCAAGAAGAGGGGTTCCTAAGAGAAATGCTGCTCCAGTTTCCATGGGGCAGTACCCCAGAGGCAGTAGAAGAGCTGATGTTATTCTTGACCCTGATGAAGAGACCTCTACCTCTCATTTGCAAGAATTAAGTGGCAGACGCTCCAGCCAGGACTAGAGGGGCCCTGCCTCTGGCCAGGTAGAGGAGAGGGATAACCGGATTTATTGGACTGTGTGGATCCGATGGCCTGGAACATCAGAACCACAAGAATACAAAGCTTTAGTGGACACTGGCGCACAATGTACCATAATGCCATCAGGCTACCAAGGGACAGAACTCACCTGTATCTCCGGAGTGACAGGGGGATCCCAACAACTATCTGTACTGGAAGCTGAAGTGAGTCTAACTGGGAATGAGTGGCAAAAGCATCCCATTGTGACTGGCCCAGAGGCTCCATGTATCCTTGGCATAGACTATCTCAAGAGAGGGTACTTCAAGGATCCAAAAGGATACCGGTGGGCTTTTGGCATAGCTGCTTTGAGCACAGAAAAGATTAGGCAGCTGTCTACCTTGCCTGGCCTTTCAGAAGACCCTTCTGTTGTAGGATTACTGAAGGTTGAAGAACAACAGGTACCAATTGCTACTACAACGGTGCACCGACGGCAATATCGCACCAACCGAGACTCCCTGATTCCCATCCATGAGTTGATTCACCGACTGGAGAGTCAGGGAGTAATCAGCAAGACTCGCTCACCCTTTAATAGTCCTATATGGCCAGTACGAAAGTCTAATGGCGAGTGGAGGCTAACAGTGGACTACCGCGGCCTGAATGAAGTCACGCCACCACTGAGTGCTGCAGTGCCGGACATTCTGGAACTTCAGTACGAACTAGAGTCAAAGGCAGCCAAGTGGTATGCCACAATTGATATTGCTAATGCATTTTTCTCCATCCCTTTGGCAGCAGCATGTAGGCCGCAGTTTGCTTTCACTTGGAGGGGCATCCAATACACCTGGAATCGGCTGCCCCAGGGGTGGAAACACAGCCCTACCATTTGCCATGGACTGATCCAGTCTGCACTGGAGCAAGGGGGAGCCCCTGAGCACCTTCAGTACATTGACGACATCCTCGTGTGGGGCAACACAGCAGAAGAAGTTTTCGAGAAAGGGAAGAAAATAATCCAAATTCTCCTGAAAGCTGGTTTTGCCATTAAACAGAGCAAGGTCAAGGGGCCTGCACAGGAAATCCAGTTCTTGGGGGTAAAATGGCAGGATGGACGTCGCCATATTCCAATGGATGTGATCAATAAAATAACAGCAATGTCTCCGCCAACTAGCAAAAAAGAAACGCAAGCTTTCCTAGGCCTCGTGGGATTCTGGAGAATGCATGTGCCAGGCTATAGTCAGCTTGTGAATCCTCTATATCGAGTGACTCGAAAGAGAAACTATTTCGAGTGGGGCCCTGAGCAACAACAGGCATTTGAACAAATCAAACAAGAAATAGCTCGTGCAGTAGCCCTTGGGCCTGTCCGTACTGGACCAGCTGTGCAAAATATACTGTACACTGCAGCGGGGGAGCATGGCCTCACCTGGAGCCTTTGGCAGAAAACCCCAGAAGAAACTCGAGGCCGACCTCTGGGCTTCTGGAGTCGGGGCTATCGAGGATCAGAAGCCAATTACACCCCAACTGAAAAAGAAATACTCACAGCATATGAGGGTGTTCGAGCTGCTTCAGAAGTTGTGGGTACAGAGGCACAGCTCCTCTTGGCACCACGGTTACCTGTGTTACATTGGATGTTCAAAGAGAAAATTCCCACTACACACCATGCAACTGATGCTACATGGAGTAAGTGGATAGCACTAATTACACAGCGGGCTCGAATGGGAAAACCCAATCGCCCAGGAATCCTGGAAGAGATTATGGACTGGCCGGAAGGTAGAGATTTCGGAGTACCAACAGAAGAGGTAACCCGTGCTGAAGAGGCACCACCATACAATGAGTTGCCAGAGGACAGAAAGCAGTATGCGTTGTTTACTGACGGATCCTGCCGTGTGATAGGGAGTCATCGGAAATGGAAAGCTGCTGTGTGGAATCCCATACGACGAGTTGCGGAGGCCATGGAAGGGGAAGGTGAGTCGAGTCAGTATGCAGAAGTAAAAGCCATACAACTAGCCCTAGATATCGCCGAAAGAGAAAATTGGCCAGTATTGTATCTTTATACTGACTCATGGATGGTGGCAAATGCTCTGTGGGGGTGGCTGCAGCAATGGAAAGAGAGCAACTGGCAGCGCAGAGGTAAACCTATCTGGGCTGCTACCCTGTGGCAAGATATTGCTGCCCGGGTAGGAAACCTGGATGTTAAAGTACGTCATGTAGATGCCCACATGCCCAAGAGTCGCGCTACTGTAGAACATCGGAACAACGAAGAAGTGGATCGAGCTTCGAAAATTGAAGTGGCTCAGGTGGACCTAGACTGGGAACGTAAGGGTGAGCTGTTTGTAGCTCGATGGGCCCATGAAACATCAGGACATCTGGGGAGGGATGCCACTTACAGATGGGCTCGTGATCGAGGGGTGGACTTGACCATTGAAGCCATCACACAGGTTACCCATGAGTGTGAGACCTGTGCTGCAATCAAGAAAGCCATGAAGGTAAAATCTCCCTGGAACAGGGGGAGATGGCTAGGGTTTCAATATGGTGAGGCCTGGCAAATTGACTATATTGGACCACTTCCAAAAACCCGCCAAGGCAAACGGTACATACTTACCATGGTAGAAGCAACTACTGGGTGGTTGGAAACATACCCTGTAAACCATGCCACGGCCCGAAATACTATCTTGGGCCTGGAAAGACAAGTATTGTGGCGTCATGGTACACCAGAGAGAATTGAGTCTGACAATGGGACTCATTTCCGAAACAATCTTGTTACCTCCTGGGCAAAGAGGCATGGTATTGAGTGGGTATACCACATCCCTTATCACCCACAAGCCTCTGGGAAGGTTGAGAGGTACAATGGACTGTTAAAGACTATGTTACGAGCATTAGGTGCTGGGACATGGAAACAATGGGACACAAATCTACCAGAAGCCACTTGGCTAGTTAACAATAGGGGGTCTGACAGCCGTGCTGGTCCTGCCGAAACAAAACCCCTACACACTGTGAAAGGAGCTAAAGTTCCCGTAGTGCATGTAGGAAGGTGGATGGGGAAGGCAGTGTGGGTTGCTCCTGCCTCGGGAAAAGGCAAACCCACTCGTGGGATTGTCTTCGCCCAAGGACCAGGGTATACCTGGTGGGTCATGCAAAGGAATGGGGATATCAAGTGTGTGCCTCAAGGAGATTTGACACTGAGAGAAAACTAATCTGTAATCTAAGTTATATGTTGTAGGAAGATGCTGTAGGATCAACGACAGGTCAACGTTGCAAGGAGCCGGGCAGTGCAACAAGGACTTGAGCTAAGCTGGTGCTCGCGTCCAGACATCCAACTCCACCTGCCTTGAGTGGCCACTTTGGCAGATGAAGACCTAATCATCAACAGTTCTTATGAACGTTTTCCAAGAAAGACCTATGGAATGAGAAGATACACCTGCCTATTAATCTTGTCCTATTAAATCCTTGTCCTGTTAAAGGACAAGGAATAATGATGAGGATGCTTGTATGCTAAAGTATGGGGATCTGAGTGTGACACAAATGTTATGGAATAAGGGGTGGAGGTTGTATTGGGTCTGGCTGGAATGTTAACTTTCCCGGCAGCAGCCCATACAGTGCCGTACTCTGTACTTGTAGCTGGAACAGCAGTGTTATCACACCAGTGTTGTGTCTGCTGCTGAGCAGCAGTGGCACAGTATTAGGCCTTTCTCTAACCCTCCTAGGGGGTGGGCAAAAGGTGAGGAGAGAAACATCACTAGGGCAGCTGGCCTAAACCAATCAAAGGGATATTCCATACCATGTGATGTCACACTCAGCAATAAAAGGTGGAAACAGGAAGAAGAGGGGAGGGGTGGTCTCTCGTTTGGAAGACGTCGGTCCTCCTCTCGAACACCGGCTGCGTGCGTTGAGGCCTTGCTTCAAGGACGTGGTCAATCATCGCTCATTTGTGGGAAGTAGAGAGTAATTTCTTTCCTCTGCACTTCCATATAGCCTTCATTTATTTTGTTTGTTTGTTTTCCTCCCTTCTTTTTATTTTCTTTTTTTTCCCCTCCCTTTCCCCTTTCCCTTTTTATTTTCCCCTTAGTTAAATTGTTAGTTCATGGTAGTCTTTATTTAACTATTATAATTATTTCCCTTTAATTAAATTATCCTTATCTCAACCCGTGAGTTGTTCTTCGTTTTACTTCTCCCCCTCCTCATCTAAAGGAGGGGGAGTGAGAGAGCGGTTGTGGGGTTTAGCTGCCCAGTACGGTAAAACCACCACATACTGCATGTTTTTTACTGCTGATATGCTGCAAAGAGAGGTTTGCATGTTTAGTAAAGGAGAAATCAAGGGCTGTAGAGAAAACCTCAAAAGTGTGTCATCAGAAAGAAGCAAGTATCTCTAAATTGCAATCACAAGATTATTTTTTTAATTACTTATTTTGAACATTTTGGAGCTGACAAAGCTGCAGACTGCACATTAACATCCATACCACGGTTCAGAGCCATGAAGCCCCAAAACACACCCTGTTTATAGCCATGTCCATGACCAGCCACGGCTGGCCCCATTGCTGAGGGCCAGATTTTCATGAATGTTAAGCATTCAGATTCCCAAATGAAATTAACGGGAGCCGTGGATGCTCCACACATCAGGAATCACAACATCAGTCTCTCCATGCCCTGAGGTGTGTCTGTAATAGAAAAACTGCCTCACTTTAACTAGATCAGGTTTTAAATGTGAGATTTTAACGGTGAGATTTTTTGCCACTAAAGTAGTTTAGACAAGGCCTTCTGTTACATCTCTCTAACATGTCTATAAAAAGGACTGTTTCTATTAAACAGGTTATGGTAAAACTTAATTGTGTGTAAAGCCCTCGGATGAAAGGCACAGAGTCCCCAAGCTCCCTTGCTGTGTTACAGTAGCACTTACAGAGGTCTCAGTTTCACTGGAGAGGATCACAGCAAGGCTGCCTTTTCTCACCTGGGTTTCAGCAGAGGTCATGCTCTGTGCTGGACTTGTGTGCATCCACAGCATGAGTGTAGCATCCAAAGCAGGCGAGCACCACAGGCATACCCAGGCTTTCCCTTGCCTGCGTGCACAGACCATAGCATGGCTCTGCAGCAGAAATATAACTCCAGATCCATGTAACTCCCAGTGATGCAAGCAGAGGACTAGGTAAGCTGAATGTGCAGGAGATAAAACACAGGCTAAAACTTTGCTCCTGGTACCCTGCAAAAAAACATACCAGAAGAAGAAAAGCAGATGGGAAGAAAGTGGTCAAGAACAATTAACTTGCTCAAAGAAGAAATAAAACATGCAAATCAATGAAAAATAAAAGAAAAAAAATACTTTTCTAATAATATTTTGTTTTAGAAACTGTTGTTGCAGCTGACATAGGGACCTCGTTTAGCTGCAGAGAGAAAGGGAAGAGATCCGCCAAGCACTTTGGTGAGCAATGTGTGCTCTGCACTGTCTGCCAAAAAGTCACCTTCTTTTTTCATCAATGGGAAGAAACAAAATTTTCCAAAGAGTTATTGTCCAGTGGTATTATCCTTCCTTCCATCATGGCCAAAGAGAAGGCCGATATCCCAACTATGCCCTTCCTATGCATGTTTCTACCTGAAACACAGTTAGTAAGACAACATTTAGACAGCTGGTTTCCAAAATAACCTGGAAAAGGTAGTCACTCTGACCATGTGGCCATCCTCACTCTGTGTTCAAGCCCTGGGTTCAAGCTTTGCTCTAATGCTGCTTTGCTGGTACCCTGCAGCAAGCCACCTCTCCTCCCAGTGCTTCATTCACCTCATCCATTAAACAAAGATATACTGGTGGTACATATTACTTTGAGATTTATGAATAAAAGTGGTATTAAAGAATGCTATTATCGTCAATTTTTTCTCAAACATTTACATCTCATTCCTCACCTACAATATGCTAGGCATTTCCTACCATGTAACTCACAACTGCATCTACCAAATCTGATTATTTAGCATCCAGGTTATGCTTCACGCAATAAAAAGTGCCTACCTGTCTTACAGCTGTCTCGAATCCACATAACAAGTGTCAACAGTTCTAGCAACCTGTATTGTTCTCAGTACATGCCTTATCTTAAGAAAGTCATGTCTCACATTGAATTTTCCAAAACCAGGGGTTTTAGAACAAACTCGTGTCTGATTTTCACAGTTTAATTGAAACACAGTCAATCCGGTTACTAATGTACCCAAGCAGAATAAATGTGATTTGAAGGAATTTGACATGGAAGAATCTAGTACATCATTGAAGCCAAGCCCAGAACAGCCCTGCAAAAAGAGGGACTTTGAATACTTTCAGCTGCAAAATAAACAGAATAAAATGATGCAAAAGATGGTGATGGAATTGACTGGAAGATGTTTATTGTGTTTCTGCATTCCAAGTGTGAGAGAAAATAAAATGTACTCCCTGTCTGAACCTTGGAATATCCTTTTGGAATAGATTCAAAGATAAAATATCCAAAATGCCACTGCTGGGTGATCCTCTGATTTATCCTCTGAAGTGAGGAGTAAGTGCTCCAGTGAACTAAGGTGCCTTTGGTGAGGTCATTTCGCTCTGTTAAAGGAAGGGTTATCTTTCCAAGTGGTGTTTTCCAGGAGCAAAAGTCCTGTCAGGACTCCTGAACTTTGCTGCGAACATGAGGTAACTCACCTTAACAATACTCCTCACTTTGGATAATTACCTTTTACCTTTACTTTGGATAACATACAACCTTAGCTTGGTAGTGTTTCAGGCCTTCTTTTCACAGGGACAGATCCATGTAGTAGAATTCTGCAGTAAGAAACATGACATTGCTTCCAACTGTTAGCAGGTTTGACAGTATGAATCTTTCTTCATTTGCACCTTGCTGTTAAAGCTCACCTGTTACACATTCACAGACTGCAGTTTTTTAATGCTTAAATTGCATCCCAAGGGTGTAATCCTGTACACTCAGTAGAAGTTTTGCAGCTGATTTGGTGTGGCAGGATTTAACTCTAGATTTCTTTAAACCCAGAAACAACATTTGTCTTCTCGTAGACTCAGACACCATTTCTAAGACAAGCCTTTGTTTTGATATCTAAGCCCATTTATTTCGAAAAATAGAGCCTTGTGGTTTTGTTTTGGTGAACAAACCCCCTGAATTCTCTTTCCTCACAATAACCAAGCCAGAAAAACAAATGTCATGCAAGAAAGCAAAGGTGAGATGGAGGAGCTAACTAAATCTTTGGAGACTGTAAGACCGTGCTACAAAACTCTTCAAAATTTTGATGCTTCCTGCTTTCATGGCTGGGAACATTAGTTCCAAGCTCAAGAAACACTGGAAAACAGCAGTTTTCATTATTTTTTAACTGAAGATAATACTTGCACCTTCACTTCGCACTGAGAGCAGCCTTTCCTGAGCCTTTCCCCACATGTTACCGAGAAGGACCAAGAAATCCTGAATAATAATAAAAAGATGAGCAAAGGAAACCACAGGTCATCAAATCTAATGAAGCTTTAGTTGTGCTTTGGGCAGCAGCTTGGCTGGGTTTCACTGACGATGCTCATTCTTACTCCATTGCCCATATCGAGCATTTCCAATGCGCTGCCTGGATTTTAGCACTTCTTTAGTCCATCTGTCCACTGGCTAAAAAAAACCACGGTGAGAACAGGCAAAAGATTTCCACTGTCTCTTGGGGAATATACTTTAATATTTAAATGTACCAGCAGGTAAATCACTGCCCTTTAAGCAAATTAAAAATAAATATGCAGCGATGTGTAAGTGTCACATAGTCAATGTAGTCGCCTCAGAGGTATGCTAGGCAAAATGAGACTTCAGATCCCAGGAACCCGGAGTGAAATATTAGCTTTGCAGCATGCCTGTGAAGAGCCAGACATGCCATCATTTATAGACTGTGAGAAACGAGGACAGAACTGGGAATCGCTCAATGAGTTGGGCCAACATTGCCCTCTATCAGAAGTTTTAAGTAAAGATAAAACCACCAAATGGTGTATGGATTTTGTATTTGGCACTTCTTATTTTGTTAGAGTTAGCATAAAACCATACAAAACCATATAAACCACAAACACATACATAATTTTATTCATGTGAGGACACGATTAAGCAGTCAGTGGAATGAATCAGCTTAACAGCTCGGTGCTCCTGTGCCTTCTGGGTCTCATTCCCACAGCAGCTCGGTTCTTCCCAGCAACACATTTACACCACCACTGGGTAAATCAGGTTAAAGAACAGATTCAAATGAAAATTAACTGGGAGGCAAAAAAAGAGGTTGTTTTTCAGCCACATCAATCCACTGTGTGATTGCAGAATGCTTGTGCTGAACTGGCCAGAAGGGGAGGTAACACAGGGCAGAGATCAGCACTCAAGGACACGGATGGGAGACAATGACTTTGTAAACTGGCACTGATGCCAAATAGTTTCTTATCAAACTATGCCCTAAACCTTTTCTAATACGATGCTGTGATGGGGAAAATATTTGGCTGGGATTATAACCGAAGGATTGGAATGAGAGGAAACTGAAAATTGAACATAATGCAATAAGTTAGTCAAATAGTCTTTTTTTTTAAAAAAAATTAAAACAAAAACGTTTTTTGGAGAAAAATTCCTCAGGTCAGTTTACGTAGAGGTGAGACAGAGCTTTTCTTTTTCCTGTCAATATCACTCAGGCAGTAACATGCATTATCTCTACTTTGGCCAGCAACTTCTGTATTCAAAGGTACTGTCTACAAAGGCACAAGGGATGTCCTGCCTGGTAAAATGAGTGCTTACGGACCTGGAGAGCAAATTATAATAGTTATACTTTACTGTCACTTGTATCTTCACAGTCTCACAAACTAAGTCACCAGTCCACTGTTGCTGTTGCTGCTGTGATTATATAGCATGTCCATTTTTCAGAATATACAGTCATACAATTCATTGAAACAGTCTTCTGTGATACTGAAGTTACCTAATCCAACTTCTCTTAGTGAAGATTCACCACAGGGCTCAGGCATTTAACTGCAGGGAAGTGACATGTGGCACCAGGGGTGCCCACAGAGGTCACTCCTGGCTGCTCACACACGTCGTAGAGCATCCAACCATCCATCAGCACACGTCCTGCTGCAAAGCTTATAGGCATGCTGGCTTACGTCTTCTGCCCTTGTCCTGAAGATGTCGTCCATGCTGTATGGAATAATTAAATGTTTATATCCCCACGTACATACATATATGGGGATTTCAATTGCGACTGGGGTAATTCAGGACATTTTTATTTTTGTAAAATTCAAATTGCTTAGCTTCCTGAAGTCCACGATCTGAAGCTGAAAGACAAGGAGACAGCTTTAAAGCAGGGGAACAGCAAGGGAAGAGACATGTTCTGTTTCACAAAGCTTGGCTGAAGCAAATATACCATTTCTGCTCCAGTTTGCAAATGTCTTTTTTTTTCAAAGATTTAAATTTCAGTCTTAAAGCTTGTGTCTCCCAGGCAACATCGAGAAGATTAAAATGCAATCTGCTTTGATATGTACCTTTTACTAAAACGTCTTCAGAACTTGTGTCACCACCTCCATGAAAAATAAAAGTAAATAGCAAAGTAATACAAGTTTATTTTCTCTCCACTTCCCAGTCTGACTCAAAAGAAGAAAATAAACAAAAAAAAATCAAGAGTCACCCTTTTCATCTAAAACTCTTTGAATAACTTTGGGAAAACAATAACTGTTCTCTCACTCTCTTATCAGCCAAACTGATAGAGGCTACAGGCTGAGTTTTTACACTGCAGTTTCCCGGTGTTATACAGGACATCATTATCTTACCCCATTTATTTTTTATTTTTCAGATATTTGAATCTAGTGCAACTTGATACTGGTCTGTATGTATAGCAATATTACTCTTTTTTATCTTTTGATCTACAGATGTTTTCAGACTTCAGAAAATAAGAGTTTTAAAGTTTTAGGCCTTTACCCCTGCAAATTGTATAAAATCTTTATTTTAGTAACTTTATCATCAGAATAAAAAATCCTACTGACACATCAATAAAACTGAATAAAATTGTGATCTTATTAAACCGATGGCAATACTTCCACTGTCTTCAGGAGGTCCAGATTTCAGCTTTTATTTGTATAGTATCTGAGGAACCAGCCTCAGGGAGCACCAGAAAATGAGGGAAATCCATTCCATCTCTGCCAACCTATGTCATATCTGTCATCGACACACCAAAGAACATGTATGCACAGAGATCACTGCAGAAAAGTTGGATCCAAATCAAAACAAATAAATGGATAGAAAATGGGTGAATCATCGCAATTGAAATTTGTAACTACCAAAGAAATGCAGAGATGTAAAGAGTCACTGCACTTAGAAAGAAAAGCCAAAACCTTTTCACTGTGTTCATTTTGGAAACATTCATCGCTGTGAGGGAACGTGGAATGGAAACCTCAACTCAGGATGCAAACAACAGGGCTTTACGGGACAGAGTCCTCGAGTGGCTTCTGACATCAGCCTGCAAAGGGCTTCTTGGCCAAGGCTCCCGCATAGCAGGCGTGGATTTCCAATGAGCGCGCTGGCATCTGGGGACTCCCCATTGCTGCCTGGTGTGGCACACGTGCTCCGGGTCATATGAGTACTGTGGGGCTATTTGAGCCCAGGGTAATGTTACTTTCATCACCTTTTTTTTTTCAAATGACAGCCGCTACTTCCATAGCTCATCTCAAGTGTTCATATTTTCGATCTCCAAATCTGAAGAGCAATCATTGTCTGCAGCTGGTAAAAGATCAGGCCTAAAGGGCAGCACTGCCACCCTGCTGCCTCTTGCCTAACTCCTAGGTTAAGTTTTCTTGATTTTAAAGGCCCAGTAATTTCATCTGCAAACAGCTCAGTGCACCCTTGTGCACACTCAAGTCAATCTGTGTTTATTCCGTGCGTGTTTTGATGAACAAAAATGAGTTACTCAGTTCAAGGCTGAATGTAGGCTTATGTGGAGAGTTGGTCTTCTTTGACATAGATTTGTGCTATAGAACTGGATTCATATGCAATGATTTAAGGGGATAATTATTGTGCTATTTCTTTCACACTTGTGAGTCTTCATAAAAATATCCTTGTCAGGCCAGATGGAGCAATGATATGGATAAGTATGTTTATAAAAATATTATCAAACATATCTGTTTAATCTATCATACAGCTACTCATATCGTAGCAGCTCTGGTGCTAAATATTCCTTTGCAGTATTCTCCATGACAGCATTTACAATTAGGTTTCTCACTGACAGGTTGCTTAAAGACCATGTTGAAGTTCATTCTTACTGTGTGTTTAGTCTGAGGGTGCTAATATCCTGATTATTTCATTTCTGTTTATTCTTTTTTCCGCTGTTGATGTTGTTTGTTTTCTAGGGAAGCGTTACAGGTTGCCTATAGGCCTGCTTTGTACCTCTTTGATCTTAATTAATGAAATCACAGATAGTTTTATAAAAACAGCCACATTAGGCAGTGGCAGTTTCTAGGTACTTGTCCTCAGAATCCCCTCCTGCAGTTTTACAAGCCAGTTGTCATCGCGCAGGTCAGAAATGCTTTCTATTCCTCTGTTAAGTACTTTATAGTATCATTTACTAACTACTATGTTTATTTATAGAGGATAATGCCAAGTTTCCGTCTGATAGCTTGGAGCTATGGATCACTCAAAAATCTTATCTCGTTCCAAAAATAACATAGCTAATGACTTGCATTTGTTGGTTGGTGTTGGTATATGGCATATATTGCTACATTTACAGGAAATAGCTTGTAATAATAATGAGAAAGTGTGCCTGTTGCTAAGTTTTACAATAATTTCCACTGAAAACTGATTGAATGTTAATAATTGAGCCATTAAGAAATATTTCTTGATGGAATTTGGAATGCAGGTATTTAAAAATTAGTTTGCACACTTTTAATGTGAGTAAGTTTCTTCCTTACTAAATTATTTTAAGAGTGTGCTTTTTTTAATACTGGTATGAAAAATATTTCTCTAACAAAATTGTACCAGTAGGAGCATGTCTAGGATATTATGAATGGCTGTGGGCAGTTCAGCAATGGGAATATTTTTAGAAGCCTCCAGTGGCTGAAGAACAACATGAATGGCTACGGGAAGACTCACTAGCCCCATCAGTTGTTGTTTAACAACATTCATGCTTTGAGCTTGACTAAGCGAAGTCTGGAACAGCTAGATCTATAAATACTTACGGGGGAGAAGACCACTAGACTGGAGGCCTGGAGTTGCTCCCAGAGGCATGAAAGCACATACTCTGCTGGGCTGGGACTCTGTGAAGTCACCTTTTTGGTATCTGCTATCACATCTGTGCCTTCTCTGTGCTGCCAGTGGGAGTTCCTCATGATCCACCTGTGGCTACAGGCTTGTGCTAGATTGTGCCCAGTTGAAAAAAAAAAAGAAAAAAAAAAAAAGAAAGAATTGCTTGGTTCACCAAAACCAACAAACCACCGCAGTAGTTGGCTTTTTGTGCTTGGTTCCTGCTTTCTCCAAATAATACTGTGAATTAAGATGGTAAGCAGTTTCAAACAATAAAAGGAATTGACTTCTCTAATAATACAGCAATTTTCAGCCTGGTATTTTTCACTTAGGCATTACAGTGCAAAGTAAGAAATGGGAGTTTTAGTGCCAAAATAAAACTGCAACAGTTTCTTTCTAAATCCATCTTTTCCCACTCTCCACCTGCCTGCATGTTGTCTTCTTTCCCAACTCTTTCACTGAAGGTCGATAGCAATAAAGCATTTAAGTACACACATACTGGCAGTATTGATCAGTGAGCTGCCATCACATTTTCCAAGACTGCTTTCCAAGAGTTTACCTGATAAAGCCTGACAAACAGCAGGAATGAACCTATAGGGTTTCAAACCTGAGTAGCCTTCTCTATCCTAAAAGCATGATGATATTTAAGGGTATGGAAGTGCTAGAATGATGAGTCCAGAGGAGGGCCATGAGGATGCTCAGGGGGCTGGAGCCCCTCTCCTGCGCAGACAGGCTGAGGGAGCTGGGGGTGTTCAGGCTGGAGAAGAGAAGGCCCCGGGCAGAGCTTACAGTGGCCTGCCAGTGCCTAAAGGGGGCTGCAGGACAGCTGGGGAGGGACTCTGTGTCAGGGGGTGTAGGGGTAGGGCAAGGGGGAACGGCTTTAAACTAAAAGAAAGTAGATCTAGGTTAGATATGAGGAAGAAATTCTTCTCTCAGAGGGTGGTGAGGCCCTGGCACAGGCTGCCCAGAGAAGCTGTGGATGCCCCATCCCTGGAGGTGCTCAAGGCCAGGCTGGATGGGGCTTTGGGCAACCTGGGCTGGGGGGAGGTGTCCCTGCCCATGGCAGGGGGCTGGAATCAGATGATCTTTAAGGTCCCTTCCCACCCAAACCATTCTGTGACCCTATGTAAAGCCTGTCAGCAGCCGAGGCCACCCTGACCCCTATGTAGCTTGGGGCCTCTCAGGCTGTGCCCCCCTGCCTCCGCTCACCCCACACCGCAAGCCAACCACAGGGCTGCGGGTAAAAAAAAAATAAACACTCAAACATCAGGCTTTTCTCCCTAAACAGCGCCGATGCGTTCACCAGTTCTATTTTCCGCCAGGAAACGCCAACCTCTCCCCGTCCCACCCATTCCCCTCCTTCACCCCCCCAACCCCAACACCCGCGGGGGCCGAGGCGGGTCTCGAACCCGCGACCCCTGGGCTCTGAGCCCGCCCCGCCCCTCCCGTCCCCTCCCCTCTCCCCCTCTCCTCGTGACCGGCGCCGCGGCGGTCACGTGACGCGGGGCGGTTGGGCGGGATGGCGCCGTGACGGGGCCGCGGCCGCCGGTGAGGAGGAGGAGGGCGGCCGGGGGAGGGGGGGAGGAAGAACCGGGGGGGTGCCGAGGTTTTGGGGCTCCCCCGGGGCTCCTCCCGCGGCCTGTGGCACCGGGGAGGGCTGAGGGGGAGGCCTCGGGCCCGGCTGCCTCACCGGGAGGGGATTTTGGGGGGGTGGAGGGCGAGAGGCCGGCGGCAGGGGGGGTGTTTTGGGGGTAGGGCTGAGGGGAAGATGGCGGCTGGGGGCTGGGCGCTGGCTCCGAGCGCAGGCCGCGGGCACTGCCTCAGCCCCGCCGCCGCTCTGGGAAGCTGCAGTGCAAATCCCGTCTTGGCATCGCGGGGTGCGTGTGTCAGAGCCGAGAGGGGTCGCTTGGAGGCTTTGTGGGGCGCGTCAGGGCGTGCTGCCTGGGAGGTTTGGGGTCTGAGGGCCCTTTGCCTCCTCTTGTCCACTTCTCTAAACGATACAGAAATTAAACCCTGTTAATCATGGCTAGAAATGCGACATCTGTTCAAAATGACATATCAAACCTATTTCAGGTGTTGGAGTAGCTGCAGTTCAAACCTAGGGGCTTCAGCGGAAAAGCTTCCAGGGGTGCGATGTGCCAAGAGCAGCGCGTAGATGTAGATGAGTGGCATCTATTCGCCTAGCAGAACGCCCCAGCAGTGTTGGTGTTACATAAAACACTGTCTGAGGGCTCGTGGAAGCCCTTATTGCACTTCAAAATCGTGTTGCAGGCATGCGTATGGGAAGGCGTCAAGAGAAATTCAGTGGGACGCCGCTCAGCTCTTCAACCTAGAATGACAGAAGGGGTGTTCTGAGATATCTGTGGTATTAAACCCTTAAAAGTGGGAAGTCTCACTTTTTGTGCAAGGTGAAAGGGGGTCAAAGCATCACTGGTCTCATAAGATTTCATTTATTTATTTCTTTGAGATGCCGATGCTTCAGTCAATCGGTATGAAAACAATAACTTAATGACCTTGAGGTTTTGTAAGAACCCATGTGGCTTGCCCAACGCTGTATATAAAGCTAGGATTCCAGAACCTCTTCCCTGAGCTTCTAAACTTTGGTTCAGCCTTGTCTGCAGAGAGACTTTTCTATAAGCTTTGCTTCTTATTTTCTTGGCTTAATGGGTTTTCCCCTTTTTCTTATTTTTATTTTTCTTTTAATCGTATAGCAACACTTCATGCTTACATTGGTGAGAATATACTTATAATGACATCTCAGAAATTGTTTTATTTTTTGATAGCTTTACCAGACCCAGCAGAATTAGCAGCATGGTTCCTGCTTGCTCAGGATCGCTGTGGTGTAGTATGGAATGAAAGTTAGCTCATGAACTGTGTGCTGTAGTGCTGAATATTTTTAAATTGATGTGTTTCTGTGTTGTTGAAAATGCCATTTATGAATTTGGACGTCCATTTTTGAATGTTTCTGCCCTTTTATGAGTGTATGTCGAATAATTGGAATAGCAAGAATAGCCAGCAGTAATTAGGCAAAACCATCCTATGACAAATTCCACTCAGCAGTATGTTACAAAACAGTGCCTGTCACAGAGGTCCAGGGTGTAAACAAAAGCTCATTTGCCCACTCTGATTGCTTCTTCTAGGTTCTTTCATCGGGTTTGTTATCAAAAAAAAAAAAAACAAAACAAAACATAAAAGCAGGGATGTCTGGGGAAAAAATGACTGGAATACTGCAGTTAATGCTCACTGGGAGTGAGGAGGGTGAGATAATGGCTGGTAGGTGCTCTTTGTTGGGGTTATCCTCCCAGCTTTTGCCTTAGATACTCTGCTTCAGTTAAAGTTTTCAGTTGTAATAATTAGCTAAGTAGAGAAAAGAAAGGAAGTCAATCACAGGGTTGTTAGAAGAGGATTTGAAATGTTGAATGCCCCTTTGGGGTTTTCTTGGGGTAGGAGGTAACCAGAGGCTAAACAAAATTTGTTTCTGCCAGCTTGTTTTAAAAAACTCACAAGAGGGTTGTAACTTGTGGGCTTTTGTTGTGTTTGTTTTCCCATGTAACTTAGTTTTCAACACAGAACGCTTCAGACTTTCAGTTTAAGTCAGGACTACATCCTTACAAGGGCAGCACTTAGTACAGTGAGATTCTAGTATGGATTGCTCTGGAATTTGGGGGCGATCAGGTCATTTTACAGGTGCAGTTTAAGATACCACCAAAACTACAGCACTGAGGAGTCCTCTTGGGGCAAGGTGCAGCTAATTCGTGGGCAGCATCCAGGTAATTGCTTGTTATCCTTGTAGTTCTGTTGGTAAGGCCAAAATGAGACCACTGCTAAGGTTTTGCAGGCTGCTGAGATGCCAATGCTTGACAGCTTACACATACCTCTTGACCTAAAGAGAGAATAAGTTTACTACAGCGGTGGATCTCACAGAAGACTACATTCCATTATTTCCAGTTCAAGGGAATAAAATAATAGTTTAGTTTTAAAAAAATAATTGTCAGCATACTTAAATGATCCGAACCCTTGGTATTTCCTGCTTTTTTTTTTTTTTTTTTTTCTCTGGTGCTGTTTAAGTGTAATGGCTTTCATTTTGCAGTGGGCCAATATGTATTTTTGCCTGGCTAGTGGCTGTTTCTGTTTTTCTTACTGTTCTCTTGCACTTCTTCTTTTTCTGCTTCTTGTTCCTTGTTCCCTGTAGTTCTGAGTGCAAACTCTATCTTCCTGACATAGAACAAGCATCCAAACAAAAGTTTAAAACTTTTCTGTGAAACTTTTTTTCACCGTATATGTATTTGAAAATCTTTCTGGGACCATAGAAAAGCCATGATGCTGAAACTAGTCAGTGTGTCTGGCTGGAATAGTGCCCATTTGTTAGTCTTTCATTTGTCTGACGGTGTAGGTACTCCTCCCCACTGACCATTTCAAACAATGCTGCACTGAGTGGGTGTTTGGGATGGGGATGATCCCACTTTCCCTGGTTGGTGAAGTGGGACAGAGCTTCTTGGAAACCAACCAGGCAGAGAAAAATGGGGGGGGAACAGGGAAAAGGTGTTCTGCAGCTCTGTGATTCTTGGAAGTGACAGCTGCTCCACCTTTGCTTGTTCCATTTGAGCAGTAGAAAAAGATGTTGGTTACTGAGTTGAACAACTTGTTTTTTTCCCCTCTGGTGTTACGGAATCCTGAAGTTCTCTAGTTCACTTTTTTTTTTTTTTTTAGCATGATTAAATTTTTGCTGCAAGTCTCTCAGGTGTTTGCAGCCAGTTATGTTTATGGTAGAGTTGTCAATATTTAGTCTGCACAGTCAGTCCTTGAAAACTGACTGTAAAAGATTGCTTTCAGTAATTAAAGTTTTCCAATTATTCTTTGCAATGTATCCATTAAAGATTTTTTTTTTTCCCTGTGAGAGATGTTTAGATTTCTTTTTTCCAATCTGTAATGCAGAGAATGAGACTCATGGTGAACAAGCAACTGTTTCCTTATCTGGTGTAATTTCTGGAAACTTTATACGTTTTTTGGAAGGTCTATTTGTGTTTTAGTGGAAAGCATGAGAACACCATGTTCCGTCTGTTTCACTGAACAGGAGCCTTGGACTTCTGTGCTGCGGCTCTTCTGCCTCGTGCGGGGATACTCGCTGCTGCCACCTGAACTTCTGCCTTTTATTTAGTCAACATCCATTCCAAAGCCTCTTCTAGTCTTAGTGTAATCGTGTCCAAGCAGAAGCCAATCTAAAGCTTAGGCACTTGAATGTGTGTGTGTGAGCTGCAGGGCTGTCTCCATGTGTGGGTGAAGTTTACAGTAAACTTGGCCGGGTCTTTTATAGGGCCAGGGTTCAGTGAGGCGTAGGAAAACGTAACGTTTGGCATGTGTTAAGGAAGATAATGCACCTAAGTCCTCAGAATAAGAGGAAGTTAAATTTAGTTTCACTCCAAAATGTTGATAGTAGACCTCCAGTGGAGGCCCATAACACAGTTAAATGTTTCCCTAAACAAGCCGTGTAACATAAACTGTGTTTAGTGCTGGTTCTCTGGAATAATGCTAGCATTAGTGTAATTTTATTGGAAGTCTGCAATGACAACAGAGGTACCGAGACTAGAATGGAGCCCCCCTTCATGTTGAAATGCTTAGCTGCTGGGAGAGCCCTCTTAGTTTATTCATTTAAGCAAAGTTTGCCTAAAACACATTTAAATGATGTACTAATTGACTTCAAAATACTGTTCTAATCTGAAAAGTGATTGGAAAGGCTCTAGTGTCAGAGTTGAAATATGTTTCTCTTGCATTTTCTCTCAGAAAGCAGTCTGTTACACAGATCTTGGAGGTTGTACAGAGCTTTGTAAACGTGATTTGGGTCTTGTGTTATTGGATTTATTTTCAGTTAGGTTGCTTATAATCTTCTGTGGAGTTGCAGATGTTAATGTTGCAAACTCAGCCTTTCACTTGCAGGATGGGCAGTTTAAAAATACTCTGCAACTGTGCAAATGTGATTTGGGAGATAGGAAAAAGTGAATTTGGAACCATGTGATACTCTCGGTAGAATCTCTTCCAGTGGCTAGGACAGCACTTCAATTACATGGAATAGGATGATTTTTCTTCAGGCAAAGCTTTCAATCCTAAACTAATGGCAGATATTTTTTCTTCCATCCCACTTCCTTTCTGCTACTAGCATCTTGCCCCTGTCTTCAGAAGCAGAAAGCATCACGATAAGAGACAAAAATGACCGAGTTTTGGCTGATTTCTGCTCCTGGGGAAAAAACTTGTCAACAGACATGGGAGAAACTACACGCAGCGACCACAAAAAATAACAATCTTTCTACTAATTCAAAGTTCAATATTCCAGACCTGAAGGTACGTAAGCCCCCTGTCATGTCCTAAGAAGTGTTTGTTTGGCATCATGTTTGTTTCTTTAGACTAAAACTGCAAGTGATGAATACTTGCAGACTTTTTAGAGAAAGCAGCTGATGTATTTTGTTGAGTATTTGTGGATCAAAACATTAATTTAAACAATCAGTTATCTTTTCTCTGGAATTATAAAAATTTCTCATACTGTAAGGTTTAAAGGTTCATCAAATTGCATTCTTTCAGCAAATAAAGCAGTTTTTTCCCACAGGAAGCAATTGGGGTCTCATACTGCTAGCAGTAAGCAGGAGAAGAAAGAAAATCAGCTTTGGAAATTAAGGTGCAAATGGAGATTTGTGATCTGAGTATTCAGATGACACGGTTTTCTTTTTTTTTTTTTTTTTGTACCCTTCTGATGTGTCTGCTGCTGCTTTGCTGGCTGAGATGCAATGAAATGGCTTGATTTAAAATAGGGCAGATGACCAAACAGCTCCTGCTTTTTCTGTGTCCAGAAGTAGCAGTTGTCTCCAACTGAGAGCATTTCGGTGTGACCAGCCAGTGTGTGTTATAGAAAATAGGAAGGAAACCATTTGAACTATTACAGCGAGAAGGGAAGAGAAACAAAATCTGAAAGCAGTTTCTCTTGGTTAACTGCAACTATCAGGCTATGGAAGAGGTAGAAGAGAGTGTTTCATCAAGATAAGGTCTGACACCAGCATGTGTCTTGAAGAAAAAAAAAGTGAGCTCAGTTTAATGCTTTATAAGTGAGAGATTATCAAAATGAAGGGGAAAAAATGCCACCCCTATCTGTCTACAGAATGGTTCAAGTTCAGGTGGCACGCTGCCTCATTCTGCCTCCACTAGGGAACAGACCCAGAGCACACGCTGTCTGAGAGCATCTTCCATCTGCCATAAGTTACCATTCATCTTCAGACCATCCTGAGTTATGTCAGGAGATGTAGCCCCTCTTCTTACATCTACTAATCCAATCGGTGTCAGTCTCTTCCCAGGAGCTCCGTGGATGTGAGTTAGGATGACCTTCAACCTTTAGGGTGCCTAAAGTATTTAGAAAAGTTATTGCAGAAAACTCAAGTGGCCCACTAGAGTTATTAACGATTGGTTTTGGTTTTACTCTTTTTATTTCCTGTGAACTAAAATTATTCCTAAAGGGGGCAGAGGTTGAGCATACCTTAAATTTATATACCATGGGGAATAGTTTGGCTTCTGTGTATGTAGTTAAACTCTTTTAGGGGTGTTTTCTTTTTCTAGGTTTGTATGCAATTGCTAATGCATTTTGATTTTTCCTTCTAGGTTGGGACGCTGGATGTTTTAGTTGGTCTGTCAGATGAGCTGGCTAAACTGGATGCATTTGTGGAGAGGTAACAGTTTATTTTTACTAGCATGTATAATATTTGAACACTGATATGATGCTTTGCCAATCCTTAATGATTCATGGGCTATTTTCAAACTTTTTAGGTTTCATAGTGATCCTTTGTATGCAGTCAACAAGCTAATTTCAGTAGGCTAAGCTGATGCTTTTCCTAGTATCTGTGCTTGGGGGAGATGCTTCTCATGGAATAGTGGGACATGGATGTAGGTTCTCCCTTCATCATTTCCCCAAGTTCTCCCTGTAGTAGTGCTGTGTGGCGCCAGATTCTGGAGAGCTGGTCAGAATTGAGCATGGCAGCTGCAGGAAGTGGTAGTGAGATGGAGTAAAATGCATTTTAGCAAGTTAGAGTACTGTTTACAGGCTTCAGGAAGGTAACATGTTTCTTAACCCACTGAGATGATTATACAGCCTCAGAATTTAAATACAAAGGACGTTTATCTTGAAGAAACTAATGGTCCTTTGAAAGTGATTTTTGAGCTAATATAACATAGCCAGAACTTGTAGAGCTATCTTCTGTTTCAAGGAGAGAAGTATTAAGTAGTTGTTTTTTAGCAGAATAGGAAAATGTTAGGCATGGCACATGTGAGTAATGTTAAACATTAGCTTTTTTGGTGGAGAAGGCAGGTCTTATGCCTCAGATCTCATGAGGGCTTTGGGCTGGGATTTCTCTATAGCTCTTTGGTTTTCTTTCATTTTTCATTGTCACAGTTGCCTTGTGTTTAATTTTTATTATTGATGATTTCTACCTCACTACATATTTTGAGAATGGGGTTAGGATTTTGAAACAACCACAGATCTGAAAGAAGAAAAGGAGGGGGGAAAAAAGTTTGGAGTATAGTGGGATTACATTTGGAAGTGTCAACCTTTGTTCCCTGGAGGCAAGGGAAGTATCTTCATCCTGTTGAGAACCGATGAGAGCAGTGCTTGAGAATGATTTAAATAAATTGAGATGTGTTTGAATTGGTCTCTTTCAGATAGCAAGCCCAGTTGGTACTCTTGAAAAGCTTATGTGTAAAGCGTTCGACATTTTATACCTGATCCAATCTCTTAATTTCCAGACAATTTCAGATGAGTTTTAGGAATAGTGTTTCTCAAAATGGCAATTTTTTTTTCTTTTTTTTATTAGCTTTATCTTTCATTTTTCAGCGTTGTGAAGAAGGTGGCCCAGTATATGGCTGATGTTCTGGAAGATAGTAAAGATAAAGTTCAGGAAAATCTTCTGGCTAATGGAGGTAAAGTGTTAACCATAATACGCACATCCTAAGAGCGGTAGGAGGGAAGGCGGTGATCCAGACACACACTTAATGCTGCTTCTGTTTGATGTTCTGAAAGCCTAGTTTAGGTATGGAAATATGTTTTCCCATGGGTTATTTATCCTGAAAGGAATGATAGAATCCAAAATAGCGAGAAATTACAGATCTGCATATTAAATACTCACTTGTAGAAGCCTTTTGATCCTTTAAGGCTATTGTCAGAAGTTTTGGGTGGAGCATAAAAATGGCTGTTACTGGTCATTGAAAACATTTTTTTTTTTTTTTTTACTGGTCTGTCATCTGAATACAGATGATTTTTTGTAAGGCGTGTTGGAGAGAGGTTAGTATGAATGGAAACATGAAAACAAATGCAGCAGTCCTAATTAATGCAAATATTTTAAGAGAGGGACTCGGGATAGCCTCTCGTATCGTTATACAAAACTGCTGCTTCAGGTGAGCCATGTAACAGTCGTAACCCTGCCTTCTCCCAGATATTTTTCATATGAAGCGAAATAATGGCTGACTTTGTCTGTGCTTCTCCAGCCATCATAGTTACTAGTAAATACCATTTTGGGGTCTACAGAGATGAAGAAATACCAATATCTGAATGCAGAGGTCACAGAAAACTTAAGATTTTGGTAGTTTGTTTTCAGATTTCTTAAGCAACAGGGTACATACATGTGAAGGTCTACAACAGGCTGTTACAGTACTTCTAAATCAAGTACATTAGTCCTCTTACTGTCTATCTTAACAAAGTCCCTCTTCAAAATTTTAGTTGACTTGGTCACCTATATCACAAGGTTCCAGTGGGATATGGCCAAATATCCGATCAAGCAATCCTTGAAGAATATTTCAGAAATTATTGCAAAGGTAAGGTCGTTTGTTTTATAAAACATTTTTGCTTGAGTTATTTTATGCACGTTGTGAAATACTCAAAGCTTTTTTTCCTGCCAGGATGCTTGTGCTTTTAACAACTTCTTCCTGGTGCAGACAGGTGTGCTTGTGTGTTACCATAAACAAGGTCACTGTATAACAAAGTGTTGTAGCTGTTAAGAAAGATTTATTTTGTAAAAATAAAATCTGGATACCGAAGCTGAAGTGCTGTTTGTAGTATCCTGAAGTGGTGTATGCCAGCAGAATGTTTTGTCAACAGCCAGGGCACAATTAAAAGGAGAGTTTCTTAACTACATGCTCAGATACGTGCCCCTGGCAATTCTCACGGACTTGTACCTACTTACTGTGGTGGAGGAGAGAGTAGGCAGTGGTATAATGCCAGAGCAATGCTGCACCAAGTTCTTACAGCTACCCAACTGTTAGCTAAATACATGGATATTTTAAAAATAATTTATTGTATAGACTGATAGAAGTATGAGTGGATATTTGAGAACTATTTATTACTTTGTTTGTGTTTTCCAACTTGCTGCCAAACAGCCTAACTGGGAATTAACTATTTTTGCAATTATTCCAATTAATCCTGGAGGATGTGTTTGAGAAAGGTGGCTTACTTGAGGAGGAATGGCAAGCCAAATATAAGTCAGTCTGAACAGTGAAATAGTTAAAATTTTAATATAAGAGTTTTGAAGATGATCAAAGGGTACCAGAGTCATTAAATGGAGAATGCTATTAATACCTAAATGGACAAATGCATTTTTTGTCTGAAATACTGTTTGTGTCTACCCTGAAGCTGGCCCTGTGCAATTCCAGACATTCTTAAGTATATAAACTGTTAATGACTGTAGAAAATATCTGTAAAATAGATTTTCCTGTATATGTGTAAACCATTGCCAATATAAAACAGCATCAGGTGACTTGATGAAAGTAAATGGTAGTAGAATTTGTATTTTTCTTTGAAAGTGTACAAAATCGGAAAGAACTTCAGGAAAAAAAGTGGTAATACTTAGAATTGTAAATAGCAGCCATTTGGAATCAGATAGGTAATGCATTTAGTTGATACCCTTATCTTTCAGAGTGAGCAAGGCTATTCATCTCAAGGAAAAGTGCAAGAAAAAACATGTAATAAGCAAATACAGTGCAGCAGAGTCTCATCTTAAGTTGTAGATTATGAAAAGCATTATTGGTTTGCATTACTTCATGCTTGATTTGCTGCTCATAAGACTATACCATCATTTTTGCCACTGAAAGTCTTGAGAGGAAAGTGTGAAAACCAGCTGAAGGACAGGTTAGCCAGTGTTAACCAGTAAATTTGTATCACAGTGTGAAGGTAAACTTCAATAATCTTTTCTGTCATCTGAGCTGGAGGGTGGTGACCTCAAGCTGGTGGAGTTGATCAGCTGGGTGCAGTAGCATGTCCGGTTGATACCAGAAGAGGATGTGTAATTTTTACTATTGGTTCATTTTCCTTTATAGGAATTCTAACCTAAAATTTTGAGTCTTGAGGGAATCTTGTTAAGCCCTAGAGAAATAAGCATTTTAGCTTTTGTATTTTTCATCAAGTTCTTGATAGCAGATGAAAGATCTAAGCTTTGAAATTAAGAAATCATTTAAAAACTCAGTTCTTTAGATGCTTTTTTGATCTTCAAGGGAGTAAACCAGATTGACAATGATCTTAAAGCAAGAGCCTCGGCATACAATAATCTAAAAGGGAATCTTCAGAATTTGGAAAGAAAGAATGCGTAAGTCACATTTAATTTTTTTGTTAATGCAATGCAGGAAAACTTTCTAACTGTGAGAACTTAGTCATGTTTGAAGAGGTACTGGCTCTAAGCTTGATGTGTTTTTGAGGCATTTCAATCTTGAGTAGCATATGTGATAGAAGGATGCTTATTACCAGTGACTTCCTGGTAATCACTTACTTGTGATTGGCAAGTGATAGTGAAATACACAAAAGCATGTACAGACTGTATAAATTGCTGAAGCCCTCGAGAGAAGCTTGCTGTTAAAATGGCGTGTAACACTGCTACTTACACGTCTGGCTAAACAGTGAAGTTTTCCCCTTCACTCCAATTTGTGCTCTAAGCATATCTGTATTAATTGGGTTTCTTCCCTCAAAAGCAACCAGCAGAGAGACAGCTGTTGCATACATGCAAGTGATGATAAATTAAAAGAGGACCGCATGCTGCCTTGTCATGTACACATGATGAGTAGTTCAGATACAGTAGTTCTGTCCAAATATGGTTGATTAATTTGACTCAGCCCTGCCATTATCGTTAATGGTAAAAGCTTGGTGGCTCATTCAGGTCTGTGGGTCAGACTAATGATAGCTGTTTCATGAGGGAGCTATAAGTTCCTTGTTAAGCCATGGTAATCTGTCCGCTAAGCCCCATTAAATCTGTGTAGGTTCTTGTTCTTTTGAGAATAAGACAATGTGCTGCTGCTTTAAATTTTCATTGGGGTTCTATATGTAGGTATGCAGTAGCTTGGTTGTAACTGAGGTTCCATATACTGGCCGTCAGAGTGAATAAATGGTTCTTGTGGTCTTGGATCACTTTTAAAAAGAGTTCAGAGTTCTTGGAATATGGAAATGACACTCAGCACTGAGTGGGCTACCGATTAAAAAGTAGTGAGCTATTGATAAAAACTTTTGTATATATAACATTCATGTAAGGACACTTTGTTTGCTCTGCCATATTGAATGCTTAAATGAAATGTTACACTTTCAAGCAATAGAAACTGTTGTCTGTACCAGCTCAATTCTTAAAGGTGTTTGCTCTGATTGTCTTTGTTTCTCTACAGAGGAAGCTTGCTAACCAGAAGCCTTGCTGATATTGTAAAGAAAGAGGACTTTGTACTTGATTCAGAATACTTGGTCACATTATTAGTGATTGTACCAAAGTAAGTTTATTGCTTGTCTGAAGAGCAGGATAAAATAATAAATGTAAATCAAGCAATAGACCCCACAATCCTATAGTACTGTAAGAAAGGATGCCTGAATTGCTTTGAGTTTTCATGAACATACGAACAAAAACATTTGGACACCTACTGCAAATGAACCTGTGTGCCTATATTCCATTGTTTGTAGGAGCTCACCATAAGAAATGCTGAGTGCTCATGAATTTCTTTGAGAAACTGGGAATATAGACTTAGGTCTTTTATCTAGTCTTAGCCATGGCGATTCATGCTGCAGAAAGTATCCTTATGAAAATAATAAGTACTGAGTGAAAACATGAGCTGTTTTCTGTTAGAATGTTTAGTGATAGAATTACCCAGGTTAGCTCTATGTTGGCTTTCCCCATTTAGGTAACAAAGTGAACCCTTTTCTTCTTTGCTCCCCATTTTTTCAGGTTGTGAGAATACTGCTTTTGTATTTCTCTGTCTCTACCTGTGCAACAGTGCTTATGTCATGTTAAACCTTTAACATGAAACTTTAAAACGAACCTGAGGAACAGCCTGTTCCTCATCTGAAATGACAACAGATCTGAAATAAAACAATAAAAAAAACACCCTTTTCCCTGGCCAAGGAAAGTTGTGATACATATGTCTTTTAAACTCTTGTAGTTGAGAAAATGGCAAAGCTTTGGACAGCTCGTTCTGCTTTGTAGTGCTAGCCTGTCTCCCTGGAGATGGGCACAAGGAGAGAGTTTCTAACTTGTGAAGATAGCGTGTGGGCTGTTTATTGCATGCAGTAGTAGTCTGTCATGTGTAAAACTCTGGTGAAGGCAAAGCAGGTGCAGTAGTTTTAGCAGAAAACTGGTGGTTAGCATACCTCAGCTGTTATTTTTCTTTTACCTTTGACTTATTTTTGGTGATTTAGGGGTAGAATCCCTTCACCACCAGCTACAGAAAGGCAGAGCTTCCCAAATTCTCAGTGGTCTCTCAGGCAAGTGCAGGACTTTGGGGAACCTGCTTGTAATTGTGGAAGTAGTATTCCCTGTAGTATCTCAGACGAGCAGAGCTGCGTGAGGAGTTTCTGATAAACCTTGACAGTTAAGTTCATTTGGTCCTCTGAGAACTATATTGAACGATGACTGATTTCATTTCATCATTCCTTGACTTCAGTAATTGTATACCTCTAAACTTCTATGAAGACGGGAGATAAAATATTTCTCACTTTGGCTAATGTAGTTTATTTAGCAATAATCCTAAAAAATGGTATGAGGAGAATTGCCCCTGATGCCTTGTGTATTTTTAAAAACCTACACCTGGATTGGAAGATGTGATAATTAATTGTTTTTAACTTTAAAAAAAAAAAATTGATGTACTAATCTAAGATTTTATTCTACAATGCTAACAGTAATTGCAACCTGTGTGCTCTCTAGGTTGAACTATAATGACTGGGTTAAGCAATATGAAACACTAGCAGAGATGGTTGTACCACGTTCCAGCAAGTAAGTTGTCAGATGTTAGATCTCACATTTGCTTTTGTTACATTTTTTTGATCTTCATCTGTATTGACTTTAAATTCTAAAGATTAGTCTAAAGCTTGTCAAAATGTCTAGCTTTATAGTTTTATCTGAGTCAATCAAGCTTGATTATGTTGTTGTGTGCTAACAAAGGCCCTGGGTACCAGACTGGTGCTGATGTTTATGATGGGGAAGAGGAATGCCAGGATTTGATTAACAGGGTGAAGCCACTTTAGCAACTTTGTTACCACATCAAAAATAAAGTCAACATGTAGCATAAAGCATTGATGTGGTGTTAATTTAAATTGACAGTTGGGTTTTGATAGGGTAGATCTGATACTACCAACTCTATGCCACTTATAAAATCTGAGCTTGCTCTGCCTTACGTCACATTTTAGTTGGATCAACTTCAACCTAGATCTGCTAATGATTCTGATTTACTTACTGGGGAAACTGTCACATAGGGATGGGTAAAGAAGAGGTGACTTGTTCAATACAAGTGTTATAAAACAGTTTGAGAAAAAATACGGCATTGAGGAACAGTCTAAATCTGTTCAAGGCTTTTTCCTCAAGGTGAACTCTCAGAATAAGCATTATATTGAAGTATCTTCTTTAAAGTATAAGTAACACTTTCTAATCAACTTCTGTTGTCTTAGAGTTCTTCTGTTTTTCAAATCCATTTCCTTTTTCTTTAGAATATACATTGCCAGTAATTTTGTAGTCTAAATTTTTTGGTACTAAACTAACTTCAATTCCCCTTCCAGTAAAATAATATTAACTTGACCAAATACATAGGCATGTATGAAGCTCTTCTGAGTAGCATTGTCTGAACATGAAATGTAAAGTGTCACTCTTTACTGAGGGAGTAATTAAGAGTGGTTGCTAAAGCTTCAGTTACTTTCTGTAGAGAGTGTTTAATTTGTGAAGCAATCCCATGTGATTATCTGCATCTATGTTCCTGCCTTAGTAGCAATAAAGTACAACTTAACCTATTGTATTTCAGATCTGTAGTGACTTGAACCTTAATAATTCTGACTTTTTTTCTGTGTAGTGTACTTTTTGAGGATCAAGATAGTTACCTTTGCAATGTCACCTTATTCAGGAAGGCAGTGGATGACTTCAAGCATAAAGCAAGAGAATATAAGTAAGGCTTATTTTGTATGTTCCCTCTTGTGCTGTGAAGCATCTCTAGATAGCCACTTCTGATCTTTATTCACTTCCAAATGCAGATTTATGGTCCGTGACTTCCAGTATAATGAAGAAGAGATGAAGGCTGATAAAGAAGAAATGAATAGGCTGTCAACTGACAAGAAGAAACAGTTTGTAAGTTGTATAAACTAGTCATTATAGAAACCTGAGATGTCTCAGACGTGTTAATGCTGCATAATGACTTCATGAGCTTGTGATTCTGAGAACATATTGCAGGGATGACATGACACATAGTCAGCCTGCAGCCCAGCTAATCTGCTCAGGGATAGCTGAGTTGCTCTTAACTGTGTTGAACCAAGTGCTGGGATTGCAGCTGATAGTATGTGACGTTTCAAAATGGACAAACATTTGAATGAAATAATCAGATATTGTTGAAATGGTCCTTAATATAGTTAGCCCATGGACAGGTGGGCTGGGGTACTGAAGAGACAACAGAGTTCTTGTGAAATTAATCTTGACTTTGTAGAAAACTACCCTTAATCCATTATATCAATAGTGTGAACTCTGCCTTTAAGTTATCTTTATATTATGATATAAATAATGAGTATTTGCTTAAACATGCCTAACTGTCTGATTCTTCTTCATAAGATTTTTTTCTCTTTCACAGGGGCCTCTGGTTCGGTGGCTGAAAGTTAATTTCAGTGAAGCTTTCATTGCATGGATTCATGTGAAAGCACTACGAGTTTTTGTTGAATCTGTTCTAAGGTAATGAGACAAACCTGAGTAGTAAATTCTTGCAAAGTTTAGGAATGGAAAAAGCACATCTAGCTCAGCTTTAGTAGCCTGAGGTTTGTGAATGCCAGCCTTCCAGGAAGGACTAAACAAAGGCAAAGGGTAGGATGCAAGAATAGTTGATGACATAGCTCTTGCTTCCAGTTATGGAACATCTGAAGTAGATAATAGCGTGTTGTTCACCCAGTGCTTGATAAAAGTTGTAGGTGCTCTGCTATTATCTGTTTTTTCAGAGTGGAAAGGACTCGGTCGAAAACTGAAGGATTTTTTTAGTTAGTTTTGATAAGAGCTGCTAAAAAAAAAAAAACAATCGGAGGAGGAAAAATGCATATTAACTTGCAATCAAGTCTGTTTTTCATAGCCATTACAGGCAGGTTTTGAAGACAAACTCGAGTAAAGAAGACAGTTGGACTTAGTTTGAATATTGGCAAATGTTTCCACATATCTAAAAAGGAGGGTGGAATAGAGACTAGATTCTCCACCTAGTGGCATAAGCAAAGCCTTGCAAGTAGATTAATGGGAATGTTCAAAATTTAGTCCAGACTTCAGGTGTAACTTTTTTGAGTTGTGCTAAGTATTCAGGGTTTTTAAAGGCATTTAGACATCTGTATTGTTATTTTAAACTTGAAGACAAGTTCCACTTTACATCTTAATTATGAACTGTAGGAGAAGAATGATTTTATGAAAATGAGTAGACTTTCCTCATAAGCAATAGGATTCTTTCCCGAAGTAAAGTAAAACTCTGCTTTGAAATGGTAAAAGAAGGTTTATTTCAGCATTTTCACAGTTATCTGATTAACTTTTTCAGGTATGGTTTGCCGGTTAACTTCCAGGCCATGCTGCTTCAGCCTAATAAGAAAACAATGAAGAAACTGAGGGAGGTTTTGTATGACTTATACAAACACCTTGACAGCAGTGCAGCAGCCATCATTGATGTAAGTATTTTTGTAACTGCTACTCTCATGCAGTGTTAGGTTTGTTCTGTCTAAACAAAAGTTTACTAGCCTTACTGAAAAGCTACATCTCTCCATATTTTTCATAGTTCTCTCGCAGTACAGAAAACTGTCTCCTTATAAAAATAACACCTCTACCTTAACATTTTTGTAAAGGAAGATAGTATTTAAAGTTGCAACTAATGCGTTTGAAATGCTGTCTAATGTAAAAGTCTCAATTCACTTCTTCTTACTGCGTTCTTCCCTACTACCAATGGAAGGATGCCTTATAGGCTGGATACATGTTCACATTCTCAAAGAATTCAAATAAAGTAAACTTTGATCTGAAACTAGGCTTAAGGAACTTGAAGTCATCCTTTCTGCCTGTAGAGGTGTCTTGTTATCACGTTTAAAGCTGGTTTCTGGGAGGTTTATTCTACCACCATCATCTTGTATTGGAAAGCCGTGCTTTTCATAGTTAAATAAGTAAAGGTAGACTACATGATAAGTTTAGCTATATTTTTAAAAAATTAAATGATCATTCTTAAAGTTATATTTATTGTAATGTTTTTTTTTTTTTTCCAAAGTATTTTGAGGACTTTTTGGTGGAGTGGGAATGTAAGACAAGGTGAAAATGGGATGCTAAGTTTCATGTAACTTCTTGGATCACTCAGTACCCTATAACAGGCTGTTTAACAGTAGTGAAACATAATTGCAGTCCTTTGCTTTCCATTTAGTGGCAGTGTTTACTATAGCAACAGATGTGAATTATGGATACAAAGCTACTTAGTTTCTGTAAAAGCACTTGTTTCATTTTGAAAAATAGGTTAATATTTGTCCAAGTTCTAACTTGTTGTATGTTGCTTAAACAGTCACTTGAACATGGAAGTTTAAGCTTGAAGTCTTGCCCGTCCTATTTGTTTCTCAAACATATGAATGCTTTAATCTACTTCTGAATAGAAATCTGAGTTGTAAGAGTGTAACTGGCTTCCAAACTTTACTTGCAGGCAACTATGGATATTCCAGGCTTAAACCTCAGCCAGCAGGAGTACTACCCATACGTGTACTACAAGATCGATTGCAATTTACTGGAATTCAAGTAAAAGTTCCCTAACATGACAATCCTCTATATTGGTGTAAACAAACTGAAGTGAGGGTGAAGTACAGTAATACCTTTAACACTCTACTAATCACATGCTTGCTTCATATGTTAGGTGAATTTTACCCACAGTGGTCCATCTCCAGACATTTTCTTTTTAAAGGAAAGTGTAGGCAATCTGCTTTTAACAATTATGTCTGTAAATGTATATTGAGAGAACTGAAGTATTTATAAACAGAGCGATTTATTTAAGGAAAAGGTCATTCCTCTTTCATATGGTGATCTGTATTAATTCCATTTCCCATTGTTTATTAAAAAAAAATTGTTTACAGAAGAATAGTGTAAATGTTTATGGCCATTCTGTTTGATTTAGTAAATACACTTGTGTTAACATTGTTGAACTGTGATGTAAAGTATGTAAGATTGGTAAGAAATTGTGCTTTTTGAATGTTGTACAATTACAATCGAAGCACTGTAAACACACAGGGAAAAAATAAACATACCTGTGCAAATGTCTCCCTTTCTTGTGCAGCATCTAACTACAGGTGTCTGTGTCTAAACTGAAGCAATATATTAAGTCCTAAAACCCGTGCTGCATCCTGTGTGCAGTGGTGCAAAATTGCCATTGACTTCAACACAACTTAAAGAGTTGCAGGTATTTCTCTTGCTTTGTGCAGAAATACTCCACCCACCAGACCTGCATGTGGATGTTTTTTACACTGATATCTTCATGACCTTAAGGAAAAGACTTGAGATAATTATTAAGAAGATGACTGTAAGGTGGGATGCTAACAAGCTGGGATGATAGGGAATCTTTTTGATAATTCTTTGCTCTTTTCATTCAGTTGCAGCCTGGGACTTCAAATTACTACATTTCTCCTTTGCTTCTCTGTGTGTGTGTGGTGTGTGTGGGGCATCCTTTCCTATCCTTACAAAGCAAATGACAGCTACCATTGAATGTAGATAGAGAGGTTGTTTATTCCCGTTCCAATTATCACACCCATTGCAAATACACTATATATTCTAGCTGCTAAATATGTAAAGAAAAAAAAAACACACCTCCAATACCCTTTAAAACTAACTTGAATTAAGACTGAGATTGTAAGTGCTGGATTTTTTTCTAATTTCGTCAGAAGCAGGTTTGAGGAGTTTATCTTTAAGCCCACAGAGAATCTCTGATTACCAAAAGGAAAGGCTAGCTTTTGAATGCAAGAGTTGCATCTAGCTGCTGCTAATGAACTGGGAGAACTGGGATTCTGAAGTCTCTACAAAAAAAATCTCTTAATCATATCTGCTTTTATTTTTACATATGGTCATTTGTACAGCTAAAATGGAAAAACTTAACATCAAGTAGTCAGTTGTGCTTCTACTCCCATGCTCTCTCCCTTCCTTTACAGAAGGTAACAGCTGTTCACTGCCTTGACCAGGTTTTTAAAGTGTGTGAGCAAATTTAAGGTTTTCCATTTTTCAGTCAGATCCTCCTCTGTATAGATCAATGTTTGAATATCGGCTTTTATAATTATTGTGTACGTGGTTGTCGTGGGTCTGAGCTCACTGTACCTGTGTAATGAACTACTTAGGGCAAAGTTCCATTTCCCTCCCCCAGAAACAGCATTTAATCCTGTTTTGGTGATCACAGGAGACTAAACAGATCACAGGCTAAACAGTTCTCTCTGTTCTTCGTTTTAGTTCTTTTTGATTGTGTTTTCAAAACACTTCTACAAGCAAGAGCAAGGAAGCAGCGCAGAAACAGCTTTCCTGTACTCCTTGACCTGTTCAAGGTAGCTAGTGCCTGCTGAAGCAGCACTGGAGTCTTCTGAAATGAAAAAGTCCTTGAGGCAGGAAGCAAGAGGCAGCTGGACAATAGAAAAAGAAACCCACCTTCTCCTTTTTATCTCAGGCTCGACTTCACTCCTTCATTCCTCACTCTTCTACTTCTTTTGCCTGTCCCAGCAGCGCAGGGTGGATGGGGAATAAGGGGTTACAATTGGGTTGTAACAGAATTCCTGGTTGCAAGGAGGGGAAGACAATGATGACAAGCCATGGAGTAACAGAGGTGTCTGATGCTGTTGGGCTTTCCTAGTGGTGAGGAAAGGTAGTTTGGGTACAGGAGTGGGAGTTAGCCTGTGTTAGTTCTAATTTATACTAAAATGCTACAATAAAAACCTCTTTGTGCAGTTTTAGTACATTTCTGCAGTTCTTAAAGGAGTTCTGGCAAGTGGAACGGGGTTTAAACTGCATAGAAATGGAAAGTTTGCATTCCATCTCCGAGAAGTATGCCAAGTGATTAGAATTAACGTAAAAAGGAATTTGTGGAAGAAATGAAGAGCATACTCTTCTCCAGAATGTGAGGAGTATGGAAATTTTACTATAGTATGCAATGACAGGTGATTTATGTCCTAATAGGAAAAGCAGGCATAAGTGGATTTTCACGATTTACACGGCTGTAAATAGTTGAAATTGGAGAGAAGGGGAAACAGCTGCTGCACAGCAGAAGTGTCTAAAATAGCAATGTATTGATATTTTAGTGAGTTTAACATGTCTTGAAGTGCTGGTGGTTACTAAAAATTCACAAATAAAACATAATAATGAAAGTGTATCAGAAAACCTTCTATGAGTTCCAGGGTCACCAGGACTGGGGATGAGGAGGAGCAGAGAACTGGGCAGAAGAAGAGTTGTGGATGTCCAGCAGGGAAGTGACAGTGAGACAGACTGAAACGAGGTGAGGTGACAGGCTCCAAGTGTTGTGATCAACGGCACGAAGACCCAGAGGTCAGTTACTGCTGGTGGCGTGCCCAGGGGTCAGGGCTGACAGGACCCTTGTGAAACTCAACAGAGGGAAGTTCGAAGTCCTGCACCTGGGGAGGAATAACCAGGAGGCTGGTGGCCAACCAGCTGGGACGCAGTGCTGCAAGGAAGGGCCCTGGGCATCCTGGGGGAAAGGAAGGTGAATGTGAGGCAGCAACGTGCCCTTGCAGGGAGAGACTGAAGGTAATTCAAGGTAAAAGGGTACTGCAGCATCACCGTAAGAGTTAAAGAGGAGTGGGAAGGGAAAGGGAGTTCTGTACAAAACGGCCATGGCTCACAGGCAGGGAGAAGAATGTCTTGTTCCTCTGTGCATTATAAAACCAAACATTAAATGGGCATAAAAGAAGATTTTGTATCAGGTATAGGGTGACATACACCTGATACAAAAGCAACATGGTGACATACTGAATTACTGTTGGCTTTTATTATTATTATTAAATATGTTTTAATTGTTGCTGTAGTTTTTTCTTGGCCAGAAACGTGTGTGAGTGCTCCTGTTCTAGTCAAGAACTTGCTTCTGGGGCTGCTTCTGTTTTATGGTCTGCAGCTGTTACAGCAAACCAGAGTGGCCAGCAGAGGTGAGGTCTTTGGACTGGTTCTTCTTTTCAATAGAGTGGCATTTTGAAACACCCTGTTTTTAAACCTCTGTGTTAGTTTAAGTTTCATAAAGATATTAATGATTTTTAAAAATTTCTGAAAGATAAATGCATCTCTGTCCTGCTTAATTATTAGATACAGAAGAACATTGCCCACGGTGACTGGCTCTTGAGCATAAGTGTTTAGAAGGTAACTTCATATGAATTTGGTTGTTTTGGTTTTGGTAGAATTCACACGGCAGAAGGGCTATTTGACTTCTGCTGATCTCTTGTGGCATCAGAGGCAGTGTTCTTCCACCTGCCTTAGGTTTGATTCTTAGAGTGAAAGACTTTAACATTTGCCAGCAGCTTAATATTAGATAGACACGATGTAGTTTATCTTACACTGACTTACATATCTTTATGGGCACAATACGTGAGACAAGTCATGAGCAAATGGCAACACTCTACTTGGTGGGATGGGATCCTTTTAGCGTTGTGTTCATACAAACAGATGAACTCCTGCATCTTCTGTGCTATGCCACACACTGGAAAAATCACTAATAGAGTAAATCATGACTCCTCAGTCTTGCAAAGGTTGTTTTTTTTTATCACTTAGAAGTTCTCATTTTGCACAGTCAGGAAAAACGCACTTGTAATATTTGAATTCCTGCTAGTGCAACTTCATTGAACTTTATTGTGCCAGTGGAAATTTAGGTTGGACATGAGGAAGGATTTCTTCACTGAGAGGGTGGTCGAGCATTGGAACGGGCTGCCCAGGGAAGCGGTGGTGTCCCCATCCCTGGAGGTGCTTAAGAAACACGTGGACATGGGACTAGGAGACATGGTTTAGCGGTGGGACACAGCAGCTCAGGTTGATGGTTGGATTTGCTGGTCTCACAGGTCTTTTTCAACCTAGATGATTCTATTCTATGAATTTAACATGAGTTTCCGGAGGTTCATTTGAGCCTGTAAGAAAACTTTTGCAACATTGTATTTCCCTGAGACTTTTGGGCTAGTAGGTACAATTTCTTTAAATCCACTGAGAAGAGAGGCTGTGAGGAAACAGGGAGAGGCCACACCTGTTGTGTATGAGGAAAACTACAGGGAAAGTTAAATTAAGTAAAAGTAGATGGTTCAAAGCCAGCTTTGAATAGCAAATGCTGTTTGGCAATGCTGTATTTTCATGTTAGAGTTACAAAAAAGAAAAGTGTTGTAGGTCTGTTCACTATTTATTGGCCTGAGTATGGTTCTTCTAAAAAAAAAAAGTCTTTTTGCCTTTTGTATTCTGGAGGCTCATTAAGAACTTCTAACATCCTGTATGTCCTGTGTGTGTGCTCTTTAATGAATTCTTAAAGAAAGGAAATCTTCATTTTTCACCTCTAGAGAGCAATCTCGAGCTGCTTCCGAAGAGCAGCCAGGGTGAAACTCTCAGCTTTTGCTGAGTGATTAAGGTTTGAGCTAAAGAGATCTTTTAATGATTTCATCTTGTGGTCTCATAATGCCAAGGAAATTTTTAATATTGTACATAACTCTGAAGCTTTTTTTTTGCCACGTTCTCCAGAGATTAACATGCTGCTCCACACATAATCAAATACTCACTGATGAGCTGGAAGAGAACATCCTGACAGCAAACCAGGATTCTGGCAGACTCAGAATTGCTACCTAGAAATTTATATTTCTCATTCCAGGTACAGTATGGGATTCCAGTATTTTAGAAGTGGGTTTGTTGACTACACCATTTACTCTTTCAATTGATTTTACCAAACATTAAATGCAGAGAATATTAGGAATCATGCTTTTTTTTTTCATCAATGCAAAAGTCATCAACTTTCAAACTTCTGGACCACCTCTTTTTCAACATGCAGCCCTGCTTGACCCTCACGGCCACACAGGGAAATGACAGAATGGCCCTGCAGAAGGAGACTGTAAAGCATCATTGCAGAACTTTTCACCTTCTTTTGTAATGGATTTCTGACTTTTTTTTTTTTTGATGTGGGAAAATATTCTGTACTTCCTGAACTATCAAGTTTTCCTTCCACAACAAACTTAGATTTTAAGTTAAATACTCCAAATTGAAGGGTTTGATAAATTCTTTAACAGAGCCTGAGAGGCTTGCCTCTTCTTTCCAGATTTGTCAGGAGGAATTCACAGTCACCGTGGACAGGACTACACAGGTACAGGGGTACTTTACTTGTATGTCTGTTTGGCCATTCCCTGCCTTGTGTCAGCAATAGTGCCAGCACAACGAGGCAGAGCTGCCAATGGATCCAGCTGGGAACTTTGCATTTTCCCATGTGTGAGCTACCTGCTCTGGCTCATGGCACCGCACTCGCACACAAGCACCAGCCTAGCACGAGGGAGATGGAAACAAGCCTGGGTGTTGGAAGTGCTTGTGAAGACCCTGGTTGCGATGCAAAGCCACCCCAGGAGCTGCTGTCCTCCTTTTCTCTTACAAAACAGGGCAAGAGGAGGCACTAGTCAGAAAAGGGTTTTCAGTTTAACTTCACCTGTAAACCTGATGGAGAAAACAACCACAAGAACGAATACTGATCTAGAGTACAAGGAACAACCTCACTCCGTAGGAACCAATTTTCCACACCAGCACAGCCAAGTACAACGGCCAGTTCCTCCCCAGTCTTCTTCTGTTCTATGTCACCTTTCAGTAGGTCATTCCATGCTCTTTACTTAGCTTTTGTGCTTTGGCTACTTGGACTTTCCTATCTTGCTCTCATTCTTCTGTACTCCTTCACTCTACCAGAGGTTGCAGTTTTGGATGTTTTCATGTTGCTAAGCGATATTCTGCCTCTCTTCTCAGCAGCCCAATTTTCTTACAAGTATTCAGTATTTGCAGTCCCTGCTTGCTTGCCCTAAATTCTGATGCATCCCTGTCTTTATCTCCCAGAGCTAAGCAACAACCTAACTTGCCAAATTCACCCATGTGAAAGCTTGTAGACACTAGTAAAACTATTCCTTGGGCAGTACTGTTTCAGAATTGGTTATATTTCACAGCATACTAATTGGCTGTGTTGTTACAAGAGACTTGCAACCCGCTTGTTGTCACTCTGCCCTGAACCTTGGATGCCTGTGTGACTCGGGGCCAGCGTTGCTGCAGCAGCCACGGGGGTACCAAAGAACCACTGGACAAAATGTGCTCTGACAAATTACTCAATCAATCTAGCCATTATGCTCCACTGATTAAGGGTCTGGAAAAAATTAAATTATATATGGATTTTTCAGTTACCATTAATACAGAAAATGTTTGAAGAGGGAAGATGGAAAAACACAGTTTTGACCGGCCACTAAAACCAAGCTGTCCCCAGAAATCCCTCCAAAAACTCCAGCTGCCCCTTGAAAATTGTAATCAGAAATATTGATATTGGTGTGAATGTTTTTACATCTTGGTTCATAAGCTCTGGGATTGTCATTGTTTTCTATAAAAAATGAAGTAACTTTAAGTTATTTGCATGTTAGAAACACACTACTTAGATCTCTCATTTGAAGAAATGTTGATTGCTTTTTCCATAAGGAACCACTTCTGTACTTGATTTTTTATAGAAAACAATGACAATCCCAGAGCATATAAACTTTAGCCCAGGGTAGGGAAAAGCAGAGGTGAGTACACACTCATGTCTGCAGGGCTACTTACCAGAGCAAAACTTGAAAACAAACATCCTGAGCTGCTGTTACACACTTTAGATGAACGTAACAGGAAATACATAGCAAACACAGAGAGAAGCTCATTACAAACTGATAAGGCTGTGCCCTTGGGATCACAATTTAACGCAACAGGTTGACTTAAGTGGAGTGAAACAGGAATATAAATTTTTTTCTCAAACACTACAGGGCAAATTTTTCTCCTAACTCTCCAAAGTGGTTAGTTTCTGGAGCCATGTAATGGGGCCCTGAGCAACGATAAGCCTTTGAACAAATTAAAGCCTGTGGAAGTGCTGAGGCTTAGGCCATCCTGCTCCTTTTCTCAGCTCTGATAGATAAAGCAGGGGTTGACTCTTTTGGCAAAATGGATCCATCAGCCGTACCTTCTCAGAAGGTTTGAGGTGGTCCAAACCAGCTCTTAGAAATTGTTATTTTTTCATATGAATGAAAGAAGAAGCCAGCCCTTCAGAATGGTGTGCCTGTGACATTAGAACCATCTTCAAACACCTGCACAGCTCACCTGCTGGGGCATTTGTAGGTGCTGAGAAGACGGTCACTGCCATCACATCCAGTAGTACGACTGCTGTATAGTCACTACTACTGCAAATGACAATTTCAGGCCTATTACTCTCAGCATTTTCAAGTGGGGCCAAAACCTGTGGAAAGTTTGCAATTAAACTTTTTAGGAACATCTAGTTCAACTGATAGCAGAATGAATTACGGTATATGCATCTTGTCATTTTTATAATAATAATTAGAAAGTGTGCTTGCTAGTGCAAAATAGCTATTTTTAATAAATCTCTATTTTTTTTTTCAAATGGAAAAATATATTAAGATAATTACTTGAGTCTAAAAATAAATTAAAAAACAAAACAAAAATCTTAAAATACCTTAAAATGCTTTAGATCCATTAAATACTTTAGCTGACCTTATAAAAAGGTATTATTTAAGAAAATAGGAAAATTATTCTTTTGTGTTGAGGTGAGAAAAGCAGTTTTAATAATAAAAATATTTTTGTCATATAAACATACGAGCACTTCAAACCTTAGAGCTTCAAAAGGGAAAAAGCTAAAATGAATGAGTCAAATATTGTCCCCATTTCAGTTAATGACAGTTTTGTCAGTTATTTCAGTCAGGCAAGGATTACGCTCAAAATTGTGAATCAAACCTGTAATTTCCCTGCTGTACTGCTTCACTGGCAGATAATTCAGTTACCTCATTCAGGCCTTTGTTCCTCTCATTAGTGCTCATTCAAGGACCCCAAGGAGTTCAACAGTGGAACCTGAACAACCGTGCAAAATCCATTTGTGCTTAAAATACCTGTGTAGGGATGTTATTCCTCTTGAACTCTTTCCTAGAGAACAAAACTGTGAAATTGGAGTCTTACAAGAAGATAAATGCGAAGTATGTGGAGGTGCAGAGCTTGTTGCAGTTGTGTAGCCGTGTCCAGTGCCATCTGATGTGCAGCTGAGATGCCCCAAGGGGACGGGTAGGTGAGACGTGGGACCTACAGGAGGTTCACATCCTCCTGGATGGGTGGTGGGAGACCAGACGGGCACATCACACAGCACTTGGTGTTTTGCCTATCTGCCTGACTCAACCCCCTTCTGAATGGGTGATTTATTAGCTCTCCAAGCTATTGATTGGATCCCCATTGAATAGTGGGGCACAGGCAGGTTTAGGTGTCTGAACCTCCAGCTGAACCCCAAGCACTATGTTTCCATGCTCCTATACATCCAGTCAACTGTGGTCCTTACACGGAGCTCTCAACAAAACCCTGCTTTGCAGTGTTACGCTGCGCAGCTTTAAGATGAGGCTTTCTTTAGTGTTGTCGTTGCTTCTAAACTCTTTTTGAAACTATTTAAATTTGTGGGTTTTCTCCATGTGTTTATGATGAATCACACACAGAGAATGAAATAAAGGTGATGATACCACTCTGCCACACGCAAACCCAGCCACACACCGAACGCACGGGTGTTATATCGCTAATAAATCTCTGCTCAATGACAGCAGATTTGGGCTCATCACCTTGCCTCAACCATCAGGAATGCAAACAGTAAACAACAACCAAGCCCATGCCAGCTATCAAACTGAAATCTCTCAGGGTCCAGGTGAATCATACTGTTCTCTTCACACAGATGTGGTACAACAAACCCGTGGTGCATGGTAAGGGCTCCCAGGTGCAGGGTAAAACTGCTAATAAATCATCCATGCGCTGAAGCAATTGTCAATGACAGGCTTAACTGAGGAGTGAGGCGATGCCCTATGGTGCTGTTTTCCTCTGCAGCGCAGCATCTTCTAGAAACAACAGCTGAGCAATTCCAAAATTTCAGGGAATGTTCTCGGTGTGAATGGGTGGCATTTGCCTAAGTTAGGTGACATTGGGCAAAGAATGATTTTTCACTGAAGTAACCACTTAGTCTGTCACATCAGCGCATCAGGGCAACCTCACGATTATATCCGAGAGATTTTCTATAGGTATGCATGGACGAGCTCCTCCTCCATTTCCTGGGCTTTGGATCCTTTCTCACCACTGGGCAATACTTGCACACATGAACATCAGCATGCATCTGTACAAACCTCTGTTTTTGTTTTTTTTTTTTTTCTTTTCCTGAAAATAGAAAAAAAATCTTCTGTTAACAGGGACAGAACTGACTTTACTAACCTCCTCTCAAAGCCTTACTGAATTAATTTGAGCAGGACTCCTGATGTTTTTGCATGAGGATCTTCACTGCCAGAAATCACCAGAGCTTAATTTCCTTTCTCTCTGGCCTGTAGGTCTGGGTCTGATCAGACTCCACAGATGTGTTGTGTTTTTCTTCATGCACTAAGCTGGTATCCAAGAAGATCAGACTTAATTTATTTTAATCTGCAGTCCTTGATGCCCTCTAGAGTGAAGAGCTCCAGTCTGGTGAGTTCACCTCATGAACCAGGGGAGAAGACCAGCAGGAGACCCGAAGTGTGCTGAAGAAGACGGATAAATAAAGCTCATCTTATGTTGAGAGAACTTCTCTTTTTGTACATCAGCAACCCAAACATCTTCCCCTTTGAAAGTATCAACAGTAAATTCAGGTAGTTCTTAGGAGAAGGCGATTTTCAAAGCTGTTGGTCTTTTATGTAATATTTATGCCATATTCATTCATGACTAGAAGTTTCACTTAATAAACGCTGGAGAGTGAGTAGCCTTTAAGGCCCAACAGGACCATTGTGCTAACAAAACCCACAAAATTTCCACATATAGTTTCTATAACTGGCTTGAAATGAACTGGCTTGCTGAACTAGTGCCCATTTGCTGGTAAAAAATGTAGTTTTAAACAGCCAAATAACACTTCAGTAAATCCTAACTCTACTGAAATTACTTCAGTGCCTTCCTCTCTGTTTAAAAATAAAAGCATGCCTCAACTGCTCTAAGTTAGCAAATATTTTTAGCCATTTGTGATCAGCTGTATTCTAGTAAAACAACTTTTTCCCATGTTGATAACAGGTATGATTAGCCTGATAAAATGCAAATTCTTATACAATGAGTAGATCCTCCAATTTGTGCTTTCAAAGGAGTCATAATGTTGTAGGTAGATATCATTCAAAATATCTTACACTGAAATCTGGTAACTGCTTAAATATAACAACAACAACAACAACAACAATAATAATAAAGCAGACATTTCAGCTCATCATTCAGCCATTCAGGAAAATAATAATAAAGTTGTATATCATTGTTTTCAAACTTAGGATAATTTATAACATTAATAAAAAGTTGGAATTATTATTTGCAACCAAATCTTTGCTGAACGTGTCAGTGCTGACTAGGAAATGATATCCTGAAAGTAATTCAGCTGGGGACAGGGCACAGCTTTCTGGCTGATGAGAAGCTCTTTCATAGTCTTGTCTTTGGTAAGTTGTAATTACGAACTGCTGTTTAAAAAGAAAATAAAAGTAAGGCATGAAATCAGAGTAGGAAAGCCTGTCTTTCACCTGCAAACAATTCCTAGAGAAAGGTAAATTTTTGAGATTTTTATAATGATGTATTGCTTTGTGTGGATCCAAAGGTCAAAGAGTTACTTAAGAAGATAAAGAAAAAAATTCTGGCAGCTAAAAACCAACATGGACTTAGGTACTAGTAAAGGGAAAGTGATGCCTGGAAATTGTCTAATAAAGAACATGGAAAATCTTGGAAGAGTGGGATACACCTGTGAAATACGACATTTCAATGTGCATGGCCTCAATTACAGGACACGTGAGTGAAACTTCTCTTGAAGACCTTTTCTTTGTGCTTCAGGTCTTTGGACAGAGCCAGACCTGAGAACTCTCAATATAAATTACCGGCAATGGAGAAAACAAGTGAAGTCAAATTTTAAGCACAGCCAGGGAGCTCTGGCACCTCTGGAGCAGGGCAGACAGAGAGACCAAGGTGCAGCGGCTTCTGCAGGGAGTGGTGTTCCCCAGCTCCATGTGCCCATGCTTAGCTCAGGACCAGGTGGCCAAGGGGGACACGCTGCCCCGTGGGTGACGGCAGCCCCCTCTCCTGAGCACGGGTCACCTGCTGCTCCACACAGGAAATTACTTCTTGTCCCTGTGCAGAGACAGGAAAGCTGTCAGTAATTCTCCTGTGTGTTTTGAGAATTTTTGATAGATCATTTATTTATTTATTGCTTTATTTTACTTTTATATGCTGTATTTACTTGGGCAGCAATCCAACTCTAGAATATTTCCTCTTTATGGGTTTGAGAAATAAGGTACAGAGCCAGAAATCCAAATTTCCAGAGATGTTCCAATTTGTAAACCAATTTAATTTAAGCCCAAATACTCAAATGTATTTAAATGTCGCTTGCATTTATACACAAAGTATGGCAGAGCAGAGAACCAGGAAACTAATAATTTAATCAACTTCCTCAAACAAATAAGAATGCAATTAATTATTTAATATTATTAACAGGCCCAAATCACTTATGCTCCCACAGCTCTGGGATGCAGCACTGCCACTAGCCAGTAGCTGACTGCTCTGAACCAGATTCTTCCTCCCAAATCCAGCTGACTTCCCAGAGCAGTTTGTTTGCCCATGGGTGCTATAAGCAGTAGCGAATTCAAGCTGAGACCAGTGAGTCTGTCTGGTTCTTCTGCTAGATTAAACCACCCCTGAATCATCGCCGTTTACAGACTGGCAAAGGAAGATCAGTGCTCAGTTACGTGAGTTCAGCAGATGAGTCAATGCTTTAAGATACCTGTAGATGGACCTAGAAGAGGCAACGGATCTTAGCTGAAGAAGAAAACCTCCTTCATGAGAAAAGGGCTCAGTCATTCAATGAAAAGGGAAAATACTGCCCTTAAAGTTCTGCATTTCTGCACCCCCTGTAAGTGACAGAAACTCAGTTCTGCCAAACGAATTGAAAACGGAGAGGCAGAGCCTCCAGCCCTGTGCCACCTCTGGTAGAAAAGCACGTAGCTGTATTGTTGTCATCCAGAGAAGGATCCGGAGGAGGAAACGAATAATCTGCTGAGACGGGAGTGGATAACGGAGATGCATTTGGAGCTGATGTAAATCCTGTTGGGTGACGTTCTGGTGAGTCACTGCAGTGGGTGGAAGTGATTCCACATAATAGCGGTATCATCTGCCTTCTCCCATTGCACTGACACACGCCGCACACACAGGCACTGTGCAGCAACCAGTGACTCAGACGCTGTGTACCAACCTGAAATGGCTGAGACCTCACAATATTTACAGTTGCATTTCACACTTTTGTGTAAAAAGCGGTGTGCAGTGGGCACGGCTGGCCTGGACTGTTCTTCCTTTCGCCCCTTGGGACTGACTGCATCGTACCTAAGGGTGAAAACTTCCAGGGAGTCTCAGGGAGAAGATGCTGTAGGCCAAAGAGAGTTTAGGCAGAGTGAAAGAGGAAATGAGCAACTAAACAGGCCCTTTCCTAATTAGAGTTTTAAAAGAATGAGATTAAATGCAGGGTAATTGTACTCAGGTAGGTTTTCATTTCCATTTAAAAATATCTCAGCAGAAGCACTGGAGCTAAAAGGAAGACATACAACAGGAGACGATTTAGTTAAGTTGTGCTAAAGCTTAGCAATAGTCAAAAGTGCTTATTGAACGGGGATAATCTCTCTTGTTGTTTTAAGGAGCCTCTTGCGTGGGCTCCTCTCCACGGGCTGCAGCTCCAGCCCGGGGCCTGCTCCTGCAGGGGCTCTCCATGGGCCGCAGCCTCCTCCAGGCCACATCCACCTGCTCCACCGGGGGCTCCTCCACCCATGGGGGGGCTGCAGCGTGGAGATCTGCTCCATGTGGGACCCCTGGGCTGCAGGGGGACAGCCTGCTGCACCAGGGGCCTCTCCACAGGCCGCAGGGGAACTGCTGCTGCCTGCCTGGAGCACCTCGTGCCCTCCTGCTGCACCCACCTGGGGGCTGCAGGGCTGCTTCTCACTCCTCTCTCTCCCAGCTTCTGTTGAGCAGCAGATTTTTTCTCCATTTCTTAAATCTGCTCTCCCAGAGGCACAAACAACATCGCTTATTGTCTCGGCTCTGGCCAGCAGCAGGTCCCTTCGGAGCCAGCTGAAACTGGCCCTTATCTAAAAAGGGGCAGCTGCTGGGTTCTTCTCACAGAGGCCACCCCTGCAGCTCCCTGCTACCAAAACCTTGCCACATAAACCCAAATACATTCCCCCACTTATACAGCTCTCCTAGTGTAGCACACAGCCAGTGGAGTGTATGCCTACCTCCTTATTAATTACAAGTAGATTTTACTGTGCTGTTGCTTTAGGCTGTTATAGCATCTAGCCTATAACAAAACAAATGAATTACCTATAAGCAATAAAAACGTAGCAGCACATGCTTAATCTTATAGTATATTCAGGTAGGAGAATGCATGCAAAGGAAAAAGTTTAAGCTATATTAATTAAGATTTAGGTATTAAGGCCATAAAACTCCAGATTCACTCTGACTAGAATGCCTTTAGTGATAAATTCCCAGCCAGGATGCTATTCAGTTCCATGAAATACTGACTTCATAACCATGTTTGAAGATTTACCTTCTTAATTAGGGACAAAGGGTAGTCTTGGAACAGAGCACAGAGTAAACAGATTTTATGGGGAGGAGCTGTGCAAGGACTTGGCTAGGGGGAATAAATCCACCGCCATGCAGTGCTGCCTGTGGTCTGATGTCTCCAGCGTCACCACGGCTGGTACCCAGGTATCTGCAGGTGCCAGTGGCTGGTTTATGCCCTGCTAGTGACAAATTCAATGTCCCTCTCCTCTGTGACTGCCACCACAAATGCCCTGTGTGAGCAATTTGAAGCCCCCCTCTGCGTTATCCTGGCTGCACCTGTGGAGACTTTATCTACTGCACTCAGGCTCTTTGGATGATTGATGTTTAAACAGCCTCACATGAAGCATGGTGTACAGCTGACAAATTCAGCTCCAGAAAATAATTTCATGTCATTGTCTTCAGTTTATTTTGACAGGTCTGGGACACCCAAAGAGGCCAGAGGAAGATTATCTACCATCTTCCAAAGGGAGATCTCAGCTTGCCTGCTGCTACATGGCATTATCTTGCAGGATTTGCATCCACTGTTGGTTCTGATGCCCTTCAAACACTGCACTGAAGGGAATGGCTCTGCAAACAACCAGCAGCTCTCAGAGTTACAAAGTAATATGTCCTAACATGCAGGAAAGTGTTGAACATGTTTTCCCCAATGGCAAATACGTCTAGCATATAGGGAGTACTCTCTCTATATAGAATCATAGAATCATTTAGTTTAAAAAAGACCCTTAATATTATCAAGTCCAACCATCTCCTAACACTTCCAAGTTTATCACTAAACCATGTCCCTAAGTGCCACATCCACACATCTTGTAAATACCTGAACGGATGGTGACTCAACCACATTCCTCGGCAGCCCATTTCAATGCCTAACCACCCTTTCCATGAAGAAATGAATCCTGATATCTAATCTAAGCTTCCCTTGGTGCAACTTGAGGCCGTTTCTTTGTGTCCTTGATATCTAGCACCCCTCTTTCAGAAAACCCTGTTTCCATTGTCATCCAACTGTACAACTTGCTGTGCTCAGTTTTTTCAATCCACTTGCTGTGCTTGAATGCTATCGGACCAAGCTCATGCAGCACCAGGTGATGCCACCTTCCAAATGCAGACAAAGGTACAAAACCATATTTCCTAAATCAAGGAAACTTTAAAATATTTAAATTCCCAACTTTTCAGAAGACAGATGGAGGCAAAAGTAAAATCTCATCTTTCCACATACCAATGCTGAAGCTTGCACGCAGCACACAGGAAAAGCAAAGTGGATGAGCAGGCAAGTCTGGCCCAATGTTTGCATTCATGAAGAGTCAGTAACACAGCAGGCAGAATGCTTGGATGCCTGCTGGGTAACAGCTCTACATGTCCTGCTGGGAAAGCCAATACACCCACGTGGTGCTTGGCCTCCTGCTTGTGTGCTGTGGCCAGTGGGAAAGGCAAGCTGTGGTAGGCAGTGCCAGGAGATCCCAGCAGCGAGAAGTGCAGGGCAGGGGCAAAGCTCTGTGGGTTTCCCTTATGGGAAGTTCATGTGACTGAAATTTCCACGACAGTTCACCAACTTGGGAAATCTAAGTGCTGCTTGGGCATGAGGAAGCTGGAAAACTAGTCTTTGGGGGGTTTTAATCCAATTTGACATTAAATTGGTAGGCTCAGATGTGGGAATTCGAAGACTCTTCCTATCTGGGTATTGGGATTTGAGGTTTTGTTTCAGAGTCATCTTTAAAAATTAAAAGAATTGGAAGGGCAGGTTAATTAACCTTTTCCTGGTTATGAGCTGTTTGGAGACATCTCTCCGAACCTTCAGATGTAGCTAATATTAAATATCACATTTTCAGTAAGCTGTGAATAATAAATTGAAAACTGCTTTGAATGGCCACATAAGATAAATGAATGCTATTGTTTCCTTGCTGGAAGATACACATAATGAATGCACAGTAATGTGGAAATCATATAGCATACATTTGAAAATTGTTTTAGAGAAATATTTGAGTAATCGAGCCAAGAAAATTGCATTTTACAAGTACTCATAAAAGTAAAGATGAATGCTTGGTCATTTCCTTGAGGTAAATACCTGCCTGTCAAGAGGAAAGCTGACTCATACGTATGGTGTGAAAACTTCGGAGGCAATCCTGCTTCCAGGCATATTGCAAGCTTAGAGTGATGATGTCCAATGATGTAACACAGCTAATAAAATGTACTTCTCCTCAGATACACAGAATACCTGACTAAAAAGAACAAATTTTAAAATATAGTGTCCAGTTTCACTTACACAACATAGTACACATATCTTGAAAATATTTAATGTAGGTGCAGAACATTTGTAACTCTGAACAAAGTTGAATTCTTGCATCTGTATGCTTGTAGACTGCCTTGAGTGAAATCAAAATTACGACTTCAATATTTTCAGAAGTAAATGTGGGAAGAAGTAACCATATTGCTTTATGTCATTCTTTCTTTTCCTTCCTCCACGTCTCTACGGATAAAACAAAAACAACAAACTATAAAAACCCTTCATTTTTTCTAATGGTAGACACCTCACTGGACTCTTCTGTAGGATGGAAAAGCAGCTCATTTTAATTCATATGCCTATCAGATCAATATTAGAAAATTATATGAAGTACAGAGCAAATTGTTTCCTTCAGAAATGTAGTAAACCTAGACAGAAATATTCATATATTCAGATATGATCAGAATTCAGGTTGCTTAGTTCCAGAATCACAGCACTGTTGTGGGACATTTCAGTTACTCAAAGATGGGCCTAGAATTGCACTCACACAAAAAAGGGAAAATCCAACTGATCTTCCTGCAGATGGCACACTGAGTACCTCCTCAGTTCCTTACCTGCTCCCCGCATCTGTGGGATGCTGGAGACTTTGTTCAGTAGTTGATGAAAAGCGATACAGTAATTAAATCCATAAGGGCTGCACAAATAACATCAGGATAAGAGGTGACATCTGATTTTACAAGTGAAGCTAATATCTGGCATACACTGGCATTGGTTGGACCTGTGATTTTACACCGCCTTCATCTTCCTCTCCATGCTATTTTGCCCCTTTGAGAGAGACAAATCTCCATGTCTATTTTGTTCCTCTACAGTGCAGGAGGCTACTTTTGTTATTAACAGGCTGGTCCATCCACTGGGAATGCAGCAGTGCTCAGGATGCTCCATGCACGATGAACTGTGAGACAAACTGAAGATGTCCTTGCATCCTACCACAAGTCTGCATAGATTTTATGAGGATAAGTATAAAATCAAATTATTTTAAATCTGCTTCGAGGAACCATTTTGAAGAAAGGAGACTCTTCTCTTGTTCATTCCCTGCCCTTTCTGCCCCTTCACTTCCTATTCTGGTTTTTGAATTTGGGAACAGCCACCGAAAACAGAATATACAGAGCAGGCATTGCTGGCAGCTATTAGGAAAAGCGTTGCTGCTTGTTGTACAGCAGGCAGCACAAAACCAGAACTGCTAAAATACAGTACAAGCTCCCCTAATAGGATTTATGTGAGACCATACTTGTGCTAATGATTAATAGACAGAGATCACATTTTACTTCCTTAATAAGCTCCCAGCATGATGGTAGCAGCATGACAAATTAAATGAGACAAAAAAAAAATTGCATTCTCAATCTCAGTCCTGCCAGGCTGGAACACTTCAGGTGCTGAAATGTGGAAAGAAAAAAAAGAAAGGAAGGAAGGAAGGAAGGAAGGGAGGAAGGAAGGAAGGAAGGAAGGAAGGAAGGAAGGAAGGAAGGAAGGAAGGCAAGTCATAAAGTTTCTCCCACTTTGATTTCTGCAGATATTGGTCCTTCACTTACCTGTGATCATCCCTCCACAGGTGGGCTCAGCCTAAGGTTAGCTTGACTGTTTTTTTTGTTTGTTTGTTTGTTTTTTGTTTTTCATTTCTGGGGGCAGATTTCTGTTCCACTGTCTTCCCTAACACAATTCTCAGTGCAAGGAAAAATTAATATTTTCAAATGAATGTTCTTGTTACACTGCTGTATTAAAACCACCACTATCTTCTTCATGTCAGCCAACATGCAAGCAAAAATGTATTTAATTGTCATAGCTTGCTGCACTGTACAGCTACCGGCTCATTCATACAAGGGATGCATGTCCTGGGATCTGCTCTTAGCTCAGGAGAAGATCAGAAGTGTGTGGTTACAGGGAAATGCTGCACTGTGCCTGGCACACTCACCAGTGAGAAGTAATTTTCTTAATTAATCAGAATGGATTTTATACAGAGGTGCCTCCAATTGATTGGATTTGATTCTATTAACAAAGGAATACCGAGCCATGTTTTTCTCTTAGTCTCTTTAATTAATTCAAAACACACCAAAGAAGAGCATTTCTTTTAGCTGTGGAAAGAAAATACAATTTTAAATGGCGTTTCTCAGTTCCACTGGGAATTGATGAAAATAAAATCAGTTTACTTACTGCAGCTAAAAAAAATGTATTCTGTTTGTGCTAGTTATTTACACATTTTTGTTTTGAAGGATGCTTTAATTAATCTGAGCCTTGTCAAACCTTAATATTTGACAGTGAAAATTATCCAGTCTTGTTATCATCCAAGCAATTTAATAAACCACTCAGCAATTACACCAGCCATGTAAATGTGAACGCAGAGGTATTTGCGCTATTACTTTTCTGCAGTAATTTGCTCAGTGCTCCACCAAGAGCAGAAATGGGAAGGCTGATGCAGAGTGCTCCAGTGAAATGGCACCTTTATAGGGCTCCATGAACAGTCCTGTGGTTCAGCACAATGGTTTAAGAGCCTGCTTTACATTTACAGACTAATTCTTCTCTATTGGTGATAGGAAAGAGAGAGAGAGAGAAGCCCTGCATTGTTCTCTTGCCGGTGGCTTTTCAAGACTTTGAAGATTGTGTTAGAGAAAATATGTCAGAAGATGTAGTTTCTGCAAGTACAGGTAGAACCTGTCTGCCTGGACTTCTGCAAGGCTTTTGACACTTTCTCCCATGATACAAGCTAACGAAGTGGGGGCTGGACGAGTGGACAGTGGGGTGGATTGAGAACTGGCTGGCAGAGCTCAGAGGGTTGCCATCAGCAGCACGGAGTCCAGTTGTAGCTGTGGTGTCCCCCAGGGGCCAGTGCCAGGTCCAATTTTGTTTAATTTATTTGTCAGTGGCCTAGATGAAGGGTTGAGGTGCCTCCTCAGCAAGTTTGCTGATGACACAAAGCTGGGAAGAGTGGCTGATAGCCCAAAGGGATGAGCTGCCCTTCAGAAAGCTCTTGACAGGCTGGAGGGTTGGACTGAGAGGAACTTCATGAAGTTCAACAAAACCAAGTGCAGGGCCCGTAACCTGGGGAGGAGTAACCCCAAGCACCTCCACAGGCTGGGGGGTGACTTGCTGGAGTGCAGCTCTGCAGAGAAGGATCTGGGAATCCCGGTGGACAGCAGGTTAACCATGAGCTAGCAATGTACCCTTGTGGCCAATAAGACCAATGGGATCCTGGGCTGGTTTCAGAAGAGTGTGGCCAGCAGGCTGAGGGAGGCGATCCTGCCCCCTCAGTCCTGGTGAGGCCTCACCTAGGGGTCCCCCGTACAAGAGAGACCTGGAGCTCAGTGAAGGGATGCTAAAATGGTGGAGGGCCTGGAGCCCCCTCCTGTGAGGAGAGGCTGAGAGAGCTGGGACTGCTCAGCCTGCAGAAGAGGAGGCCCAGGGGATCTCATCACTGTCTGTACATCCCTGAGGGGAGGGAGCAGGGAGGACAGAGCCAGGCTGTGTGCAGTGGTGCCCAGTGTCAGGACAGGAGGCAACGGGCATAAACAGAAGCACAGCAAGTGCCATGTGAAATGAGGAACAATTTTACTGTGCAGGTGACAGAGCACTGGCACAGGTTGTCCAGAGAGGTTGTAGATTCTTCTCCTTGGAGATATTTAAAAGCTATCTGGACACAATCCTGTGCAATGTGCGCTGGGGCACACTGCTTGAGCAGGGGGTTGAACCAGATGATCTCTAGAGGTCCCTTCCAACCTCAACCGTTCTGTAATTCTGTCTCTGTGAACTTAAATCTAACTGAAATAAAGGCATACAAGCAATAAGACAGTGTGCTACAAGAGTCTTTTCCAATTTTTAAGTTAAGCCAAAACAAAATAAAAACCCTCCCCAGAGGTTCTGCTGCAGTGTGTCTGTTGTTTAGTGCTGTCTGTCTGGGAAGTCGCTTCATGTAATTATGGTGTGAGACACTGATTGCATTGCTTGAGCTTTCTTTGGAGGCTCAGACATGCCTTGCAGTTTTCCCTAGGACAGGCCCTTAGGGCACGCAAAAGCCATCCAGTGTGGGGTGTGTTAGGTCCGTTCATTTGCTTCCAAATGCCACAATATTCCATTGCCCCAGAGATTATCCGGTGGTGAGGCAGTCTGATGAACAAAAAACCTCTGTTGGAGACCCCTTTAAAAAAAAAGTCTCATTAATCCACCAAAGCATGATCCCAGTGATGACAAAATGGCCGCCAGCTCGCTGCCCCACTGGTGCTAGGGCCTCGGTAACACAAGTATGTGGGCTACAAATGCCAGCAGCACGCTGCGAGGGATCTCAGCAGACCTCAGCAGGGAAGTACGATCGTCGTGAGTCAGTATTTGGCTGAGAAGCTGCTTAGAAACATCTAAACAGGCGTCTGCTTCCAGAAGTGCGATGGGTGGTGATTCAGCAACACGGAGAGACCGCCCTGCCCCAAATCATTCCCCAAGCAGAAGGGGGTACCTGCTGGATGGGATGCAAGGATCGGGTCTGCCGGAGCCCTCTGATGGTCTTACAGGGAACAAGAGCTTTTAGCTTCAGAGAGCTCATGCTTCTGCTTCCAGCCGTGGGGCATCCCGAGTCTCTCCAGCACTTCCTTTTGATCTAACACCTGCACTGTGTGCCCATGGGAAGCCCAGCACTCAACTTCTGTGCCACTCTGCAGCTTTTTTTGGATGAAATGGTCATGCCACTGCTCCTCTACAAAGTGATTACATGAGAAAAACACTTATTTGGAGTAAAGTTGCCCTGTCAAGTTATGATCCTGCAGAGCCCGATGTTAATGGGGCTTGCTCCTTCCCCACTAGGGCCTTGAGAAGCAGCAACACAAGTGGCAGCCACCATTAGCGTGAGTCGGTGTCAAGCCCCTGTGTCCCACTGAGATTACTGACCCTGCTGTAAATAATACTCTGTCTTGTAGGAATCTCATCAGTAGCCCTGTTTATTCTCGGTTGCTTCCCAAAGCCTGCGTTGAAGGAGGAAGAGTGTAAGTTTCTCGGGGCGAGGCACTGATCATTGCGCCTTGGGTTCCCAGTTCCCCAGCAGCAGCTACACTGCTGCCAACGCCAGGAGCGAGGATCCCAGGGTGAAATCGAGCAGGGGACAGGTGGGTTTAGGGAACGGGCTGCCAGACCCCACTGCGGGATGCAGAAGGGGCTGTGGGAGCAGGCCAGGAGGATGCCAGCCACGGCGGGTGACTGTTTGCCCTCCCTCGTGGGGGGGTGCAGCACCCGGTGGGGGTCGTGGGGAGAAAACGGGGCCGGGGAGAGGGGAAGGGCTGCGAAGAGAGAGGAGGGGAGGGGACAGCGAGGAGGGAGGGGAGGCTGAGGGCGATGATAAAGGCGGGGAGGAGCGGGGACGGGGATGGGGCGGAGGGGGTGAGCGGGAGAGGGGGCGAGAAGGCGGGGGGAGACAGGGGAGGTCGTGCCGAGCTGTGCCGAGCCCAAGCGAGCCAAACCGAGCCCAGCCCAGCCCAGCCCAGCCGTGCCAGTGAGAGCAGCACCATGCTGCCGTGCCCCATGCGGCGCTGAGAGCGGGCGCCGCGATGGGCTGCGGGGGCAGCCGGGCAGACGCCATCGAGCCCCGGTACTACGAGAGCTGGACGAGGGAGACCGAGTCCACCTGGCTCACCTACACCGACTCCGACAGCCCCCAGCAGGAGCCCGGCGGCGCCGAGGCCGGAGGCAGGGAGCAGGGCGCGGGGCGCAGCGGTGAGCGGGGCCGGGCGGGGGGCGAGGGGGGCCCCCGGGCTGGGCTGGGGCTCGGGGAGCCGGGCACTGCGCTAGGAACGAAGGTGGGATAGGGAACGAGGAGCTCTGATCTGATCTGATGTGGGCTTTGAAGGTCTTGTCAGAACTAGTCGGTATGCAGAGGTGTCTAGAAATCTCAGGCTCGCTCCAGAAATTCATCGTGCTGCTGATGTACCAGCACCACGGGGAAATGAGTGCTGCCCAGAGAGATCCTAGCTTGTGTGTAAAGCAGTCAGTGCATACGGGCAGCCTCAGTGCGTGTGTGGTGAGGGAAGAAGCTTTGTAGCTTTTTATACCAAGCTACAAAGCACCAGGGAGGTATCACAAAAAGTGCATGGCTGCAAATTGGCAAAGGTGGGCACCACCGGCCAGCCGGAGCGGGGAGACGACGACACCGTGTGACAGGGATGGAGAAGAGAAGGGGGGTGTTGTACTCCTGGGGGAAAAGATTAGAGAAGGAATTTAAAGAGGTTTGAGATGATTTTGGCTGGGAAGCTTGAATGACAGGCAACGGTGCTACCTCCAGCAGGATAGACACAGCAAGAATGGCCTCAGGACTCACATTCATCACTGTTTTAGCCATGGCTACTTTGTATTGATGGCTGAACATCATACGGAGAAGTCTGAGATGTGATACTGAATAGGAGATGATAAAGGGATGGATCAGTAAGTGTTCTACACGGAAACACACGATAATTGAATTCAAAGATGAGAATACCAGAGATAAGAGGACAAGAGACGGCTCTCAAGTACACTAGTAAATGATTAGGGCAAGAGAAACACTCTGCAAAAATACATTGCAGAAGAGAATAGAGAAGAAGAATGAGGAGAGGAGAGGCTAATAGGAACAAGGAAGGACAAGGCTTCAGAAGGGCAAGATTCACACTTCAATGCAGCCAGGCTGGCCACAACCAGCAGCTCAAGGAACCTGGGGAATGCTCAGTGGTCCTAGAAAGTCATAAAGTACCTCAGTGAGAGCTGTGGTAGGGTAACGGCTGAGTAGGAAAGGAAGGGACTAAGGAGAGGTACTCCAGTGACCAGAAACGAGGCATTCCATGAATTTACAGATGAAAGGGAGATGAAACAGCAATTGGAGGGGCAAATGAGGTCAAGTGTGGGTTTAAGGCTTACACAGGAAAACATGGCTTTATTGTGAGAGCTGAGAACTACAGAAGAGTGGGGGACAAAAGAGGAGAGTAAGAGAGGGGAGAAGAGGATGAAGGGGCAGCTGAGGAGATGGGATGTGATCCCATAACACTGGGGTAACGGGAGGTAGGAAACTTCTGCAGCTGGGAGCCAGGGGGAAGGGGACAAGCCAAAGGCAGCTGGGAGAAGAGGATGCAGTTGTCGTTTGTTGTTTTTCCCTTGGAATAAATTGGGAAAATACAGTGAAGAGAGAGAAGTGAAGACAGGATGAAGGAAGGATTTGGGGAACAAGCCAACAACAACAAGGTGGCTGGGATTGTTGGCTTGTGTCAAAGGAGTGCAAAATAACAACCCCAAACATTGCATATCAAAACAGAAACAGGGACAAATTGCTCTAGGTGGATAGAACATGTGGTATACAGGATCCGTGAGCATATTAATGAAGAAAGGGCTAGTAACTGCTATATATTAATTTTAGTAATCTCATCTCATCCCAAAATTTCATTATATCCTTCTCTTCTTGTAAGACATCATATTTAGCGTTCTGTGTCTACTCTCATTGGAACTGGATGTATTTGTGCAGCCAAGTGGTTGTATATTTACTAAAGCATTTTGAGAGCTAAATTGTCATTAAATTAAAAAGGAAGTCATGCAATAGTTTTTTTTTTTTTAATTTATTTTCTATTTCAACTTATCCTTTCTTAGAATATTTGTTTGCTTCCCTACATGATTTTTTACGTTTTAACATTTTTTCTCCATTTTGGAGGGGGAAGACCTATGGGACAAGAACAATTGTTATAGCTAAAATCAGACAGACAACTTTTCCCAGGTTCAGGACCAGTCTCTAACAGGCACAAATACGTGCGATCGCAGCTGGCTGCATGACAGCGCTGAGCCTGTGGCAGTGATGAACAGGGTGCGTTGGTAAGGATGAGTGCAGTAAAAAAGTAATAAACGACTTCATGAAGCACCGCAGGTGGTGAAATTGAAAGACATCTTCTAAACCACAAGGTTATGTACTGTTCATGGGGCGAGTGGCTTCCAGGAGGGAGAAAAAAGGAGGACTCACAATGAGAGAGTACAAAGGAGCAGCTTCTCGTATGAGCACCATTGGTGTGCAAGCGAAGAGCTTTTCACAAGGTTCGGCTACTGCGTAGGCTATAGCTGGGGGAAATAATAGACTACATTTCTGCTTGGTAACCGTTCCTTGATCCTTGCAACCCTCTGCACAAATTGCCTTCCCTTTCAGACGGTCTGATTCAGCTAAGTGGAAGTGTTAGCACGAGAAATGACTTTGCGAGGGAGGAAGAATCCACAGGATCAGGCTGGTCCCCAGGGGCAGACACAATGCGTTACAGGCAAACCACAGGGAAAAGATTTAATTAAAAAAAAAATAATGCACAAAACCTGAAGTATTTTGAAACACATTTGCATATTCTGCTGTGTTACATTGGGAATCTCTGATATGTGCATGTATGTAGGCTGGGAAGTTAAGATGCAAAATTTCGTACCAGTACTGGAAAAGTGTGTTCAAAACCAAGTAAGTAGCAACTATAACAATTTGTCCTTTCTCAAGCAGACCGTCTTATTTCTGTTTCTTTTATTTATTTATTTATTTATTCATTCATTCAGTGACTAAGCTGCTGTATTCAATTATTTTCTTTATCACACTTGAAAGTGCCTCAGATTGGATAAAGCAGCATGTTGCCTCGTGGTCAAGAAGACCTAACAGTCAAGATTTAGCTCATTTGCTGCAAACTCCTTAGGACAGGATCTGTCCTTCCTGCTTCCAACAGTGACTAGCACAGTACGACCCCAGTCTTGGCTGGAGATTGTTACTTAAATGCAAATAAAAGTAATTAATTTTTAAATGATGTAGCAACCAAGTGAAAAATATCTCCTTCTATCAGAGCTGAGAAGCTGTGTATTGATTGTCTCTGAACTCATTTGTTCAGTGCCTCGACTAATAAAACGTTCATTTATTTTTTATCATTCCCTCTCTCACAATATTGGCTAAAGCTTTGAAACCAAAGACAATTGTTTTTTATTGTCTTTGTGCTTTGTACTATTCCTATAGTAAAGTCTTTCCTCCTGAAGCACATTGAAGAAAAATATTATCCACAGGTCTGACCTGATGCACCTGGGAGAAACAACTGGCATCAGAAAACAGAACTGCAGTTGGTGATCTGCCAGAAATGAAACCTACACTGGGATCAGCTCATCCCTTTGTGAAGACATTCACAAAGCAGCTATGAAATGGGAGCAGATTGTAGTCTTTTATTCAAAAAAAAAATACTGTAAAAAATCCATCACAAGAATAGGAGAGAAATGTCATTAGTATCCAGCAGCCTGCTTGGCTAGCATTTTACCTTGCAAGGTTGCCTTTAGCATAGTTGTGCACTTATGAATAATTCTTGTTCTTTCCTCTGGGGTTAAAGGACACAATTACGCTGCTGTTTTGTGACTACGGGAAGTTTTATAGCCTGTGCTCAGCCTCGCAGTTAGCCTCTGGCCATGTCTCAGGATGCAGAAAGCAGTGCTTCAATGGCAACCTTCCGTACAGAAGTTTTTGAAAATTGCTTTTCCATTCTCTGTAGTAGGAGAGACTGAATGCAGTTTGAGAAAAATCCTAGGGCTGTTTGAATACTAGTTGCCATAACAACACAGACCGGGGATTGGTTTTGACCACAGCTGCAATCATCTCTTGCTTCATTTGCCAGGTAAACATACAGTTAAAGGCTTAATATAAATGAACAAGCATCAGGTTGTAAATGAAGAACTTCTTTTGTGCAGCAGAGTGTTTCTTGTAAATCAGACTGCAGAGGAGCATTTAATAAAAAAATCTGTCTTAGCTTGGGAGCCAAAGACTGCTCACTTTTGCTAGTGAGTAATTCAGGTATATCAGTATCCCTTCTGCCTGTTAAAACTGCTTGTTTAACTGCTTGCTTCAAAATCTGGTATGCTCAAGGAACCACTACAGCAGTGATTCTGGCATGTGATATTTTAAGGAGATAACCTTATTGCAGGTCAGAATTACAGTCAAAGTGAATAAACAGAGCATCTTTCTGGGCTGTAGACATATTACAGTAATTCCATACTCTGCCTTAATCCAGATCTTGGGTATAATAATATGGTATGAGTTAGAGGAACCCATTTTAATATTGTTTCTGGACTTTAAGTGTACAACAGTCTCTTTCAAGTTCAGCTGTCGCTGGAGTCTGTATGGAGGACTGTACTGAAGAAACCCTTCTAAGACAAACAAAAAAAAGGCAAGAGAAGAAAGAAAAATAGAGCACGTGTGATGTTTCATAGAGAGAGAAAGCTTTTGCTTCTAATTTTTATCATCTGGCTTTCAGAAAGCAGAGTTCTTACGTGTCTGCTCAGCTTTGCACACCAGCTTGTAGTGTGTTAACATTCACATGGGTGGTAACAGCCCTCCCATACATGTAAGGCTGCTCTGTAGAGCGTGTTATTGCAGGTCCTTTAACACCTGCACAAGAAGAGGATTAGGAAGCACAAACTCCATACCAAAAGCTCAGAGAGGCGGCTGTTTTGGAAGAACTGATCACCCACAAATACTTCAGTGACTTTAGCTAAACTTTTCAGCACATCTGCCAGAGAAGGATGTGAAGTAGCAGGACATAGGGGAACCAGTGCTGTTCCCCTATGTCCTGTACTCCTGCCTTGGAAATGGGAAAATAGCAGTAGCCTTTGCCAGTAAAAATAGACAATTTTGCATGTGTCTATGGATCAGGGAATTATAAAAAGCCTTAGACAGCAGTGGAGGAAAACACTAGAACTAAATGGATAGCCTCGGTAATAAGTGATGGTGGGCAGCCCACTGCACTGACAGCACTGCTGTTCTTCCTTCAGCACATACCCTTGGGTTTTGCTCAGCATCAAACCCAGTGATGGCCCAAACCAATATTTACACCACTGCAAGACAGCGTTCAAATTATTAGAAGAATTTGATTCAGTTGATAAATAAGGCTTTTTGTAATAACCATAATTTTTAGCCCAACCATTGCTTGTAAATTCTTCCAAGCCATGCATTTTAATCTTTGCTCTAGTTTAATAGTTCAATATTGTCTTAATTTCACGTAGGTACGGATGTCATTTAAGCACAAAAGCTGAAATACAACTTGCAAGCAATAAAATATCTCAATACACCATCAGAGAACTTAAGGGCATTTTCCTTGTATGTCTGAGTCTTCAGACCATACCCACCACACTCCTGAAATTGAACATCTCATTTCTGAGCACAGTAAAAGTCCTGTTGATACTGAGACCACACATGATTAAGCTTTTTGCTAGATTATGAGAGAAGGGTTGTTAAAGAAGTAAATGTTGTTTGGGAGAATGTGTAGGGAAAGTAAATAATTTGGGTGGGACTATTGCTGCTGTTTGACACTGTGGCCATTCTGGGAAATCATCTGCTTTGTGAGTATTTTTATTTCTTGTGTTCTGTCAGTTCAGCAGAAAGATGTCAGTGATATTTAGTGTGTTCTGATGGGGCAAATAAACAAACTCCCTCCACCACCTCTAAGTATTTGTTAATGAATTCTTCCCTAACAAATATCCACTGCCATATAAAAAGGAGAGTCCACAGCATGATAAACTTAATTAAAAGTATCAGAGGTAATCAACAGATGAAAGAAATCTCCTACTAAGAGCCTTCAGCTTGCTGTTTTGTGAGCTGCCCTGGGCTCTGTAGGTGACAGCCCCAGCAGAGTTTGATGGCCATGTGTTTGTGGCACCAGGGGTGGCACTGAGCCCCCTGAGAGGTGCTGCCACCTCCAGCTGCCCATCCTGCCCCACGAAAGCAGGTGCTGGCATCCTTCTGCTTTGCTGAAGGAAATGCCTGAGGGAAGGATTGTACAACCTGAGCCCCAGCCAGTTATGATTTTTAAACATATTATGAAGACTTTTCCACCAGGTCTCTTTATCTCTGAATAATTCCCCTCCAGACAAAGGCTGAGACTTTCTAAATCCCTCTTACAGTCTAAAGTAGACCCGCTAGGACTGATAGTTTACCCCAGTATAGTCATTTACCCATGGCTAAAACAAAGTGACTAAAATGTGATGTGTGCAAACACTTAAGTGAAAAAATAAAACAAAAACTTTAAAGTGAAAAAAAAAAATCTAGATACCCATTGTCGGGTATAAAAATACATTTCTTAGTAGAAACAGAACTGATGTTGCTCATCCCACTTTTTTTCTCAGGTACTTCTGCAGTTTACACATGAAATCAATAGATTGCAGTTAAAAGTTCTGGGGTTTAAAGTTGGCTTTTATCTTAAATTCAGATACAGTAACAGGAAAGACTGAAAAACTCTATGACCAAAGCTGTGAGTTTAGTATAAGGCTTTTGGTTTGACTCCCATGAAGCAGCACTCTTTTCGAGATTGTGTGGATAATATTTCCAAAGATGCATTATGTGATTACATACATGGCTCTGCAGTGCACTTGCATGAAAGAAAGTGGCTTGTACCTTTATTGCACAGTGATAGATAATGCATTCCTACCCCGATCTTATTACCTGATGAGCACATGCATAATTATTTCCCTAGGCTGTCACACTGCCTTTGCTGATCTGTTTAGGAAAAATGCAGGTTAAGAGTAAAACGAACAGGCAAATGGGAGAGAAACATTTTGCTGGTAGCATTGGCAGCTTTAGGCTGCAAGGCAGGATTTTCCATATTAAGGTTTTCTTAAATGCACTGCGAGCCTCCGGACTGATTCTGTATTGTCATTGGCTTGACTCAGCCTTAAATTTGAAGCATCTGATGAAAAAGAAGTAATTTTCAGCCTCCCATTCCTGCTGGAAGATCATGGGTTCACGTTAGCCTGCTCAGGTGTATGCCAGCTAATCAGCCAACCCCTCTATTGATTGATTTTTTTACCAGTTTCCTAGCAATGCATATGTTCGTATGCTTCAGCTGGATATAGCCCTCTCCTTGCTTCCTCTCACGTTGCAGTTGTCATTCTTGTAAACTGCTTGCATTTCCCACGAGGGCCATCAGAAGGGTTTTATGCTGACACTCGCTGTGCTGGAAGTATGAATATCTCCTCCTATCTGAGTGATTTCTGAGTGTGTTCAGCACTGGCAGGAGAAAAGATGAAGAAATTGTCATGGAGTTACTTAGCAGATTGCTAACAGCTCATGGCATTAGGTTTTAACACAACCACTGCAATTGTTTTAGGATGAGCACAAAATGTGAGCAGCAGCTTTGTCACACACATACAGATATCTTAAGCCAAAGCATTTTACAATCTCAGTCATACGTGAGCCAGTGAAATCATCAATATCCATCCAAATAGTCATAGACTATAAGGCTGGAAATTTCAACTGGCCATACAGCCTTTTTTTTTTTTTCTAAATTAATTCCCACACGGAGTGTGAGTGTCTTCGGGACATTCAGACTTAATTTACAACTTGCCAGTCATTGACCTTTTGCCAAAGTCCTTTTAAATTATCCCAGTAGCTAATCACTCTTTGTTAAAGCACGTCTCATGTCTCACCTGGAAGCTTCTGCTTCCATTTCCAGCTGCTGAAAGTTGGTGAACAAAACTGAAGTGACATTTTGGATCAAATTTCATGTGCTTGTAGGTGCTTTTCATGAAGATTTCTGTTTAATCTGCCTAAATATTTTGCTGCTTCTCTCAGTGATTAATTGAAATGATACAACCTACTCATCTTAAGCTTCTACATATCATTAACTAGGTAATGAGAATGCTAATAATGCCTCTTATTTCTGTACCAGAAATTATTCTAAAACAAAATGAGTGATGTTTCATTGCCCCCTCCCTAAGAAGAAAGAAAGACCATGAGAACACCTGCAAATCTGAGCCGCTGTTCAGGACCTTCCTTGAGAGAGGGTGGGTACAGCAGTTGTGGTAAGGGTGGTTGGGAGAGGGTCAGCAGCTTGCATCTTGTTTTCCATCCAGCGTAGTGCTTCCCTATTTTTTTCTTTCCATTTTAAAAGGAAAGTATCAAACAGCAACTGATCCAAAAGCAAACACCCCTGGAAAACAGAGGTGACTTGACTTAGCTTGGAAAGCCATGAAGTACAGCACTGTGCATGGAGTGTATCATTTTTAGGGTGAATTTTTCACAGGCAGTACTGAAACACAGCATAGATCTCCATACAGCATGTGGAGAATACGATCCACATGCTGTCTATATTTCTAACATTTAAAGTGTTTTGGAGGTTTGCTATTCGTGTGTTGCTTTTTCGCTTTGGAGGAAAGAGCAGTCTGTTTCTGGCACATCATGTGGCATTGGTAAGTTCCTTAATCTGTTCCATCTCAAGATTTTCCCAAGCTTAAAAAATATTCAGCTGTCAATGTCTGAGACTTCTTCGTGTGTATGGAGGCTCTTCCAAAATGTTGCCAATGCTTTTTCCACAATGCAGTGAAAATTCAGTTCTTCATTCCTGTTCCTGCTATTAAAATCTGTATCTTCATCCATCAGACTCTGACACCTTTCTGTCATGAAGTCCTTCCCTAGCACCCTGATTACAATCCTTTCAAGCTTACATTTCTTATCTTCCCTTCAGGATCAGACCAATTCCCTCCTAATCTACTTCTGGAGTCTATTTTCCCTGCAGTATCTTGATCTTTGAAATGATCACAGCATCTTCAGAACATTCAGATTTCCATGCAGCATGACGAGTCAACAAATCTAAATCAGGGCTAATATTTGGCAGATATTTTGCACACCATTAAAGATCATTGCAGAGTGGTTTTACTATTTGGAATAAACATAGATTTTATATTCACCTTTCATTTCATGTGGTTGCAAAATTTTAAGTTTGTTTACAACAGCTCAGAAGTTGTACCATTTTTCTTTATCATAAATTGAAATCAAAACATGCCAATACGGAGACACTTTGCATTTGTCTGTAACTGGGAAATAAGACCATCAAGCACATCAAGGTTTGTGGCTTTAATGCTGACTTCCCTGTGTTCTATTTGCTTGCTAGAATCCTTGGGCAGTCTATAGCAGAAATCTTAATATTGCAGTAATAAATCCAACCAGACTTTCAGAGCTATTTATCATATGTTTATTTATGCATGCACATGTTAAATTGCAGTTTCAGAATCTCTAAAAAATTCCTTGTATTTACACAAGAGGAGCATCTTGCCATGTTTCAAAAAAGCCATGCTAGGAGAAGTTTTGAAATGCACAGATCTCTAAAAATCTCATTTGTCTTATGCTCAGAAATGAAGTTGGAAAAAAGGAAAACAAGACATGGTGCTTAATTTCTCAGTTTTGCCAGGACCCCGTTGTGCGTATATCATTTACATTATTAAATATATTAATCATGAGCTTGTGCTTTGAGTACCGAGTTAGACATTTTATGCCATTGTGTTACAGAAGAACATAATTCTGTAAGGCTCTGAACATGACAAAACCATGGCCAAATGAGGGTCAGAGAGTCCAATTTAACCTCTGCTATCTATTAAGTGTTATCTGAGACCTCTTGTCTTGCATGAACACAGATCTCTTCATATTCCTCTTATTTATTACCTAGTTCCTTAGCACTGAAAGCAAAGCAGGTACTTTCTAAACAGAAAATGAGACTGCCTTGCTCCTTAGGACAAGCAGAGTTCAAACAAGCAGGTGATGGGACATGGGATGCAGCCCCTCCGGCTGCAGGGCGTGCTGTGAGCTGAGGGCAGCACTAAGTCCCCGGTGGCAAAGACACAAATACTTTTGTTTTATTTTGTTTTGTTTTGTTTTGCTTCACTGTCGACAGTTTTTATCATGTTAGAGTTCAGATAAATCGGTCTGGATTCTCTGAATGTCTGGGAGGTAAATTTATTGCATTATGATAACTGCTGATGCAATAAATACAAGATGTTGTTTCTGATGACATTTTCCTGCTGCAGAATGTTCTCCCTCTGCAGATCTTCTGGCTCTTTCATCTAGAGCAAAAAAAAAAAAAAATCACTCTTTGCTATGTCCAAAAGTTTCCAAATCCTTCCTTTTTGGGAAAAAAAAAAAAAGTCTGTTGCAGTTGCACTGACCATCTGGCATCATCCCTTAGGCTTCTGCTTCAGAGGCAATGACTTAAGCTCTGCTTTCTTCACAGCCTCCAATCCATTCATTTTTAACAGGACCCATTCTGTGTTGTATTTTTGCTGTACAAGTACCTACCAGCACTCAGCCCTGCAGATGTGTAGTTTTCTCAAGCATCAGTAGTTTCAAATCAGGAGAGCAGGCCTAGAAGACAGGTATTTCATTGATCTGTATGTCTGTCACCCATCTGTGACACTAAAAGCAAGAAATTCAGTGACAGTACCAAATACATATTCTCTCCAGAAGCGTCTACATGTTGTAGTAATAGCATTCATTATTCTTTACTGCAAATTTTCTCTGAGTACATCTTTACAGGGCAGTGTACATCTTATTATGCAGGCATTTTATAAAGCAGTTATGCATTATTCATGAGATAACAGCCATGATAAATAAACGAAGGGTGTTGCTGAACCAGAAAATTGAACCTTACTGGTTTGTCATTGCCAGTTCCGTAGATATAAATTTGGCGTGCTCATCAACATTTACTCACTTTGAACAAATGCATGCTTGTTATTCAGTACCACGCCACATGACAGCACAGGGTGCACAGTACTGGGTCAGATCTGCAGCTTATTTGGGTCAGAATTTGTGTCTCCTGCTTTGAGGTCAGGCAGGAGAACATTGCTGCAAGCACATGGGGAATCATTTCCTCCACCAAGGTCTGATCCTTGTGGCTAAGATTCACGTATTCTCTGTACTACCAGGCTTCCTACCCCTTCCCAATTTCTTTCCAGCGTTAGCTATTGTAACATTGCTTTTTGTAGTTGTAAAATAGTGGAATATACAATTTCAGTTCATTTTGGTTCTTACTAAGATACTGCTCTTTGGACCCAGACTATACAACCAGGCAGCCATACCTTCATGCCATCTGGGTTTTGAGAAGTTTCCTGGAATCCTGATAATTATGGGCTGCCTGTAAGTGTTGCTCTCTCATTGTTTCTGCTCCTTTCCTGATCACTAGCAAACATGTATTAGCTATCTGATACAGAGACAAGGTATAAAAAAAACTATGAGGCTATGAGGAAGTCATATCTCTATCTTTTGTCATGCACAAAATTGACCCCATAGTTCTCTCTCTTTTTTTTTTTTTTCCTGTATCTGTGTCAGCAGTTGATCCATGCTTTTTGCATTTTTGCCTTTTACTCCAGTTTTTCTTCTGCACTCTGAATTAATTATACCATTTTTGCCATCTTCACATCATCTTTATTTCCATACTATAATCTGGTTAGAAAGAGTTAAATCTTAAAAGTAAAAAATTCCTCTTACCTTTGTGAGATATTCTCATAAAGGATGGTTTGTGCATTAATTCTTAGGAATAACCAGGCTGTATGAAGAACTACAGCATCATCGATACGTTGCTCCTGGTTTTATCACTAGCATTGTCATCATAACAGAAAAAGAATCAGAAATACACATCTAAGATTTTTATTCCGTATTTTACATTTTCTTGGAATTCTCTGTGGTGAATATCCTCTTTACTAAAATGATCCTTTAAAAATCTTTCTTAGATGGTTCCCTTCCCATTTAGGAGGGAAATGGTTTAAAGGGTAACAAAATATGATTTAAACGTGCTTTATTTATTTTGTGATTAGTCTGCAAGGCTATGAACAACTTTTTGGTGCACAATTGTCAAGTGTCATTTATGAACTAAAATATGCCTGTGAACAGTATTTACCGCCTAGAATTTTTTATGAAGAAAACTTAAGTCATGGGTTAGTCATGAGTAGGACACTATCATATGTTAAAGAACTGAAAAGTCTGAAGCACTACGGAACTTGAAGATAATAGCTACAGTTATTTAATAAAGAGAGTTTTAGAGCAGGGATAGAACTAAACAGCATCATCAAAGTGCGCAGACTCTTCCTTCTAAAAACTAATTCTGATGTTTACTTGAACACATTAAATTTTTCATTAAGTTTACAGCAAAGAGAGTAGGCAGTTATCCCAGAGAGACTGGAAAAACTCGGTGTCCTACTGGGAGTCTGAATATTCAATGTTATTATAAACTACTAATTGTGAGCAGCAGATGTTCTTAGAGAGCTAATTTTATATATTATATAAAATCTCTCTCTCTACATATATAAAGATATTGTTTATATGAGCTACCTAAAAATACTATTTAATTTTTGTGTTAATGGTGGGAATTGTGTTATATCCACCTTGTCCTGTTCTAGGAGTTTGTATTACCTCTGATATGTCTGTTGATCTTCACACAGGATACATATTTCAGGCAGATTTTCCTATCTTGCTGGTCTTCCTGGTTGTATTGAGACATCTCTCATTTTAGGTGGCTCTCTGTTCACTACGTATTAATACGGTTATTAGTGCTCATAAAAAATACCCTTCTTTTAAACTGTGGAACATTTCAAACATGCTCAGGTCCTAGGGGCAGATTCTAGTTATTCTGCGTCAAACTGAATAACTGAAGTTGATATTTGTCCATATCCATATTTTTTAAAACTTACATATTTGATGAAGTTTGAACAAGAGACACTATTTTAATGCCACTATTTTAGTTGAAAAGGGAAGGGCAAATTTGGTTTTTCAAAACCTATTCAAATTCTGAATTTGAAAACACATGAAGAATTATTTGAAGATTATCATTTGATTTAAACCGTCCGACTTCTCAGTGAAAGAGATTTTAGGAAAAATGTTTATTTGTATAGGTTTATTTGTAAGCAGTCAGTCATATCGCACCCTACTTTGGACCAGCAACTTGTTCAGAAGCCTTTGGGATACTATTCTTCCTGTAAAACAACAGCAGTCTTTGGTGAATCCATGTTGAATGGAAGAAACAAATACATGTCCCCTGATCTGGGATTCATTTGAAGCAGCGTGAACGTACCTCTGAAGGATTTAGGCAGCCCAGCAAGGCAACTCGATGAGAAGCATGAGCATAGCTGGATGAGCAGTCTTGGTTTGTGTGATGGTCACCAACGTGAGCTGGTCTCTGCGGCTTGTTTCAGCTCCTGTGCTACCTTCTAAGTTGTGCCGAGGCTACTGCTTGTGTCACTGGATGCTGAATGAAGCCCAGGAATTGATTTCAGTTAAAAATAACACTTTTTTTTTTTTTCTTCCCCTGATGCTGCTGAAAGAAGTGTTTGTCAGACTACCGCCTAAAGGATTTCTATCAGGCTGGTAAGAAATACAAAAGTCAGCTTGCCCGTGCAGCTTAGAAAGCCAGCAGGAAGGAAGAAGACAGTAAGCAGCGCCTTGGGAGAATAAATTGTTTTAAGTGCAGTTCTCCATGAGAAGATAGGCTTGGATTTCTGGGGCTACTGCTTGGTGTGTGCCCTCCCTGTGGTCACTGAGGGAGAGCTCCTGTACCTTCAACAAACAGGATTATGAGCAATGAAATGCCTGTCTCTTATCACCCATTTCTCCCCATGGTGAGAACAGTCCGGCTGTCCCCAAACATTGCCTAACCATCCCTGAGAAGGTCACCGTTACCTTGGTGGAGGTTTGATAACCACCCAGAAACCCTGATTTGGGGAATAAAGCCATAAAAATAATCTAAGCTTGACAGTTCATTTAAAAATAAAAAATATGAAGTTGTCAGAGAGTTGTGATAGGATCCACTGTTTTCCCTGGCCCCAGAAGACCCACAGACTGCTGGCAGGGGTTGTCCAGGAAGACAGGAAAGTGAGAAAGAAAACAACACTGCTGAACCCATTTGTTTGAATTTCCACTGAAGCTCTACAGTGAAAGTCTGTGGAGGGTATTTACTGAACCTATGCTGTGAGGATGGTATAAATATCTAGACAGTTAGCTTGCTTTAAATGACACTGAGGCAAGACTCCTAGCATTGCCAGCCTGTTAGCTTGCGAATTCCAGATTGTGCAGGAGAGGAAAGTTAGCTCTTCCATTTCTGTGCACCCTGGCAAGCTCCAAATAGCAATGCAAAATAGTTGCTATTTAAAAAGCAACAATCTGTTCCTGGTCTTTTCTTTAATATCATCTCTGGTTTGCAGTCAAGAGTTTCTTAACTTCAGAATAGCAAACATCTTTCAGAATAAAATAATTCGTGGTCTGAATTTTTGGGTAGACCTGTGTGGTGCCAGGAGTTGGACTTGATGATCCTTATGGGTCTCTTCCAACTCAGGATATTCTAGGATTCTATAAAAAAGCTTTTCACTCTGCTAGGAGCATCTAGTATTGGTGGTCACAGGCTCATCTGTATATACATGCATCTATATAGTGGGAGTGAGGGTGGAAGGCTCAGATGCTGATACCCGGTTCACTTCTGACAGGTATTGGGAGAAATGTCTCATCCCCGCAACGGATGATGCTCAGGCTGCAAGCTAACAGAGAATAAAACAAAAACTGAACCCAATATACCACTGATTGAGATTTTCCATCAGCCTCCAGAAAAGTATTGATGTAACAAATTGTTCTGTGAAAGACCAAGGGAGGGAACACAATCTTCTGATAAATGAACAACTGTGCTTAATAATAAAGTTACTTTTCAGCAGACAACCGTTTCACAAGACAACTCAGTTAGAGGCCATATGGCCAAAGGGACACACGTTGGAAAGTAATTTGGGAGGATGACTCCACAGAAGGAAAAACTTATAAGTCATATATGCTTGAAACATCCGAGATTCAATTAATGGGATTAGTAGGGGATGCCTAGAGCATTTTGCCTGTTCAAGGCTGTGCTCAAACTTGTTCACGCAGCTCCTCTGCAAGGTGAATAAGCAACCTATGCCATGACTACTGGCTTAGAGCTCTTACTCATACATAGATAGAGGCCTCTCTGTCTCCCTTCCTGAAAACTGGCTGTCTGTGTGGTCTATACTGTTTCATGTTCTGCACCGTCGCTCTTCTGCCTCTCATTGTACACTGTGGAGTGGTAGGAAGACAGAAGACTTAAAATACAACTGGCTGTGGGCTTGCTGGAGATGTAGGAGAGGTGGTTTACTGGTGTCTGATGGCAAGTAGATTTATGTGTGCAAGATTTATGAGCACAGCATTTGTTTTTATATCTAGCAGAAAAAGGTAGTTCCAAAGATTGAAGTATTTTTTTTGTTTCCTAAATAAACTATAATATAATATTTTCAAGTTTCAATTCAATATTTGTTTATTTTTAAATCAAAAGATAGACGATCTAGCATTATGCTTAGTAGCTACCATTACAAGTTAAACTGTCCTAGGAAAACTCTAACACCATCTTCTGACTGTTTAGGGAAGTGCAGTGACTAGTTTTTATTGACTTCTGAAATCTTACAATTGTAGAATCACAGAATGGTTTGGGTTAGAAGAGACCTTAAATATCATCCAGTTCCAGCCCCCTGCCATGGGCAGGGACACCTCCCACCAGCCCAGGTTGCCCAAAGCCCCATCCAGCCTGGCCTTGAGCACCTCCAGGGATGGGGCATCCACAGCTTCTCTGGGCAGCCTGTGCCAGGGCCTCACCACCCTCAGCGTGAAGAATTTCTTCCTAACATCTATTCTAAATCTACCCTCTTTTAGTTTAAAGCTTATTCCCCCTTTGCTCTAGCGTTACACTCCCCAGCTGTCCTGCAGCCCCCTTTAGGCACTGGCAGGCTGCTGTAAGCTCTGCCCGGGGCCTTCTCTTTTCCAGGCCGAACACCCCCAGCTCCCTCAGCCTGTCTGCATAGGAGAGGGGCTCCAGTCCCCTGGGCATCCTCATGGCCCTCCTCTGGACTCACTCCAACAGCTCCATGCCCTTGTGCTGGACACCACCCCCAGGTCCTTCTCTTCAGGGCTGCTTTCAACCCATTCTCCACCCATCCTGTTTTTGTGCTTGGAATTGCCCCAACCCAGGTGCAGGACCTTGCACTTGGCCTTGCTGAACCTCAGAGGCTCACACAGGCCCAGCTCTCAGGCCTGCCCACATCCCTCTGGATGCCATCCCTTCCCTCTAGCGTGTCAACCACACCACTCAGCTTGGTGTCATCACAAAACTTGCTGAGGGTGCTCTCAGCCCCACTGTCCGTGTCAGTGACAAAGATGTTAAGCAGTGCAGGTCCCAGTACTGACCCCAGAGGAACACAACTTGTCACTGATCTCCGCCTGGACATTGAGGTATTGACAGCAACTCTTTGAGTGCGCACATCCAGCTGATTCCTTACTCATCAAGTGGTCCATCCATCAAATCTGTGTCTCTCCAGTTTAGAGACAAGGATGTGATGAGGGACAGTGCCTTCCCCTATCCACCAATGCTATCATGGCATTTGCAAACAGCTACTGTTGTTGTTTTCCATTGATAAAGCAGCTTTTCTGACAGATCTCTCACAAAGAATTCAGAATTTCCTCTGTTTTCATTTTTAATACCCATATACTGTGCTTGGATTCCCACCTGGTTCATGACAGGAGGTTTTGATGATGCAATGCACATTTCAAGTACCAACGAATTTTCATTGTTTTTCCTATTTATTTTTCCCCTAGAATCTGTGACTACTCATATCTGCTTCAGTTTTGATACCTTCATTGCCAGTTAGTAATTTTTTCTTTCCTATTAGAACATAAAGCTCTTTATAAACAAGCTTTGCCAAAATAAAATTGAGACCTACAGTCATACATCCCATTTGCTCTTTGTATTTGAATTTCAGACTCAGCATTGCAACCAGACGCGTAGTGCTCTGCACTTACTGTAAATGACAACAGATTTTTCTTAATGTAATAAGATGAGAAAATTCTTTTAGGCTGGTCAGTATTATACTGTACAATGTCTGCCTTGTCCACCCAGCTAGAGCAGAAAACAAATTAATAATTTATTTTATTATTGATGGTCAAAAGAGTATGAAATATATTTTTTCTGAGTTTGTTTACTCAACAAAAATAAGTTTGAGGCCATAAATAGAGCAGCACTTTAGTCTCTCATCTGTCATGCTCCCCACATTTACTATAACTAAAACAGATTTAAGGGGAACCCATTTTTGTGCCTGCTTCTGGGTTCTTAGTTAAATCCTTGCTCTTGCAAGCAGCTCCTTGTGGGAACTCCCACAGTCCGAAGCTGATGGAGATCTGCAAGTGGATGAACTGCTACCGTCTTCCATCTTTCCTGAGTCAATGTTTCACAGTGAAATATAGAAGAAAGGGAAAAAAATAAAATAAATGTAAGGATGGTAGCTACAAAACGAGGTAGGATGCTCTCACTGTGGTATCCATGACTTGCATTGCTACAAAAAGGGGTGAAACAGGAGGAAACCACCGCCACAGTTATAACCGGCTGCTCAGTACTAATTGCACAATTTCACACATCCCCACCAGGTATTCTGGAGGACGGAAAATCAGCTCAGACGGGTGTAAGCACAACGTCAGCCACGGCAGGGATTCTGAACGCCGAGAAGAGGACCATCAGCGGTCCCCAGTGCGCAAACCCCACGGCTCACCCCGCTGGAGCTGTGCCGCAGCGACAGAGCGGCTTCCGAGCAGCAGAGGTGAGGGTGTAATTAATTACATGCCCCAGCACTCAGTGCTTACCTCAGCTGGGTCAACGCGATTTTCGTGACAATCCTCCTTGTTGCAGTCAAGCTGTATTTGATGCCTTGGGATAAGACAAAATGGTTGCACCGCACCACAGCGTGATTAAGCCCAGCGCCTCTGACAATGTCTCATGCCTGAATGGCCACAAAATTGATGTTTTATTTGGCAGATGGAGCAATCCATACACTTGTTATGGAAAAAAAAAAAAAAGTCGTATTATTCTTCATCTCAGTCCCACTGTGCCATGTGTTGTGCAAATTATTTAGATTAAAAATCTGAAAGGGAATATGTTTTTCCTTCATTACTGCTTTGCTGAAATTATGTGCACTGCATGGTTCATTCAAGGCTGGATGCAAAGCTTGAAGAAGGCAGTAGGAGTTTTTTAACAACTTCGCTAGGCTTTGGATCAGGTCCTACCTCCTTCTACCCCTCACCTAGTGTAAGCTTTGTAGAAGGATCATCCATAACAACCATGGATGAAAAAGCCAGTCTTTGGAGCCTCAGCAAATGGAAAAAGCAATCTGTGGTAAACTTTAAGTTGTATTTTCTAACAAACAACTGTGCTGCCACTTTCACGCGTATTTTAAACCTTCACAATATTACCTGTTACAGTTCTGAAGTACAGAAACATTTCCCAGTGACACAAATCCTGCCATATCCCACAGCTCCAAAAGTATAGGTACACATCATACATCAGCATGACATCTAGAGCCACAGGTTTGCTGTAAAGAAAAAAAAAACATAAATGCCTTTTATAAGCATTAGCCCACAGAGAAAAAAGAACTGGTCAGGCTGAATGTGGTTGAACACAACTAACATAATTATTAATCCCATTTGAAAGAGACTTGGCCACACTTCAGAATTATAGTGTATACGTGACATATTGTTGGAGATTGTTTCTCTAATTTTGCAAGCAATTGAAAAATTACTTCTGCGTTTAGGCTTACTAGTCTAAATATGTATAATAGCAGTAATATGGGTAAATTCCCACAACATATTAATACCCTGAGTGTTGGCTTCTTGGCAAAGTGTGGGTTCCTGACCTGGGGCACTATAGCTTTGAATGTATCCTCCTACCTTTTTCTAGTCAAGATACATTCAGTAATGTATTTGTACTATTGCAACCCAGTGAGGAAAGGAAATTTCTGGTACTTATAGCATCAGGTAATGTTTGTAGCACTTCTAGTAGGGTGTTTACATTATTCTATAAATGGAGGTATATAAGAAAGGAATAAAATTTGTCTAAGTTTCTTATAGCCAAAAAGGAAATGTAGCTTCCTACAGTGGAGAAGGTGTAGTACCTGAGTTAGGCTTCAGCTCTGAGTTGCAATTCTGAATCTTGTTTTCACAGCTATTTAGGTAACCATAAGGTGAGTAGGTTTCCAATTTGGACACCTAAAGTTTAGATGCCTAGAGGAGGGAGTGTGACTATTTCTGCCATACACACACATACGCACCAAATCAAAATATGTCCATTTTATTCATCTGAATATTCACATTGACTACAGTTTATCTCTAAATGTCATAGAAAGCAATGTGATGTAGCACGTGGGGCTCTCAGGAGACCTGGGCTATGCCATCAGTTTTAAGGTAATAGGAGGTAAATTGCCTTACCTTTCTGTGTCTCATTTTCTTAAGCATCAAGCTCTACAGCATCCTCCTTCACCCAGTTCACCGGTTATATGACAGGGTTCAATTTGTGGTGTTGAAAGGGAAGGGACATGGCGTGGGCTGTGTCTGATGAAGCTTAGCACTCTCCCATGAGGGTAACGTCTGGACGTGGTGCTGGGCACCCTGCTCTCAGTGTCCCTGCTTGAGCAGGGGTGGCACCAGCTGGCCTCCAGAGGGCCCTGCCAGCCTCAGCCACTCTGAGGAAGTTAGCAAGATGAAAAGGACTTGGATGTAAAAGATGCTGCTGATGAAAAGAGTCCTAAGATGAGTGAAGGCAATATAATGGCCAATCAACCCCAAAAGCAAAGGTGAAGTAGGTTATGTCACTGATTGGCAATAACCTACCTTGATTTTCATGTTACATGTGGTCTTTGGAGAATCACTGTGTGAGTATGAGCACTGGGGGGGTAGATAGCAAAGCAGCAGGTGTATTCAGTGCAGAAATGAGAAATAATAGGCACTGGAAGATGCGACTCCCAGTGCTGCCCACAGATAAATATGTACTTTCCATTCATATCAGTGGAATTTTACCAGACATTATTACAGCTGGCATTATTACCAAGTAAATTACACTTAATTTACCTGGCTTTATTTACATTTGCAAATTGCCTCATGAAACACTGGAAATGCAATGATCAAAACCACCTATCTCAGCTCTGTGTTTATATCTGCCCACTCATGAGTGTCCTTTGCTAGACCTATGCAGTTTCCTGAGCATTACAGCACACTGTTTACGGAAACAAGCAGACAACCTAGGAGATGAAGGAGGATAAATTTAAATTAGGGATGCATTTGCATGCTTCAGAGAGACTGACTTTTTGAATATTTGGAAATAACCTGACAAAGATCTGGAAGGTATATATTGTATGTAGGTCTTATATGGAAGTAAAACTAAGAGTTATTTTGAAACTGTATTTTCTTTTAAGAAGCCTAAAAGAAACTAGAGAAAAGTCCATCTCGAGCTAGTCAAACCCAATTCCCAGTGACATCCAAAGGAGCCTCTACTTTCCACTTCTGGACTGTAACCAGATTTATCTGCCCCACTTTCCGAATACACATGTACAGAAATGCTAATAATAGTCAAGAGGGTTGATCCAAAGCCTACTGATGTCCCCAGCCTATAAGCAGTCACAAAAGCTTACACCCATGCTGAATGTGAAACTTGTTCCACACCACAGTACTGTGAAGATTGATGAGGTCTTTCTGTTTAGTAAATAGAAGTGTTTCCATTAATTATGAGGCAGTTGCCAATGGCTCTGTCCTGTCAGTGTGGAATTCACTGTGCTGTTTAAAACTTTCACAGGGTAAACGGGACACACAGAAAATGCCTACAAAAGAAGTCACCATTAATGTTACAAAAAGCATCAGACAAAGCGACAGAAGGATAACAAAGAATTGTGTCAATTAACAAAGTAAAACGAAAGTAGAATGGACCTGAGAACACTTCGCTGCACTTTAAATGTGATCAGTCACTGAAGATTTGAAGATCTCAAGATGATCTATGTCGGATGCAGTAGGCAGCTGCTGCTGAGTGCCTTCAGAAACATGTTTTGTAGAAAACATCTGCAGACACTGTAGGATGTCGTTTGTCTAAAGCAGTGGCACCATGCAGACAAACACCAAAATCTGTGCCGTTTGTTTTTTACTAAGTGCTATGTTATCTACTTGTGTATGTCTTGTTCTGCAGTGCTATTGGGATGAGACTGCATGATGAGAGGCATTGTTCATCTCAATTTAAAACAGCAAATGAAGAAAATGAAGCTGCATTTTTAGACACAAGGGGTTCAAGTGTGTACGTTCAAATCTACAGAGTTCATTTAAAGAGCTCACTTTCATAAAATTCAAACCCAGATATCTCAGAAAGAGACACATAGGTGGCTTCCATTAAATCTCCTAAACTATACATATCAGTTATATAAAGTTAAGTCACATAGAAATCTTTTTATATATTAAACTTTCAATTACTTAGTTTTAATTTATTTTCTATATTGACAGAATTTAGGACTTAGAAACAATAACTTCCATCCTAATCAGACTTACTTGAAGTTCCTAGTTTAAGCCGGCAAGTAGAGCTCTGGCTATTTGGGATTTTTAGACATGGCCCTTTAATTATGTTGAGACCCAGACTGAATTCACTAGACTCTGGGCAAATAGTAAACACTAACCTTACATGAAAATAACCGTAACTCTTAAAAGAATATTTTGCCAATGGCAGCTCAAAAAATTAACTCCATTCAATCAGTTGTAGTTTTTTTGGTGTGCAGAATGTATTTAGTTACATTGTACGCCTCCTGTGTCATAGCATTCCATGTTTATCAGAAATATACAGCTAAAAGGAATATAAATTTCCAGTATAGTGAAGACCAGGAATTAATTCAACATACTACTTCTCAATATAGAAGTAATAATGTATATTCTCTGCGAATTTGTATTTTTATGAAGACAGAAAAGACAAATTTATTTGCCTCCCCCACCAAACATATATGGATATCCCTAGAAGGTCAAATAACTACTCAAAAGTTGTTCATAACAAACAGATGGCACTGGAAAGAAAATCCATGTATGAAATGCAAGAAATCTTTTTTTTACAATTGGGCAAATCATTATAAATCGAACTGTGGGACTGAATCCTAATTTATTCCATATTATGATCATTTTAATGACTTGCTGCTAGGTATATGAGTACTTAACACCTTCCGTGGAGTACAACACGTCTATGCAATAGGGAATTGTTTATTAATTATTCCAACACAAAGGCAAAGTGAAATCCGGAGTCAGTAAGAGATTTTTGCATACAATAGAATATGCATTTATAAGAAATATTTCTTTTTTATGTCCTAAAAGGGGACAAAAAATGTGTGCTACACTTTCTGCAGTTCAACACGTTATCTGAAAACCGATCTTGTGCTGCATATTTACATAAGACGACTAAAAAATACGGAAAATAATGTTGTACACATAAGACAAATACAGTCTGTATACATCCCTCCAGCCGGTGGCTCCCTGCCAACTTGCTTGCAACATTAGAGGGCAGGAAGGGACTTGACTCACTCTAACAATAAACCGGCTGTAGCAGCCCAGCAATATTCATCTGGAAATGGATAGCCATTGTTTGTGGCCATGTGCTAATCTGATTGAAAGCACACGTCCAGGATTCTGCATTATTTGTGCAGAGCAGACCGTGAGCCATTTCAGGTCTGTGCCAAACTCGTAACCCACTCCTGTTTCGAAGGATTTACATGCAGAGAGTGTACTGTATAAACCCGTGTGACACAGGAAAGCTACAGAAAGGAATTGACGATGCTGGTATGCGTAAGGGTACAGCAGATTTTGAAAGAAGGCAAAAGGGAAGTTTCACTACATAACAAACTGTTCCACAGAGAGGTGCCTTGGACAGATTTGACATTAGGGTGAGCAGATACAAAGGAGTGCTGGCAGTGAGGTTATTTACTAGCTAAGAAATCGCTTCATACTGATGTGCTGACCAGATGCATCTGATGTCTGAGGCCACACAACAAAAGAAAGGTGGCAGCACATCGGTATGAGAGATAGTCCTGTCTGAATATGAGTCTTCTGAGTCTCCTATTCAGAGTATGAGATATGACAGGGTGGTTAGCAGGAGACGGCATTGCTACCTAATTATCTGTGCTTATGTTGCTTTTGTTGACTGCGTCCCCCATCAGGGTGGCAGCTGTGGAGCCACAAAGGCTGAGTGCCCTGCATGACCTCTCTATCTGCTCTTGATAACTCTCCTGAGCTACTTCAAGGTCATAACTTCAGGGCATTCGAAGACTGGATCCAGCCTTTGCAGTATGAACCATGTCTAGTTACAAGCAACCTCCTAAACTCCTGTCCTGTAACACGTTACTGTTCTTATTCATTAAGTGGTAAGTGAAGAGAAATTACCTTGTGTCCAAGATGATAGTTTGTTAGCTCTTGATGCGTAAGCTCCCAAGGACCTTAATAGAAGAACTAACAGCAAGTTGTGGAGACATGAATCCTGCCTCTCTACATAGATCGGGTTGTATTTATGTTTTCTTTACTTTACCTCTGCTAGAGACAACTACTAGCAGAGATGACCAATTTGCTTATGAAATATTACACCACTCTGTATAATTAGGGGTGGCAGAATCTAGCACAAGACTATACTGCACAAGACAATTTAAAGAACTGAAAATAGATGCCTGTGTTGGTTTTAGTGGAAGAAGTAAGCTCAAAGAGTCATCTGGACATCTTCATTCCCAGTGGCCTTCCTTGGAGTGAAGAGTCTTGCTTACAGGGTCTGTTCTTCAAGCAGTGTCTTGAAAATATAAATGGCTCAAATACAGAAGTAAAACAACCTTGTTAGAGGACACGCACTTTTAGAGAAGAACCTGCTGACATCTCTGTCTTCCCATATGACAGGATTTTTGAAATGTAATTTTCTTTCAAAAGATATTATGTCACCTAATTTGTTCCACGGTCCTTGGCTGCACAGAAGGGTATCTAAAGCTGCATTGAAACCACACACTGCCTGCTGAAATTATTTGGCAACCCTGGATGAGTTTTTATGGTCAACCTTAGTTCAAGTTTTAAATAGAAACAAACTCGTTTTGTCATGTTTCCACAATGCCAACACGACATATGGATAAGAATTTCTTCTGATATGTATATATATGTAAAATATATTTTCTTCTAATATGTGAGAAATGCAATCACTCAAAAGAAAGTGGATGTTGGATAAACAAAGAGCGAGAATTTACAGTTACCAGCAGAGAGCATTAGGCAATGCCCCTTCTCAGTGACTCAGTGTAATTTTATCTTTCACTGTTCCTTCATCGTGTCCCTCAAGCTTCCTCACTGTATTTCATAATTTCACCATGACTGCATGACACTGACTGGAAGACGCACAACTCTGCTGTGCAACAGCAAAACCTGGGACCTTTTAGTAAAAAGTAGGAAAGTACAAATATCATCTAAGCAATATGTAAGTGCTAAGTTAAACATAGATTTTTGATATCTAAATGAAGAAGATCACATACAAACCAGAAAACTTTTTTTTTATTTAATCTTTCTCATATGTTGATATACATATAAATCCATTTGTGTATGTCTGTGTGTTTACATTGTTGTGTCTTTCACGTGTACTTCTGTTCTGCAATTCATGCATGTTTTTTGTGAGCCTTTGAGTTGTGTTTTCGGTTCTGACACCCAAGTGTAAAAGGTTTTAATGTTTGCATTGAAATCCGTTTTACATGCCTTCTGAAAAGAAAGAGCTATTTAATCTGAGCACAGAAACAGTGTTTGAAAAAGCAGACTTAGTTTTCTTTGGAAATAATGAATAACCCAGTTAAATAGGGATTCAAACTAGACTAAAAGGAGCATTTTTGTACTCTCATTTTATCTGCAAATTATTGAAGATTGACCTTGAAATTGAAAACAGAAATAAAGAAAAAAATTTAAGCATCTGTTTGCTACTGTATATATTTTCCATTCCTGTGTTTGCTGTTGATTTATCTTTAAGACTGAGAGGGTATAATGAATGGTTCCCACTGCCTGTCTATATGGAATCAGAGTATTTCTGTATCTGATCTTCTCAGGCTGTGGCTCATGGACTGTGGCCACATCAAAGAAACTAAACTACGTGTATTCCCCATAAGAAATTGTTATATTTGCCAAAGAGGACTTACAAGGTCACAAATGAGAGGAATTGCAATTCTGTAATTATAAATGGGAGAGAGCTGGTGGTTACTGTAATGGCAAAAGTAGGAGACATTGGGAATCTGAGACATCTCCCTTAGTAAGACACCATATTAGAGCCCTGAGCTGGCTCCATGAATAAGAAATGTGGTGCACACTGAGGTGATCCTTCCACACAGCCTCGAGCAGGCCTCTGCTAAGGTACTCAGCCCTGTTCCAAGCACCTCACTGTCAGAAAGCTGCAAAGAGCAAGAGCAATTGTGGGTCTAGAAGGCAACGTCTACTGGGAAAGACCAAAGGAAGTGTGCTGGCTTAGTGCAGAAATGAGCGTGCTGATGGAAGCAGCCGTATCTCTTTTCTTTATGTTGATTGGGAAGGAGAAATGGATTTACGGGGAAGTTGGAAAAAATTGACATTAGAAAATAATAACCTTTAAGGATAAATAAGTATATGACAGCACATCTAGGCAAGTTTGCTAAGAAAAAAGTAGGAATTACCTGTCTTGTGGTGCAGGGGCAACTGATTCTCCATTTCACATGATTGCTCTATCGCAACCCATGGAAACCCCAGCTCTACTAAATATTCCAGAACCCTGAAGTTATCTTTTTTTTTGTTCTCCAGGTGGGTCTTCCCTGAGACAACTTATGAATAAAAGAGGCATTTGTCACACAACATTAATCTTGCACTGTTCAGAGCTGATCCAATTACAATGACTGTGAGGAACAGGGATGACACGCTCATGTTGGGCATGACGTGCTCATGTAATTAAAGCCCCACTTCTCCTTGGGTGGTAATGATAGCTATTTGTCCTTCTCCCTCTCTTGTCATTTTTACCAGTTACGCTCCAAAGATTCATTACTAAGATTGCTGTCTAAGAAGAAAGAATGAGAGTCCCTGTCCCACTGGACACAATGTTTGCTGAGACAAGACATGGGATGGGAGTACAATCAACAGTAAAAAATAAATAAAATAAAAAATAGATAAGGATTAGGATGATTCTGTTAGTTAGCCATGTAGAAGTGTTCTACTGATGAGGAATGTTTCAAAATCTTGGAGAAAGTCTATGGCGTGGCAACAGATGGAGAAGGTGTATATAGAAACATGCAGAAAGGGCAGCTTTAGTTGTGACTCATGGGAAACAGTCCAGTGCTCAGCTAACACCCAAAGGAATTGCAACAGGACCTGCTATATTCATCAGAAAAGCATTTTCAGAAATGCTAGTCAAAAACAAAGTGGGATAACCTATGAGTCAAGTCCCAGTTCAGACTTCAGGATGAAGCTATGTTGCTTTCTTCCTGCAGAAGAAGCCAAGCATTTCTGATGTGTTTGATATGGCTCTATCCTCTTCTTGCAGAAGAGATTAAGAACCTTTTGATGTGTTTGACCCTCCTAGGACGTGCTAAAATAAGTGTGCAATGAGCAATCCTACAAGGTAGCCAAATGTGAGGTGAAGATTAAAAAAGCACATGAGAAACGGCAAGAATTGAATTCTGCTCAGAGACCTTGCCACTATACACAGGTACAAAATGTTCTTTTTTGTACGTATGCCAGTGATGTACCAACATATATTGTGACATTAGTGAGGACTGTGCATTTGGGTCCACAATAAGAGATTTCTGAGTTTTCTGATACATTGAAACTAATAATAATGAAGAAATCATGATGAATTCTAGGCAGCACCTGTCCAAGGATTAAAAAACCCCAATAGTGTGGGCAGAACGGCAGCCAAGTGCAAGGCAGAAGAAGCAGCGTAGTAGAGTTGCATGGCCCAGGCTAGCAGCACAGCCTTCAGCTGCTCATCGAGCAGAGCTGTGCTCACCAAGACTCTGCCAGCAAAGGATTAGCAGCCAGCAGGCTGGCTGGTGCCAGGAGGAACATCAGAGGATGGGGGAGAGCAGAAGGGATGTGGTCCGCTGCTCTTGATGATTCGATGCAGGTGCTGTAAATGTATGAGGGAAATACAATACATAGGTAATAAAATACACTTGCTCCTGGCTGATTTGGAAAACAGACATTAGAGAAAATAGCTGCTGCATTGTTTAACCTGTGCAATAGAAATTAACTCATGCCTTTTAAATGTAAAACTTCTTTTTCCCCAAGTCTTTCCACTTAAAATAAATAATTTTCCCCTGAATTCAGAAAGGGTTACTCTGGCTGAAATATCACCCCTACCCTAATCATCTATGCCTAGGGTGTTCTTTGACGAGCAGCTTGTTCTTCCTTGATTCCTGGCCAAGATGCTGACACAGCAACTAGTTTGTTTCCTATTGAAAAGGAAGAATGGCACAAAGGAACAGCTTTCAGATGTGCCAAAAAGCAAGAGAGTTTGGGGGTAGAAGGCAGTGAGCAGCAGGCACTTGTGGGCGAGACGGGCACCGCTGCCCCTGTGCTTCAGGGAGCTATCGCCCCACAGGGGTGTAAGAGGCTCGACACCACCCACCAAAACTGCTGAGAGCTAGCTGTAGTTTAGCCTGTCAGAGCATTTCTAAAACTGAAGCTTATGAGGTGTTACGTGATGTACACCCCTGTGTAAACAATGTCAACACAGCACGCTTGTACTCCGCAGTGATGCAAATTTACCCTCGTACTTTGAGGAACTCGATACTCTGCAATGTTTCAAAATCAAACTTCCAGTGTCCCCAGGCTGAGCATCCCACATTGCACTCATGCCTTCTGCAGTGTCTCCTTTCCAGATTTTCTCAGGGAAGGATGGGGGATAGGTACCAGAAATGAATGAGGTTTGGTGGAAGAAGATGCAGAGATGCAAGACCTCTTGCTCTGTCCCATCATCATCCCAAGTTTTTCAAATCCTATAGTTTGGTTTTCATATTTTTTCAGACATTCTCAAAGTGTTATTAAGAGTTAAAAGCCATTCTCCTGCTCACGAATAAACAAATTCCAAAGCTGGCTCATTAATGTAGGATAAAAAGTGAACTGATTCACCAGAAGAGACATTTGTTGACATATACCACTTTAGTAGGATAAAATTCATGTTTATTTGCAATACCTCCTTGCACGGAAGAACTCTGCAAACACTATAAAGTAGGAAAAACCCTATCCTTAATGACAGAATTAGGATGTTTATAAGCAAGAAGAGAGAAGGGAGAACATAACATCTTTTATTTTCTTTCTGGAGGACTGAACATCATTTAAGCCCTGAGAGAGGAAAGTGTGATGTCCCTACAAATCTGTCCATATCAAGCTTGCTATAATGTTTAAAGAAGCCATTTTAGGTTGCTGAGGGTGGCTGCTTAGGGAAAAATAGGGCTGAAGGAGAAACAATGAGAGTGGTGTCACGGGTCAGGACTAAGCTGTGCTGCCAGTTGTATTAATTAGCTTTGCTTGCACACTCTTGCATTATAATCAGTATTATTTAGCTTTAATTTAATTTCCATTAACCTTTGCAAAACAACCACATGCTTGGATATGGGCAAAAATGTCTGGGGTATTACTGCATGGGTAGAAAGAACAATTTGTTCACAGTCAAAATCAGTTTGGGAAAAGGTCCCTCAGGTAATCAGCAGCCTGTTATTGATCAGCTATCATAAGCTGTCACATGCAAAACTCGCAAAAATATTTATACTTGTATCTGCTCTTACCAGAAAATAAAACTTTGGGTTTGCTCATGCAAGGCAGGTAGACTTTTCCAGGTCTATCTCCTTAATATTCAGTTTGCTCACTCAAGGGATGAAGGGCTGATTCGATTCTAAAACAACAAGAGAAGAATCTCATCAATGGCCCCAGACCAGCCCTGCTGCAGTGCTGTGGTATCTGCTTGTCCTCAGATTAGCTCCCCACCAAACCAGTTTTAGTATTAATGTGCCTTAACTTTTGCAGCATGTGGGTCTCTGCATTATTATCATACAGAGAGCATAGTTGTGCACAGTTCAGATGTGGACTTGGAGAAGCAAAGCACACGATCAAAGCTGCCAAGCGCGGGAGCAAAGTTATTTCTCATTGATTCACTGTCCGGCTGCAAGCCTGCACACGTAGTATCATAACCTCTGGGAACTGCTGGGATGCAGGGAGTTAACCATGAGTGGATAGATACAGTGTTCTATGCAAATGACATTCATCATCCGTGTTTCTAATTCAAAACCACCTTTCAGGTGAAATACATGTTTAAATTAATTGGCTGAGACAAGTACTTTACACCCACCTCTGGAATGTGCTGCCTTACTGCTCTGGGCTTCCACACCTAACACATTAGGATTTTCTGCCCCTTGACTTTGGTTGATATTGCGGCCATCTTTTGACACTGTAAAATAAAAATTAATAAATGCAGCGGATTAACTTCCAGAATATATCCTGGGCAGCATTTTCCAGCAGGCATGCTGTCATCGCTGCTTATCTGTCTGGGCGCTGTGTTTCCTTACCACACATTAATTACTTGTACCCACGGTAAGAAAGCAGCTTCTTAAGCCTGTGCTCAGCAGGTATTTTTCAATTCCCTCTCATAAGCATCTCATATTACAAATGCATTTTTATCATGGGGTGAATCTACGCTGCTAAATCACTTAGCTCCAGTACTTGCTCCTCGATCCCAGTCCCAGACCATCTGCACCGCACATACGCACACACGCGTGCTGACTCCTGGTGAACACTGGAACAAAACAGATAGCTCCCCCTGCAATAAATCAGGGCTTTGGCCTGGAGAAGGGCTGTCCTTGGAGCTGCCCTTGTAGGTGATAGGGTTATGCTGCGTCTGTCTCCATCTGCCCTACAGAGACCTCTTCCACCCCACAGGCCTCCCAGCCTGGCACACCCATGGATGCCCTTGCGTTGTGCCCCAGGGCATGTCTCATGGACCATCAGCAGCGTGTTACAAACAGCTCCTGTAAGCTGCAGAACAATCCTTTAATTACTCTGGGAAAGAGCCAGCATGCCCAATTTACCAGTGTGCGCGTTGCTCTGGTATAAGCAGAGACTTCGGCCTACTACAAAGCTCTGATGTGGAAGCCCACACGTGTCAGGAGGACACTCTCTGGTTGTCCCAGGAGCATGCAGAGACCAAGCAGAAGAGGGACTGACAGTCTCAGGAAGCTTGCTCAGGCCCCCTCATACTGATGACCTAGGAAAAGGCTTCAGTGCAACCTCAGAAATATCACTGATGTTTGCAACTTGTCAATTGAAAATTCCAGTACAACAGTCAACCAGGTTGGTAACTTTTCACTTCTGGCTAATCTAAGGTTAACACTAGCGGTTTCTAGGCTTTTAAAGCTAATCTAATTGTGTTAACAGCTACCACTCAGAGGAAACAGTTTCACTCACCTATGATACCCATTCCTCCAACACTGGTCTTGTGCACAGCATCTCACAGCTGTTGGCTTGACCATTATTTGTAGCTCGCTCAAGCTCAAGGTCTTACTAATTCACCTTGGTGTAAAGCTTTTTCACACATTGTGAAAACCTCTTCCTATCAGCTTTGCCCTTGTAGCTTCCTGATAAATGCCATTTTGGTAGTCCAACAGCAGCCCAAGCCCTTGGTTTTTAGGTCTCTAGCCTCCTTCTACAGGCAGAGCAACTCCGCACACAATTCTTGATTTCTCATAGCTCAGCATTTGTTTCATGCACATATCTCATTGCAATACACCACTCTTTCCACTTTCACATGCTTCTGTCCACCTATACACCCAGCCCATGGATGCCGTAGACTCAGCTTCTGTGTGCTCTTTGCCAAGTTACGAGTGCTATCTTTCTGCATCTCTAGGTAAAATCAACTGTTATTCTTTAAATGAGACTGCCACGACCATGGGACCATGTTGAGTGCACCGTGGTCCTGTGTGATTACTGCAGGCTTGTGCCTACAAAGGGCTGTTTGCAAAAATGCCACAGGGCTCTCAGAAGGGCTCTCTGTGTTCTCCATCAGTGTCTGCACTGAATTTTAACTTCCAGTCCTCAAGGACTGGGTACTAGACTAAACAATCAGTGCAATTTATAGGAGCTAAAGAAACACATTTGATATATGCACAGTCAAGAATTTATTGCTAGGCTAATAAAAAAGTTAACTGTCCAATAAAAGAATTACTATCAGTCTGGTTATAAAATGATATACTAATAAAGATAGTCCAAATTGTTCAGTTGCTACAGCTGTAAGGCTTCAGCTAAACCTTCTACATGCTGCTCAGCACCCACCCGACTGCCTGGTGCTGTGCTCATCCTGCCCGGCCCCTCTGCATCAGGGCAGCAGCCTGCTCCAAGGTAGAAGCAGGGAGTTACAGCCCCTGGGGAATATGAGCTTCATGTCCATAGTTTTTCACCTCATCTCCTCCAGGAATATGAGCTCAATGCTGAGGGGCCTCTTCATCGCTCTGGGTCTGTTTGGAGTCATTTTTATGTGGTTTCTAATGCACTCTGCTTACTTGCACTGTCCCCGTTGGTTTGCAACTCCACACTATATCTGAATTTGCTATATATAGTATCATTTACTGATGCTGGAGGCTCCTTTTTTGCTCTCTTTGTTACTCCTAAAGCAGGTTTAACCTAATTCACAGGCTTGTTTTCCTTTAGTGACTAATAGCTGACCACACAAATGTGTGATTTGTGCTTACAGTTGTTGTGCCTCTACCATCAGTCTGCACTTGCACTTGGAAGACCTCTACTGTCATCCTGTGCTTGTACTTTCAGGGGCTCCTGTTACAACCCCCTGTTTTTCCTCAATCCCCATAGAGCTGTAGCTTCCTGATAACCTAACAAACGCTTTATTAGCACACTCTAGTCACACGTACATCCTTGTTTTAGAGTCAATTCTGTCACTTTACAAAAAGAATAACTCTTCAGAAAGCATGCATTCAAGCACACGCACAAACACAATATTCTGTTTCTGGTCACTAGTTATGGCAACGCCACCGGTAAATTGTCAATTTATAAACAAACCCAGTGCACTTAAGGATAAACAATCTGGACTATGGCTTCAGAAACTTCCACCGTGATCATACTTATGTGGACATTAATTGGTGGTCTTATATGTGATGAAGTTTCAGAACACATCCCTGTGCCATTGGCTTCTGCTAGCTGCCTCCATCAGCTGTTGGATATGGCCCCATACATAAGAATTCGGTGTCCAGTCCTGGTCATCCTGGTCCCACCAGGGACACTGCTATCCCAGTCACAAATTTTTTTCTGAACTACAGAGAAACTGGCAGGGATACCTCGTGAGTCCCCAGTGAAAGTTATCATAGAAGCATAGAACAGTTTGGGATGGAAGGGACCTTAAGGATCATCAGATTCCTGAATCTAATCAGCTAAACTTCCTGAACCTGAACTGATGATTCACATTTTTGGCAAAAGCCTGCCCGTATGCTGACTTCTCTAGGATGGAAGGCCGTTATACTTGCCAAATGTCGACTTACTCTCATATTTTCAGGCCTTTGGGGGAGACATCATTCAAGAGTAGGAGTGAGATGTGGCAGTGGCAGTCACTAAAAAGTAGTCCCAATGGCACAACAGCAGCAATGGTGGGCAGCACGTTCTTGCAGTAAGTGGCTATCAGCATGGGGAGCACGCAGACAACTTTTGTGGAGTCTGCTGGAGCAGTCGTGTGCCTTACATGAGACGGGAAAGTGTCAGACTTCCAGAAAAGGCCGAGGGATGAGATGGTGGAAAGCCTGCTAAATGTGGACCAAATCAACCTCCAAGGCTGTGCAGTGAGGATGCAGTGGGCCTGCTCTAGGAGGGACCAACCTTGACATTTTGAAGATAAGCTACAACAGGGCTGATGCCTTCAGAAACAGAGATGTCAGCTCTCCATAGCTGAATTTGGAACTGGATGGATTAGGGACTAATGCAGGTTCATATGATATTCCTCACATGAAAGGCAATGTTCTTCATTTATCTCTGGTCCTATAAATTTGTAAAGTCTGGGTTACTTTTAATTGTATATCTGGAAAGGGTCAGGTTGGATGGGGCTTTGAGTAATCTGGTCTAGAGGAAGGCGTCCCTGCCCAAGGGTTTGAATTAGATGAGTTTTAAGATCCCTTCCAACCCAAACCATTCCGTGATTCTATGAAAAATCAAGAAAATAATCCTTTCAGAAATGACCACGTGTTTCACCTTTTTGATCAAAGTGACTAGCATAGGTCATGTCATTTGATTTAGAAGGAGAACTTGATCACAGAGCCAGATATCTCTGATGTGGCTCTGTTTATTTATAGAGATGACATGAGGTCCTGTTGCCCTGGCCACAGCAGGATGCAAGCAATACGAGTTAATTCCTGTAACATCTCCAGGCTCTTCTGTGACCAACGTTTGCTGAAAAGTTTTCTCTCAGTTCTTTCTCCCAGTCATGTTAGCACTGCCTCTCTGACTCAACATCCTTCAAGTTAAGCATGTCTCATGACAGAAGCATCATCCAGGCTCACGGTAAAGTCCCTACATCCTCCTTAGAAGATCCCACAGTGATTTGAAATCCTCCTTTTTCATACATTAGACAACCCTCCACTGATGGTTTAAGCAATGAGAAATTACCCCGGGAACGGTCAGTTACCCTGTCTGAGATGAGAAGTCGCTCATTGAGGGCTGAAGTGTGGTAACTTCTCAGATCTCCTCAGAGCCACTTGTGGTTACCACTTGTTAGACTAACCGAGAAGTCTTCTTCACCATCTCTAGCACATTGTGTTCACTGTCATCTGGATAAATAAGTGAGGGCTTTTATTTTGGATGCTTCTGAAGCAGGTGGGAAGCTGCTCTCTAAGAGGAGATACTGCTGGTTCCTAAGCACTTCATTTACCACCACCTTTTGGGACTCTCCAGTGGTAAACTAATGATCTTTTCTTATTAGCCCAGGACATCCTGACCTGTCTGCTCAGTTCTGTGAACTGCTTCTCTTTGAATTCAGATGGCATTTACCCCACATACTTTAACAGGCAGCGCTGAATTCTTAAATAAATTTCTGTTCTCTCAAAAACTTGTTGGAGATATGCTTGAGCAAGCCCAAGTGACCAGCTTTTTGGCAATAAATACATGTATCTTGACACTGCTCTCGGGCTGCCTGTCAGACTCCCAGAAAAGTAATCACATTTTCTACTCCAGCTGGGTATTTGGAATGTCTCTGAGGTTGAAATAATGATCTCCTTCTTCACACGGCAGACAGGCTCAAGCTTTGCTTAGCCATACCAGTGCAATTTAGCATAAATTGTTTCTACTCTACCATTTTCTCCCATATATCAAAAAAATCAGTTGAAAACTCAGTGGGGACAGGCCTACACAGCATCTTTCTCTCTTTACTGACTGACTGCTTTGGTTGCACCTATCAGAGGTAAGTTTTTATTCGAGTGACACTAATTTTCACTTACACTAAGACCACTGCACACCACACTGCCTACTTTGGTACCATAAAGGCTTTAAAATGAGTATATACTTCATTCTCATGGATCCCTTTATATAGCCAGTGTTGTAAAAGGTGACTTGACTGTGGGCGAAAATCAGTAGTTTTGTATTTATTCCATAGCTTTTGTTTATATAATTTTATACAGTATAAAAATAAATTACTTTTGTGCTTGTTTACAAGTAAAAACTCTCCCTTTCTTCATTCACTCAACATGTATTTTGCTGCTGCTGTTCTCCCACAATAGCCTATAATCCTGAAGAAACCATGCTGGTTTACTGTGAATTAGTATGAAGGTAGAAAGCTCCAGTAAGCAGATTTCCCTTCCCTTCCCTTCCCTTCCCTTCCCTTCCCTTCCCTTCCCTTCCCTTCCCTTCCCTTCCCTTCCCTTCCCTTCCCTTCCCTTCCCTTCCCTTCCCTTCCCTTCCCTTCCCTTCCCTTCCCTTCCCTTCCCTTCCCTTCCCTTCCCTTCCCTTCCCTTCCCTTCCCTTCCCTTCCCTTCCCTTCCCTTCCCTTCCCTTCCCTTCCCCAGTTCCTGAGCAGACAGTAGCTTTAAGTTCTTCCCAATCAGTAGAAATCTCAGAATTCTTTCCTGGCTTTTGAAAGTTTCACTCACACAATTCCTGTGGAGCTACAACAAAAGCTTAGCTGAACAGTTTTCTTTACTCCCAGGAATGCAGAAATCTCGCATTTGCTAGTGGTTGAAGGCACAACGCAATGGAACTGGCAGAGATGCAGAAACAGGTATCTTGCCAAAACACGTAGAGAGGAAAATCGAAAGAGGGAAACATATGAATTATGGAATTATGGAAATGTCAGCCCATTGGATTAAATCCTAATGCTGGTTATATCAGTGTAAATCAATGAATACATTATAACTTTTGATATGATAACAGAAATTGTTCTTTGTCTATAATTGTTCTATTTTTAATATATTTTTAATATATGTCTATAATTGTTCTATTTTTAATATAAATTACTCTGTGGCATTTGCTTATGTGAGTTTTTTACATGACTGTTGCTTCACCTGAGTTTTGCAAAAGAAGGTGAATTACTTTGGTGCAAAGCATAATGAGGCACATGTTAGGATAATGCGAGTACAAATAGGAGAGTAGAAACAAAACATTATCTTCTTCTGTTATTAGTGATCTGTATTTATTTTCTGTCCCTTTGTTCAGGAGCAAATTACTGCTCTTGAGTGGTGAAGCTCCCAGATACTTCTTTTCAGTTCTTCATCTATGCTGGCTGTTACAACATTTGAAGAGAGAGTAAAGCTGGATTTATGCATCGAAGGACGAGACCGAGAAATCATAGATACATTACTCCAATTGCATTTCCAGCAGAAATTGAGTTGGGCGAGTTAAACTGAATGTGGTCTCGTCTATCCATTTTGTTTTATAGGCATTTTGAAAAGGACCCAGGAGCTGCCTTACGGCACTTTTGGTGTGGAATTCCCATTATCTTTCTGACCTCTATGAACAGGTTGTTTTGCTTATTTCCACTTTTCACTCTTAAAGTTACCAGAGTTGGGTCAGACACAGAGCCTCATCACAGACTTAGCCCTATTGCAATCAAAAAAATAATGTTCTAGGAGAATCTGCACTTCCAGAGTATCATGCACTTCCACCATATCATGATACCAGTTGAACCTCTCAGATGGTCCTTGAACTGCTTGAAAGTTTGAGTAAAGGATCATAGCACGGGGTGACCATTGGCGGTGGCACATGGTGACTCACCATGTCATTTGTGCTCAAATGGGCCAGCATAGGTATAGCGGGAACTTACAGCAGTGCAAGACTTAAATTAAGGCTCGGAGGCAGAGTTGCAAGACAGTTAATACCAATAATGAGCACTTAGCTATTGCTAAGGCATTGTCCTCTGCTCTTGTGAGGATCTGAACTGTATGTTCTGTTGACAGACAGGGACATCACACCAATGTCCATGAGTGCCTTCACAGAAGGAAATGTGGGCATCCCTATCATTCAAGGGCAGTTTGGGTCCTCTGTGGACAAAGACAGCCATGATGATAAGGCTGCTGTCAGCAAGAAAGGCAAGAGAAGTCTCCTGTAATTCCTAAGTTTCTCTCTTTTTTTTTTTTTTTTTAAGTTTCTTTTTTCACAGATGCTATATAGGATCCAGGAGATGATGGTATGAGTGATCTCCATTTTTTCCCTTGTGAGAGAGAAAGCTTTACAGATAATTCTGAACCATTTTTCCACTTTTTTTTTTTTTTTTTTCCAAGATTACAGGCCTTCATGAACTAGTGCTCAGAGAAGAGGAGATTAGGATACCTGTGTCATGGGCATGCATAAATCCTACTTTGCATCTCAGGATTGTTGTTTGTTTGTTTGTTTTCTGATGGTCTATATGCTACATTTTTGCTTTGTTTTGCCATTCTGGATGCATCACAAGATCCTTCACTTAGTCCAGAGCTGAGCTTTGTATGTTCCATCCCCAACCAGCAAGCAAACTCTTGCCCAGACTCCTGTGTCTGCCCTGCTCAGAGAGGAAGGCCTTCTGGCCTTTCTCCTCTGCTTCTGATCCCTCTGCTTCAGAGAAGCCCGAGCCCTGTCCCTTCACCCTTTCCTTCTGATCTTCCCTCTTTATTTGATGCTTTACTTTTTGGCTTTTGGCCTCCTCCTACCTCTGGAAGTTGAGCATATCCAGTTACATAGCAGAAAAGTCCCAGGAAGAAAATGAAGGTACAAACATGGAAGCAAGTGCACTTTGTTACAAAAATAATGTAAAGATACATAACTAAGTAGTGGTTAGCCTCTTCTCAGACTCACCTTTTCTCAAATCATCCGTCAGTCATAGCTGTCAATATCAGAGAACGGCTGAATTACCTCATATGCCAGGTGGGAAGACAAATTTTAATGTTAACTAAGTATGTTCAAGCAACTGTACTTTTGTGTTTAGAATCAACTAATGAATCAATATTTTTTTTTCCTGTTCAAGATTTACTAAGGTTATTACTATCACATCCTAGGGCCTTTGTTTTCTCATTCATTATTGGCTTTGTCTATTTTTTTTTTTTGTCTGAGGATATTTCACATTTCCTTTTTCTGTCATAATTTGCATTTGAAATGATTTCACACTCCCAGAGTTGGCTCTACAACCTTTTTGACTACAAACTGTGGGATGGAAAGGCTTCATTTCTAGACATTGACTAATGATATAGTGGTTGATCCCAAACAGCAACAATGAAAAGACGCAGAAGGAGACTGAGAAAATGAGGTTTATATAATTTGTAAGTGTTAACAGTGGCCAGCACTATCTCCCACAACACAGTATAACTGGTTCCATAAGCATATTTTGCAAATCCTACTTTAGAGCAGTAACGCTGACACAAGTCCTGGAGTGCACCAGATTTTATTAACCCAACAAATTAGTTGTTATGTGGTTACAGTTTCCCTAAGATCTGAAGTGTGACTCATTTTTGCGTTCTGCATTGATCTCAGGCAGAACTGTATGTCTCAGCTGAAAATATACTTAGCATTCTGCATGTCGTTTCAATTTTGTAATAGCTCAGGAGCACCTGTGGAAAAGCACATCCATTTGTTATTTCTGAGTATTAAAGATTCAAATAATTTAATTGTTATAAATAGATCTGAACAGTGACAGAAAACAACAGATTTTGACAGAAAACCACTTGCTGTTCTATACATAAAGATGATGGATACAGTGACCACTGTACTTTCTACCTAATTCTTATACATTAATTATAGCTTCACTCCACAGAATTTCAAAGAAACGCTATTAAAAATAAATATTAGATTGTGAACCAATGAAAACAAACAAAAAATATACTTCCTATCTGAATTTCTTCCTTCACAGTTAACCAGATAGTCAATGCACCACTCCAGAAACCTAACTGGGAGGTGTCAGAAAACCTGTATTTACAGACAGGTTGTTAATATTATTTTTATAGGTTATTCTGCTATGTAGTTCCTTAGAACATAGGAAGTCACTGAAGAATTGTGTTGCTATGATGGGAAGACAATATGCATTAGCTGGGTATGGGATAGGTTTAATTACCAATACCCTGGCATTATGCTGTGGATGGTTCCTACTTTGCTTTTAACATGCTGATCAGTACCTTCGGAATCACCTTGTAGCAGTTAGTGCCTGAACTCCAAAAACTCATTTTGTTGTATCTCTGGCTTTTTCTTGTTTCAAAAAATATCTTAAACTACCAACTTAAAAAGCACCATTTGAAATCTGTGTGAAGTCAATTCTCCTTTGATGTTTGCACATCATATAAATAGGAACAGCTCAGCTCAAGTTAATCACAGAATCACTGAAAGGTTTGGGTGGGAAGGGACCTTAAAGCCCACCCAGTCCCAGCCCCCTGCCATGGGCAGGGACACCTCCCACCAGCCCAGGCTGCCCAAAGCCCCATCCAGCCTGGCCTTGAGCACCTCCAGGGATGGGGCATCCACAGCTTCTCTGGGCAGCCTGTGCCAGGGCCTCACCACCCTCTGAGTGAAGAATTTCTTCCAAATACCTAATCTAATTTTACCCTCTTTTAGTTTAAAGCCATCACTCCTTGTCCTGTTATCACTACGCTCCCTGACAGTCCCTCTCCTTAATGCATCATTTTTTTTGAGGAAACAAAGAACAACACTACAGCATACCCTATTAAGTCAGAATTTGCTATTTTGCAGTCAGCATCATTGCTGCTTTGCCTGTCCACTGTGAGCGCTTGGTTCCTATCAGCCCTTTCCATTGGAAATGACTCATGCCCTGTAACACAGATTTCCTTTCCCTCAGCCTTTGTGGCATTGTCCAAAGCAAGTACAGAGCCACAGAAAGAACAAGATAAGAGGAGCCCCATTGGGAAAACACCCACTGTCGCTGCTCTTTGTTATTGTCACCCAAGAAGATTGGTTGCAGATTTATTGAGTGAAGTCGGCTAAAAGTCCACAAGGAATGAAATTTCCTTGATCATTCTTAGAAAAATTTACTCTTTAGAGACATATTTCCTGTTAACTTTACATGGTGCTCAGCACCCAAGCCTAGGCGAGGTAACCTGTTGGGAAAGGAATAACATTAGCATAATCGCTGTTTTATTAAAGCAACCCCGTGAAGGCACAGTGTTGTCATTTACAGACAAATGAAAGACGAGATCCTTCTATCGTAAAGGAAATCAAGATCTGATGTGTGGCCTGTGTGGGTGCCACAAACCACACAGCCATAATGTTTTCAAGGACTAAAGTCTAAATAGGTCGTACTTTGTTTAGGGAAGAAGATGACATGGGCTGTGAGAACCCACCAGGGCAATTAGCACATGGCAATGCAAAACCTTTGGGCTTTCTAAATATACTTCCTTTTCCAGATTTCACTGCTGTTGCAAGGGGTTACAGTTCAAAGGCTTTATGGAAAAAAAATGTATTATAAAGGTTTAAGCTGACAGAGCTGCATGAGATTGGAGAAGTGCTCAGAAGGCATTAACTGATCAAAGACCGGATTTACTGAAGAACTGCAAAATTACTGCAAAACACCTATGTGCTCTTACTAAGCCCTTCTCATGAGTTTGTGTTGAATTAAAAGGTAAAATTTTGACTTAAAAACACATTATGTTTATAAACTGAAACATTTAACCTATTACTGTAAATTCATTAGAATAAATTGTCTTAATAATATTGTCTTGTGCTATTTTTTTTCATTTCCAGGCACATTTGAGAAAAAGATTTCAGTTTTAAGTCTCACAACGGGATTTATTGGTGCCATCTACTGGCTATTTACTCCTTCTAAATTTCACCAAATTATGAATAATGTGTTTTAAATACAGAATAATAAGAACATCGTGAACCTTATAACTGAACCAGCCAACATCAAACTGTGTAACTGGCAAATCTGTAATATTTAAATTATATTAAGTCAAACTTTGGTATAATGTTCCAACAATATAATTCAGTTATGGAGCTCTTAGTTGTGCCAACAGGAGAAAACTCAAGCCAGTGTACATCTTGGAGCCTTCCTCCCTAGTGCATGAGCACAGGGTGCACTAACGTGTTCACACAGCAAGCAAATGTGGTCACGCTGTTTTTCACCTTTCCAGGAAGGACATCCACACAAAAAGTTGAAGGAGAAAAGGGTTCTTCAGTTCATAGCCCAAGCAGGCTGTTAACATTTCTGATGAGGATGGGTTCCAGCCAGATGGATGGAGCGTGGGCACTGAGGTGATGGTACGTGAACCAGCGCTGCTGAACACCCTGTGCTGAACGTGTTGAAAGACATCTGAAGATGACCTGAGATTTGAACAAGGCTCTAAATCACTTAGACTCTTTGTAGTGAAAATTGCTATGCTATAATTGTTTGAAGTGGTGCCAGACAAAGGTCAGAAAATTAATATTACATTAACTGAAATGTTAACAATATCTCCAGTGCCAGGTGAGCGAAGTACTTACACATCTGAGTAGTTGCATCCCTAATCAGCAATACATTTGAGTACACGCTTAAAACACTTAATCATACTTAAAAGTGCCTTGCTGGATACCAGTGAGAGTGCTCACATTCCTCACTCTGGTTAGTCGAGACCTTTATATAGCCAGAAACAAATATATTTAGATCACGGCTCTGAGAACCAGCCTCAGGAATAACTTGCTTAGCAACTAGGTTGAGAGGAAGCAAAATATATTAATAGTGTGATTGAAGACAGGGCTCATCCTTCCTTTTCTCTGCCTTTTCCAGTCATCTAACAAAAACAGGAGAGTCTTTAAGGAAGGAAAACAATGTTATTTAGACATATGTGTGTTTTAGAGATTTAATTTATGTATGCAAATGCATTCTGACAGAAGGAACTAAGGCATCACTTCATATAATGCTATATTTACACAGTGTGACACCAGCAGAGCTAAAGCTGCTGAGCCCTTCTCAATGCTTTATTTTGAGATGCTTGTTACTTTCACAAACTTCCATGGTTTGACTGAAATTCCCAAACAGATTTTTTTTCTGTTTCAGCAAAATTTCTTCTTAAGCTTTCATGAAAATCATGTAAGATATTCAGTTTTTCCTGTATTAAAATTGCAGCAGAAGCTCCTCTGAGAATTTGTCAACCCTACATACGAGGAAGCAAAGAGTGTTCACTCTGTACAGATTGTCCAGGGTAATTCTGTTCCTGTTTCCATGAAAATGCCTCCACGTTTAGTCAATGAAACTAGAAAGTCAGTAGAAAGCTTGAGTTTGAATCTGCATTGAACACAACCTGTCTCTGCAAAGTTTGGGTACATTCAAGGAACTGATGGTGTTCCCAGAGCAGAGAGCAACTCAGCAATTTCATCGAGAGCTGAGCAAGAGCTGTCCTGGGATGTCAGCAGAAGCCAACTGGGGAGATACCTGCATGCTCCTGGTGCTCTCAATGCCAGACCCACAGCGCGTGCAGCCTCTCAGCACTCATGAAAAGAAAAATGTGGTATTTCTAGAACAGGAATGAGCTTCTGAGAGAGACACGAAGCCAGTTGGAGGATGAGAACTGGAAAGACAACAGAGGATAACACAGGTCTTTGTACGCTGTAGCACATTAACTTCCACAACCTGCACATAACAAGGTTTCATTAATACCATCTGTGAAACCTGCTGGGAAAATGTTAGTCACCTTGCCATTTGGCTGCTTGTTTGTATAGCAAATTGAATTCCATTACTGCTATCAAGTTACTCCATTTGCTCAAATGGCCGAGCTATTTGGATCTGCGGCAGGTAGGTACAACCCTTCTTGTGATTCATACAGGTGCTAAGATAGTTTCATGTAAAAGACTCAGGAGGGGTTTTGTGGTCATGTATATTTCTATAGGAGCTCGCACACAAAAGATCTGCACAGAGAGCCTTTGCGGTCCTCTGAATAGGCAAGGTGCAGCTTGACGCTCACTGCCATCCCTGGACGGACTACCTGGATTTGGGGTAAGGAGGCCTGACTGCACAGACTCCCTTGGGGCAGAGGAGCAGAGGTGCAGCGCTGCCTCAACACCCTCAGCCCGTTCCTGGAGCTGGTTTGCATGTCTCGGCATCTGGCGCTCCCCGTTCCAGTCCTGCAGCTCGGAGCCGGGCGGGTGGCTCCGCACCAGCCTGAGGAGACCTCAGGTGGCTCCGTGCAGAGCCGAGGGGTGCGCAGCGTGCCTGCACCTGGGCCAGGCCTGGCTGCCTCCAAACGGGGTTTTATTGTTTAATGGGGTCTGTGTGGCAGAGGAGGTGGTGGGAGGGTGGTTCACAATTCCTCAGCTTGGGTTCCAGGAGACACGAGGCCCCATGGGGACATGGAAACATGAGGGCATGGAGGCGGAGAGGACATGCAGACATGAGGGCATGAAGGCAGCAAGGATATTTTGTGTAGACCTGTGCTATTCCAACTATGTTGGAATTTTGGATTTGGGATATTGGATATTTTGGAAAATGGGATATTCTATGATTCTGTATGGAGATGGGAGGGCATGAAGGCAGCGAGGACATGAGGGCACACACACCCCCAGCTAGGTGCTCCACTTTTATCCACACGTTATCCATTTATTATCCACTTTATTGCCCTCACCGCCATGTCCCACACACCCCACACCACCTTCTCTTTCTGCCACCCCCCTCATGCTCCCCATGTCCCCTCTCCCCCACGCCTCGCCAGGGGCAGGCAGC